>NW_028277094.1:0-360000 GCF_059951505.1 Python bivittatus | reverse complement strand
CCCTTTGTCTCTTCTTTCCTCCCCATCAGGAAATGCTCCAAGTTTTCCATTTCATTCGAAGCTGAGAAAAATGATGACCAGATTTGGACAGGCTAGGATATTAAAACATGGCCTGAAGTTGAATCCTCGGATGCTGCAAAGCTAGTAATTAGATTTCCTTGACTCAGATGGAATTGAAAACTATAGTTAATAAAAGATCATTGCAACTTGAGTGAAGGGCATCCTTGGGCAGACAAAATACTTCCTCATCGTTTAAGACAACAGAGGGATTATCCAAGCTCTAATTTTATTGTTGATTTACCATTTAAATATTTACTATTTTCAGCCACTGATTTCTCTCTCTACCCACCTTAAGGGCCCTAAGCCCTTCCCATCTAGAAGGTTAACTGATAAATTTGCATTTAACATGTCTCTCTAATTTTTCAAATTATGTCCCCCCCCCCGCCTTTTTTTTTCCTCTTGTAAATGTAATTATATTGGCTCCATCTTGTGGTCAAATGTAGGATAGATGTTTGAAATGAAACTGGGCCTAGAACTGCCTACGGTCTTTTCCATACTAGCAAGTCACATCATCTGTTGAGATGATATAACTATTATTTCAGCATGGTTGGGATTAGATGACTCTAGAAGACACTGATGCTCCTGGGGTTTATGCGTGTCAACACGAACACATCTAGAGGACACAAGATTGAGAATGTTCATGTTCATTTTCGTGTCTCCTATGTCAGGGTAATTTTTTTCCCCTCCCTTATTTTTATTCATTGAAGTCAACAGCTCAGTCAATCTGCAGGGAAATGTAAAATACTGAAACATGTATTGAGTCTATCGCAATGAAGGAAAAACTGTTGATCCATTTTATTTTAATTCATAACTGATTTTTGAAATTCAAATGTGTGGATAGAGAATGAACCTGAGTGGACAATTCCTTAACATTTCCCTAAGGCAGTGTTTCTCAACCTTGTCCACTTTAAGATGTGTGGACTTCAACTCCCAGAATTCCCCAGCCAGCGTTGCTGGTGGGGAATTCTGGGAGTTGAAGTCCACTCATCTTAAAGTGGACAAGGTTGAGAAACACTGCTCTAGGGAGAGGAAAAATTCTCCAAGAATATTTCACCTCTTCCCCTCAGTACAGACAACAGCCCCACTGTGGAAAAGGGCCTCATGACAAGGGAGAAATTCCCTTGGAAGATAATGGAGGTATGAGAGCCTGGGAGGCTACAAATCACTCCAATGAAAGGCAGAGCATTTGTCCACCCTCCTTAGCTACCTTATCATAAATAAGTGCAAGAGGACCACGCTCCACCCAAGAGAATGTCGCTAAAATTCTCTTCTCAGTTGAAACAATCTGTAAAGCAAATTCTGAAATTGAATGAAAACTGCAGGTCAGGAAGGTTGGAAAGTTTAGTTCATCATAAATGCTCAGTTATCTTACTATAATCTGAATCTGACTCCATGACCTCACACCTGTTGTACCTCCTTCCTGAGATAGTCCAAGTCACTTCTGTTCATGCAGATTTGCAGACTTTTGTGCCTGAGGATCATTATCTCTTTGACTTGTTCCGCTGGTTCTGTTTCCCGAGGAAGTGCGTATCGATTATATGCTGACACCTGGTTATGGCAATGTAAACAAACCAATATAAATAAATTTCCTTCCTTCCTTCCTTCCTTCCTTCCTTCCTTCCTTCCTTCCTTCCTTCCTTCCTTCCTTCCTTCCTTCCTTCCTTCCTTCCTCCCTCCCTCCCTCCCTCCCTCCCTCCCAATGGAACTAACCCGTCTACTGACTGTAATTTGCCTGCAAAATCTTCATGGGTATTAGACCTACTTTCATGTAATCCAGTAATCCCCATCCTGAGATCCAACAAATATTAACAGTCCATGAGGATATTGCAAGTGGTCCCTAGTGCAAGCATTTTTATTCAGAATAATACAGAATAGCCAATTTGTGCAAGTTTTTAACATTCTCACTTGGAATCCTGTGAACTTTGAGAGCGAGAATGCCAGCATCTCACCAGTTTAGGCCGGAACACCAACACTCATTAGGTCTCATGAGATTTCAGCTGTTTAAAATAATCCATAATTAAGGATCCCTACAAAGGCAATGTAAGACATTCATATTGCTGTGGTGCTTATACAGGTAGTCCTCAGTTAATAATGGCAGTTGGGACCAGAATTTCCATCACTAATCAATGCAGTTGTAAAGCACAATGTCACTTGACATTGACTTAGCAATGGCCATTCTGGCAGTGAAGGTCAGTAGTGAAGGTCACAAATGACAATCCCATGACTCTGGGTACTGCAACGTCATAATTGTGAGCTGGTCACGAGTGCCTGGATTGCAATCACATGACCGTGGGGACGCTGTGATGGCTGGAACTTCAAGGACTGGCCGTAAGTCCCACTTGTTCAGTGCCATTGTAAATTCAAATGGTCGCTGAATGAGTGGTCGTTAAGCAAGGACCACCTGTATGGACAGCACTGTCAATCTCTGGCTTAGGTGAAAGCCCTCCAAAACGTTCACTGATCTTTACTCTGCCTGCATAATATTATCATTGGAGAAAGATCTCACCATTCTCCTTGTTTTGTACAAGTTCTTTTCCAATATCTTCTGGATATCATCCACCTCATCTTGACTGAGACTCTCTGTGTCACCACTTATGGTGGCAGGATTGTCATTGTTGCTAGAAAGGGGAAAGAGAGAGAAATTACAGAAAATGGGTAACGTTCATTTATAAGTAAATGGACCATCAAGTTTCAAAAACCTGAATTCCAAAAGACCATCAAACTATATTTATTAAAACAAATGGAATGAGCAATTGCAGATTAAGGTGCTGGACCAGACTCTGGGGAGTCCCAGACTCAAGTCCACCTTCAACCCACCCAGAAATTCACTGGGTGACTTTGGGCCAGTCAGTCTCACAGACCAACCTATATCTCAAGGTTGTTTTGAGGATAAAATGAAGAGAAGGCCCCAAGTAAATCCCCTTGAGTGTATGTGTGTGCATGCACGCACGCATACCCAAGTGTGTAAGGAAGATGAAGAGGCAACTTCATCATGTCAACTGAAGAAAGGAAGCACTTACAGCAATGCCTTATGGGATGGTCTCCATATGAGCTGACCTGCTTCAGCTAACTCAATGGCACGCTTCCTCTCCAGTTTCTCGTACAGGAGTACAATGCTTGACTTGGGTTGTACATATTCCCGCAGCAAAAATTTCTGCAAGTATTTGCTGTTGAAATATTCTAATCTGTCCAGAAAAGGAGAAGGGGAAACAAAACAGAGAGACAGAAAGAGAAGGAAAAGCTTTAATGTCACTCATTCGGGAAGAACAATGCTCTTGGTGAGCACAGGCTACTGGAGCACAACTTTGGGGAGATCATGTGGCATACTTGGCTTTTGAGTGGCATGTTGTGGCTACAACCAGGACAAGGAAGTAGTTGGACCAGGAGAAAAGCTTTAGTTGAATTGAAACTTGAATTAATGAAGAGTAGTTAATATGATCACTCCCCATACATTTAACAGTATTCTCCTGCATTAAAAATTCCAAATTTGGCAGCAATTTATGCAAGGATCCTTTGGCGCATACCATGAAAACCTAGGAGCATTGATTGTATATCTCTGCCTAAGCACAAAATACATGTTGGGCTGATGGAGGCAGCTACAGCACTTCTATCACCCACCTCCCACAGTTAGATCAGTTCAGGAGCACCACCAATGAAAATTCTCAAGCTCCCTGAAAATAGAACAAGCCAACAGAAGGATGCTGCAGAGACTCAGTGGCTGCCAAAATACTTTTGGGACTCCAGAAGCAGAGAAGTTTCTAGCACATAGATTAAATGTAAGTCTTTCTCATCAGGAAAACCTCTGATGTCATGGATTTCAGCTCCCATCAATCCTTTCCCTGAGTCTTTCTTTGATGGGACCACAGTGAGTTATAAAGAGCACTTGATACATTGAATAGTGTTTCTCTGTGTTCCCAAACAGTGTAGTCCTTCCTGGTGGGGGAAGGAAGGAAGGAAGGAAGGAAGGAAGGAAGGAAGGAAGGAAGGAAGGAAGGAAGGAAGGAAGGAAGGAAGGAAGGAAGGGAGGGAGGGAGGGAGGGAGGGAGGGAGGGAGGGAGGGAGGGAGGGAGGAAGGAAGGAAGGAAGGAAGGAAGGAAGGAAGGAAGGAAGGAAGGAAGGAAGGAAAGGGACAACTGCTTCTTACTATTGTGAAAGAATAATCTGCTTTGTAACACAGGGATGAATAAAGCTAAGTCATCCCTCACGGGAACTTTATACAGTGAGAAAATCAAATGTGCAAGTTGTTTTTTTCCCCTTTACACATGTAGAGGCTTGTATTTTAAACAAATCCTTACTTGTCTTTCCAATAATACTGTCCCCAGTGTCCCGCTATATCTTCAATACCAGCCAACAAATGATCCAGGAACTGAACAGAGAGGGAAAAAAGAAGGATTTTGATATACGTGGTTGTATTGTTGTTGATGCATAAAGGATGAACTCCAGGCGATGGCATCTGAAGCCTCGAGACAAAAACAGAACCATGTTTGGTGGCAGAAGGCTTCACATTGCTCTGTTTGTGTCTGTGTGAGTGAGTAAACCACAGTGCAGATTCTCCCGCATCTTTCTCATTCAATTTGATGAAAGAGAATTTCCTCTTGAAACTTATTTCAAAGAACAGAATTTTGTGGAAATTCTCAGGAGTGAAGTGGGACCTTCTTATCCTTATATGGTGAAGAAGTGACCAAGTGATGGCTATGAATGCCCTACCTTTCATTGGTCCAACCTCTTTCCAATGGTCAACTGCCTACCTAGACCCCATGTTGGCATTGAATCCCAAGGATATACATCAGGAGACATTTGCTTCCACTGAACTCTTTCAATAGAGTTACCACTATCTAACAATCTCCAGCTACCCTGGTTCACCACAATTGCGTTAAACCCTGAAGAACTACCTTTCAAAAATTGGCTTTAGAACTTTATTTCCAAGGATAAGAAAATTTTATTTGTTTTCTTTGTTTTCTTACAGATGTTTCATTACCTAGCTGGGTAATGAAACATCTGTAAGAAAACAACCAAGCTCAGAGAACACCAAGGACTCTATAAGACAATTTCAGTGATGCCCTAACAAGTTGAGTGTGGTGTTCATCCATTTCTTTAGTGACAAAGTAACCAAGGGGATGTGTGAATCTTCCATTTTTCATTGTGAAATCCTCTCTCCAGCTGCCTGCAGCCTCCATAAATCCCAAGGAATGATCTCATGAGGCAACTCCACCTATGGGGTTAATTGGGGGGGGGGTAGATTTTTTATCCCACCCTTATTATTTTTATGGTTATTATATTATATTATAACAATATAACTATGGTGTTTCCCATAGTTACCTATGGCTGCAAAAATTGGACCATGAAAAAACTAGACAAGAAGAAAATTGACTAATTCGAGCTGTGCAGTTGGAGAAGGCTCCTGCGCATTCCTTGGACAGCAAAGGTGACAATCAAGCAGGTTCTGGAGCATATAAAACCAGACAAATCACTGGAAGGCAAAATCACAAAATGCCACCTTATTCAGCCATGTCATGCAGTCAAACTCACTGGAAAAGGCTGTTATGCTCAGAACGGTCAGCAGTAAAAGGAAACAAGGCCGCCAAAAAACATGGTGGCTGGACACCATCAAAGCCAACACCAATCAGAGCATAAAACAACTGAAAGAAGCCGTGCAATATCACAAAATGTGGAGAGAGCTGGTCTACAGAATCACCAAGAATTGGACACAATTGAACAGATATCATCATCATCATGTTGTAATATAACCATATTTATTCTTCAGACAGGAAAGTGTGGGCAGCCAGAGAGGCTCCATAACAGTGGAAGATGAGTCACAAAAAGCAGCAACTTCACCTATAGTCCTTTATCCCCCACCTCCCTAGTAAGATCAGCTCAGAAGCACCACCAAATGAAATTCTCACACTACCTGGAAATAGAGCAAACCTACTAAAGCCTTTCACAAGAAACCTGCCATGCAATCGTAAGGCAGACTATGACATGGCATTAAAGTAGTGTTTCCCAAATGTGGCAAATTTCCAGGGGTGTGGACTTCAACTCCCAGAATTCCACTGCCAGTATGGCCATTGATGAGAATTCTGGGAGTTGAAGTCCACACCTCTGGAAATTTGCTACATTTGGGAAACCCTGTATTAGAAGAAACCTTAAGTTAAACTGAGCTATGTGGAAATAATGTGGTTGTAAAGTGTTAATAATAATGGAGACCAGTTCCAGGTGTAATGGGGCACTGTTAGACAGGCCCATTCTCACATTCCAGCCACTATTTTAAATTTCCCATAGTCCCCAAGACATTGGGGAATGTTCCTGAGGCGTTAGGGAATATTGAAAATGGTGGGCATCTCCTAGATTCAGCTGTCCATTGTTGAGAAGCTCAAGATCACTAGCTGGTCTTTCTATAGACCAAGTAAAAAACAGTTTGCATTTGAAATTTATTTTTAAAAGGAAAAAACAGAGAATTTCTTGCAAATGGAGCTTCTCGCATTATTTAATGTGACATCTACCCTGTGTAGATTTAATTGCCTTCTGAGAAATTCTTATGCTTGAGCATGGTGACCTTGGACACAAGGTGGCCAAGAGGTGGGTATCTAATGTCTTGTCCTCCAAGGCTTCTCATGCTTCCCTTTGATTGTACAAGAAACCATCAAGAGGAGACATCTTCCAAGGAGCTTTCTTAGTAATGATACCACTGTCACTGCAAATTGGGGGATTCTGATGTGAAGAAAGTGTTGGAAAATGTCTTCTTCCCTTGGAGAAATTGAGAGAAATAGTTCATCCATTTCTCTGCATGCAGATTTTGAAAGGCCATTGATACTCAACATAATTTTTAAAATATAAAGAACATTCAACAATGGCCATCCTCAAAACATGAGGAGAAATGTCCAAGTCTACCATTTCGTTCTGTTTCTCTAGCTGTTTCAGATTTAGAAACATTTTGAATACTTATACTTTCCAATGTTCTTGCTGAGAGCTTACCCGGATGTGAATTTGTTCTCCCACAGTGGGACCATTTTCTTGTTTTCGAGTGACATGTAGCAAGTCAACAAGGGGGCGGATGGTCATCCCCTGTAGCATAAGAGAAAACAGGAGGAGGAATATATAGATCTAATTCAAGCATTGGTTCAGTCATTAGATAAATCACAAATATGCTGGCTGGGCATGATGGAAAGATACAAGTTATGGGGAAGGATGAAGTAGACTTGTATAGATCTTGAACTGGCACTGGGAACCATATTGAGATGTAACTATGGTATCTTTCCCTAAACTATAAGCATCACCTCTTGTATTCCGACTCTATACAGTATATGCCCCATAGTGAAATAATCTCCCTATCCCGCCTCACTTCTATTTTTTTTAAGTTTCTTTTAGTACAGTAGGAAAAAGGAGGAGGAGGAGGAGAAATGCCAATCTCACCAAAGTGCTATCTCTACTTTCCAAAAGCCATTTTTTAAAAAATAAAAATGGAGGATGACTTGAGCCCGTGTTTTCTTTGGAAGAATGACCACCTGGTCAGAAAAGAAGGCAAGATAAGCAGAGGTGTCTGTAACATCTATTTTAGTTTGCCCTTTAGTTAGTAGAGTTTTTTTGACAGCAACAAACTCCTGAGGTTGCTGAACTTCCATATCCAGCAACTATACCATTGGTGATGCTGGTTAGAAGTAAGTAGGAGTCAGTAATATCCGGAAAGCCATCATTTCTGCTGCTTTCTTTAGAGCAGCTTTCCCCCCTGTTGAGTGTCCTCCAGATATGTGGGCTTCAGTCCACACAATTCTCAGCAGTGGTCTACTGGCTGGGAAATTCCAGACGTTGATTCATGCATCTGGAGAATACCCAAGGTGGGTAAGGAAGGTCTAACAAGATACTAGCATAGAAAACTTGAGAATAACTTCAGGAGTAGTAAATATGTGGGGACAAAATTAAACAGGGCAAGCAACATACAGTCAAAGTCTTACCCTACTCTCTTCAAGGTGCAAAATGTCCTCTCCAGATATGTTTAATCTTTTAGTGAGCTTTACAGCCCCAACTTTCTAGTGTCCCAAATTTACTTTTACCACACGGTGGCACTAGAAGTCAAAAATACTCAACAGACTCTTCCTCTCCCAATTTTGCAACTTCCTCCCTCCTCCTATCAAAGCTTGTGCTTCTGTGATACTCCTAAACAAGAACATGGACTTCATCTGAAGGTGTGTTCTGGTCTCACTCCTTCATCTCTCAAGAAAGAACTCGAGTCTCTCTTCTTCAGCCAGGATTTTTCGACTTAGTTTAGTAACGGTGATTTGGGCCATTTTCATGAGATTTTAGTTACAGCATCCTTTATTTTTTATTATTAGCAGCCTTGAATGCTTAGTGGGCAAAACAGTGGAATATAAGTTGCAGAAATAAAATGAAAAAAAAATGTCATGCTAGAAAAACCACTCACATTTGCCCCCAATATAGGTTCATTTGTTACTAGATGACAATAAATAGCTTACTTAGGTATTAATTGAATATTTAGTTTGAAGAAATGTTGGAGAGAACTTGAAAAGTGGGAATACAAGGATATACATTTGGACAGAAACAACAACACCCTTCTGTCCAAATTAAAGGACACTACACTGTGAAAGGGCCAGCCCCTACTTTCCTAAGGATCTTGAAGAAAGATCAAGAAATATGTCCCCTTTTTTGTGGAGGGGGGATATTTCCCAACCCATCCATTATTGAGGCCTATCACAGGGAAAAACTCAAAACTGCTTAATAAGACAACCTTAGTGCTCACACTGCATTGGCTACAAAACAGAGCTGAGCTGGAAAAATGGGAGAACATTCTGGATGCTGGCCTCCCCAGCAGATGGCATATCTGTTTGCCATTGCCTGTCATTTGGACCAGCTGGGAGAACATTAACCCACCATGTCCCACCTACGAAAGAAGGGGTCGGGTTGCTCTGCTCCTCCAAACACCTTTGAGACCTGCCAGCTATGAGGACCAAAGTGAAGAAAGGTACTTTCAAGGGGAGATGAGTGGTGGAGTAGCTGAGCCCATCGTTTTTATTTGGAAACGTCCCCCAACCCATGATTTCTCACTGCATCCTCCATGCCTTTCTCTCAGCCCCAAAACAGCCCTGGGATAGCAATGATCCTATCCCTTACATACCCCTGGATGTAAGCCAGTGGTCCTCATCCTTTGAGGGCCAAAGCGCGTCTTTGGAATTTTGAGAACATGTCGTGCCCACTCACCTCCAGTACCTTTCACAAGGCCATGGCAAGCTACAGGACACCCACATAAAGCATGGCATAGTGATTTTGCTCCCAATAGGCTGCACTGTTTCAGTTTACTTTTTACATTTTTTCTGGGCAGGTAGGCCAGATTCCACAGAAAGCATGAAGCTATTTTCTGAGAACACCACTGCAGTCTCTGTTGGATCCAGAAGCGTTACAAAGAATAAATAGAATGCCGAAGGTCAAAGCTTTGCTCTGCAGTGACCTAGTTTCCCATTTAGCTATTTTTAATTAAAGCTGGAACTTGATGCAATTATCATTTGCTTACGCACACACGCAAATCCAGAACGCAGCTAGCAAAAGCCCTCCTTCTGCTCAAAGCCTGATTGTAGATCAATAGATTTTCACCAAATTTTATACAAAGTCCGTGAATGTACATATTGCTGCATCTGTGAATAGCAGCCTGTGTGGCAATTCGCTAATGGGAAGGAATTACCCAAGATGTTGCACTGTTCCAGGAACCATCCTTGGCTGTTTCACTTCCCCAAGCTTCCTATTTCACAACTATTGTGCTTTTTTCTTTACCTTGGGGAAAACTGTTGTGAAGTGATAATACAGATGCTGATTGGCTAGGACTTGCCATGACAAGCCGTTGGTATCAACTGAAGGTGTTAGCCAATCAGCAATTACACATTTGTACAATGCTGGCTGAAATATCCCCTACCTCCAAAGTTGTTTCTCTCTTAATGGCTGGCTAGTAAAGGTAGGGTTTTTGCTCCCCCCACTCAGATGTTCTGCAAGCTGCATGTTGTTCCAGTTGAAAAAACCCAGATCAGTGGCCACTGGTTCTCTGGGCATGTGTACTCAGTTTACATCTCTGAGAGGTGATACATCATAGCCTTCTACAAAACAATACCTTCCAAATATCTGGAGGTTAATATAGTTCAGGATTTCCAAATAATAGGGCTGCTGAGCACTTAAGATCAGAATTCTAAGAGTTGTAATCTCAGCATGTCGGTCAAAAATAAACATCACGGCAATTAGTTAAGGGCATGTTCCAGATCTGGGTGTGCCAACTTGCAAGAGAATATAAGCAAAACCAAAATTTGCTTGAATACCTGCACAAAGACAGTAAAGAGGATAACAACTGTGGTTGCCGCAATGAAAAGCTTCTTCCGCTGGAAGTCAGGGAGCAAAACCACCAGGGAGAAACAGATGGCCCCTCTAAGGCCACCATATGCAATAATGAACTGGTCCTTGGGCGTGACAGTGTTGATGTGCAACCTGTTGATGAGGAAAGTCAGCACCAGAACACCTGAAAGAGATGAAGCAGGGTGATCAATCTTAAAGAGCAAAGGAAAACTGAGGATCATCCACTAAAACCACCATCCTCCTATAAAAGAGTTGCCACAATCTCAGTTTGCATCAAGAGACCTGAAGTGTGTTGAAAGACTAGGACTACACAGCATGCCAGGTTAGGCTTCTGTGGGGTCAGTTTATAGTTCAACATGAAAACCTAACCCTTGTCTCAGCATGTTGTGTGAATCAGGCCATCATGTTACCTGAGTAGATGTAATATGAGTACAGCAACTTATTTTTGTTGACCTGGGTTTAGGACTTAAGTGTATTGTATGAGCCCAGCCAGAACCCAGCTTAATGGGCATAAGCTTTCACTTACATCAGTTGATGAATATCAGTGGATCAAACTAGGTGCTTTCAAGGAGAAGGAAAAGGAGAAGGAGAAGGAAAAGGAGAAGGAAAAGGAGAAGGAGGAGGCTGTTTTTAGCATGTGATTTAACAGAGGCATCATTTTTTCTGCTTCCCCACTTTCCAGAACTAGTTATGTGATTGGTTGGAACTAGCTAGGTAAAGGCCTAGGGAAAAAGGCCTCTCTTCCTAAAACTCCAATCTCTCAACTGTGCCATAGTTCTACCTTGTCAGCACTGGACCCCTGAAGCTTTATTTGGAGCTCTAGTCAAAGTTGCTGCCAAATTGTAACTTCTAACACCACAGGAAAACAAATTAAATACATAGGGAGCATAGTATTTCATTGAATTAAGGAAACTTGATGTTAATTCAATTTAATCATAGACCGAATTCTTCCTCCTGGCACCACTGCCTTCTCTTCCCACTTCCTTGGCATGCCACTTGAAAGCAAAGATGGCTCCCACCCTAAAAAGTTGCACATCCTCGAAGTAGATGGATTTTCCTCTTCCATACCCAGTGCTCTCCAAAGGAGACAGAAAATAAGTGTGAAGCTAATGTATGACCAACTCCACTCATGATTGTCCCCAATGGTGGAGACACCAAGGAAGATAAAGATGAGGGTGTCGCTAACACTGCTCCACATCTTCATGAAGTATTTAATAGTTGTGTGGGACTTGAGAGAGATGTTGGCTTCCACATAACGCTTCATGCCCAAGGCACAAGAAATTATTCTGAGGGGGGAAAGAAAAGCAATTTAGTACAGTCCTTTTCAATTCAATTTGTGCATAAGCATTTTATTGAAACAAGATGGGAAAATGAAAAGTGGAAACAAATAAAAATTCTCAACTTACAAAGACAGTTGATTCTCAGCTTGCAATAACGTGAAAGGACAGAGCACATATTGAAGGCAATTTGGGCATTTGAACCTTTTGTAACTGGAAAATCTTGTGCCATGGGACAAGCTCCCCATATTTTTCAACATTTAAATGGCCAAAATCCTACAAGAAGCTATCAATCTCAGTCATTATATATAACCCTTAAGTTAGATTGAGGACATCAAGGGCAATCCCCTGCAAAGAGGAAAACGCATCTCCCCCACAAAAGGAGGTCCAATAAAATAAAGTTCATCACTTCTCTAGATAATTGGTTCTACCACTCCTACAGTTAGAAAGTTTCTTCTGACATTCAGTCAGAACCAGCCTCTCTGCAACTTAAATCTATTATTGCATGTCCTGCACTACACTCTAGACCAATGTTTCTCAACCTCGGCAACTTTAAGATGTGTGGACTTCAACTCCCAGAATTCCCCAGCCAGCAGTTGAAACATCTTAAAGCAAACAATGTGTCTTGCATGGGGAAGAAAATTTGGAAGGAAATGAAGACTGACTCAAGAAAACATCCCTGCAATTTGAGGGACTGGTGAGTTCAAAACACAACTAAAGCACAGGAAACTGAAAATAAGTTCTCACGGTCACAAGTTATGTGTTTCTAGTCCTCAAATAAAAACACGTTAATCAGAACAACTGCATTTTATGTACAGTAGTCCTTCTCTCTGCCTACAACAAATAGAGTTTTTGTTCCTGAGCTATTTCTTCCCAAAAAGCTTTAATGCTCAGATCTTAATGGCTACAGAGATTGTGCTGAAACTTTCAATCTAGGATTCATTCTGGTCAATACTAAGCCACAGAAGCCACCAAGAGTCCATTTACTTACGCCACAATGCCAGAGAGATGGAACATTTCTGCAGTGAGATAGGATAAGTAACTGTAGAGGAAGACGAACAGGGGTTCAATCACTAAGATATTTTTAGTAAAACGAGTGGTGAAGGCTGCAGTCACAGCATACAGAAGGCCTACCAAGAGCCCACCGATGCCAACCATAAAAAACTTCCCGATGCCCACAAACACATCTGCAGCTCTGATTGTTGGCATTTCACAGAAGGACCGGAACAGCTTGTAAAGCACCTGAAAAGAAAACAGAAATTACACTTTTCTTCCTAAGAGAAATAAAATGCCGGAAGACATCTTCCAGTTTCTCTGGAAGTCTTCTGTTTCTCTACCTTATTTTTAGGATATCTGAAAAGGCTGGTTGAGTTTCTTCTGGACTTTTTTTTTTTTTTTTGCACACAGTTTATTGTTGTAAAGCGGTGGAAGTATGATTGCCATTCCTTTTGTTATACATCTCTAAATTTCTCTGGGTGCCCATGCTTTCCAATCAGAGAAAGCCCCATGAAAGGGATCCTGGGTTCTAATGGAAGTATGAGAAGCCAAGGAGATAGTAGACCATGGAAGAAATGATAGCATTACCTAAAGCTCTCTCGCACACACATATACATTCCACATCTAACTTGTAACTAAAATACACGCAACAAACTGTACAAACAGCTCTTGAGAAATTCACACAATTTTGAAACCAATTATTTTCCCTTCAACTGAATGACCACATAGCTGAAATATGTGTGATGGGATGTATCTATGAGGAGGGGAGTCATGTGGGGGATCAAGGCTATCGGGAAGGGGGGAATGCATTCCAGGAGGAAGGAGGAGGCAAGAAGCAGCAGAGTCCGCAGGGGGAGCGTGGGAAGTGAAAGAGGTTCAGGACAGCCACTCCCTAGAATCTCACAGGGTATTTCCACTAGTTACTGTAGTATAGATTGAGTTTGGCAAGATTCTGTCTATAAGGTGTAAGCTAATAAAGGGACTGGACTGGACTGGACTGGACTGTTTCATCATTGTTCTTGGGCTGAGCCTGACAATATGATTCCTGATAGGCCTTTTCAGAGCTGGCTGAACCATCAAGCAGAAAGAGGAAGTAACCTTAGGTGGCATCTGCCGGCATTTGGACAGCATCAAGTTTAGAAGACTGCCCTATCTGTGATGACATAAAGAGGGAATATCCAAATATGGACTGAATCCAGGGTGCAAAGGGCAGGACTAATCTATCAGTTCCACTGGGAAAAGACTATCTGGGTCTGGCCAACATGCATTGAGTTTTATTCAGGTAGATCACTTTCAGAAGTTCCATCCCTGCACAGATGTGAAGGAAAAGAAGAGACAGGTCAAATAAATATCCACTTCTCTTCATGTAAAGGGTTGATTTAAGAAACAGGTTATCTTTTGATCAAGCCCTTGAAATAAATACTTTGGTGTGCCTTGAACCTTAAGAGTTCGATACTTACAACTGTCACAGCATCATTGAGGAGAGATTCCCCAAATACCAAAATGTGAAGCTTTTCATTGACATGGATCTCCTCAAAGACTGAGAGGACAGCAATGGGGTCAACAGCTGCAATCAAGCTACTGAATAAGAGATTATGAAGCAAGGAGATATCACTCAGCTGGAAGGCATCCACCTGACATATCCCATAGAGGGAGAATCCAATGCCAAAGACGTTCCAGATTGTTCCCACCACAGCATACAAGAGGATTGTTCCAATATTCTCAAAAAATGGGCGACTTGGCATGAAATAGCCTGCATCCAGGACAATGGGTGGCAGGAGGTAGAGGAAGAAGATATCACTATTCATAACTGGAGATGACTTGTCATTTAAGCCAAAGATAATACCTCCCATGATGAGGCCAACAAAGATCAATAGGCAGCTTTCAGGGACTACTGATGGTAGTTTTTCAAACAGATGGAAACCTGCCAGAGATGAGAAGAAATTATTGAGAAATCCAAAACTCCAAGACAACAGAATTTAGCATCATTATTTGATAGTTACTTGACCCTGTGAATATGTTGCATCCCAACTATGGCGTGAGTTGAAGGCTAGGAAGTCCTAAATCCAAATTTTCCTTGAGTTGGGTGTGAATTCATTCAGAGTACCTAGTTGGAGAAAACTGCAGTAAACTGGTTTTAAAACACAGTGATCTTTCAAAAGCACCGGGACTCTTTTCTAAGAAAAAACGAACTTACTCGGTGAATCTTAAGATTTTAGAGTTGCTTAAGCGGGTAACAATTTGGATGCTTAGAAATCAAGGTTGCACAATTCTGTGCATTTTCATACATTTGCTGCAATAAGTGGTGTAACTTAACAGGACTTCTAGAAAAGACGTTTAATGCAACTGATGGTTTTTGTATCCAGCCGGCTTTTGAGAATCCACTGTCACAAATGTTACTAACTACCAAAAAAAGGAACATACAACCGATGAACAGAGAACAATAATATTTATTTTATATCACTTGTATTATATTAGTATAGAATTTTGATGTAAGCAAAAGTTCCTGGATTTCGCCAGCACTCTTTGCAGCTGTAAAACAGCATTATATATTCGTGCAGAACTTTGTACACAAATATATACATTCAAAAGAATGCAACACATTTCAGAGAAGTCTTGCAAAGATACATATTTATATACTTTCCTATATATGTATATAAACTTTTGTCAAATATGGAGAGGGGGTGCACATTGACTACAAAAACTAACTGTGTGGTAATGATTTAGAACACAAAGTGATACCCCAGAAGAAGCAGTATTAATTAAAATTTCTCACAAAAATCTGTACAACAGTTAAGATATGTCACTATTGTTTTTTTAGTCTTAGAAAATTAACTTTAAAACATTTTATTAATACACATACTGAATAAAACCTAAATAAATGATGCAAGGGTTTCACCTTATGTTAATGTAAGTTATTGAAATGCCAAAAGTGGTCCTTTAACACACTGAACGCTATAACTACTATGACTAGAGTGATATAGAAATTATGTAAATGAATAAATACAATTAAATTTAGGGATCAAGAGGAAACTAATGTCCTTGCACTGAGAAAAAACTAGGGGAAAGAGAGAAAGAGATGCATACCATCTTTTAAAATGAAACCTTCTCTCATTAAATTCCAAAACCATGAAAATCAACTTCTTAATTCATTCAAGTTCAGCCATTTGCCAATCTGCTCCCACTGGACACTTTCCCTTCTCCTGCACATCCCCAGTCCCATTATGGAATAACACTTGCCAACTTTGCAAAGGTATTGGAAGAATTCCCTTCTTTGAGAAGCCCAGTGAAAAAATGTACCACTTACTTCCTTTAGAACCTCCCTTTCAGTTCTGAAGACCCTGCAAAGGTTTGCAGATATGACAGCAATTATGCTTAGCGCTGTTCACAAGATCTACAATTATAACTCTATCAAAACTCTGAGCCCAGGGGAGAAGCACTATTCAGTTTTACAGGATTCCTCATAACCAAATAAGTATTTAATTTAACATACATCCTAATTCTTACCTCCGGTGAGAAATCACATAAAGGTGTAAGGAGAGCTTGTTGGACCACACTCTATTCCATCTGGGCTCATCTTGGCACCCTATAGCTGAGCTGAGATTACATTCCTAGCAGGAGCAAGTTTCAACAAACTTGCATGAGGTTAGGCAAGGCTAATCTAATCCAATTTCCAACATTGAATTCCAGGTCTATGTTAACACCAAAAACCTTCTTCTACTTCTCACCCTTTTTGTCATGAGGTATATTACTCCTATCCTGAACCATATTACTACCATGAGTTTAATGCATCATTTGTTGAGAAAGCATACCAGAAAACTATAATTAAGATTGTGATTTTTAGCAGTCCATGAATACTGCTAAGGAAATGTGGGCTGCCCCCAACCTCTGTTTAGAAATCACTCTTCTAGCTTCAGATAACTTTCCCACCATCCTGGCCCAGAGAAACATACCTATTTTGGCCAAGGAAGCCAACATGATCCACAACGTAATCTCAAAGGGAACCTGGACATGTTGATAATCAAAGAAGATTGCAGCAGTTTTGGATTCATTTGTCCAGTTTGTCTCCAGGTTCATTTCACCCAGAGACTCCAGCATTGCAATGTTCTGGGAGGTGGCTGTTCTTGGCATTGAGAAGAAGAGGAAAGACCCTAGAAGCAAGGATTTGGGAACAGCCTTCTCACTTAGGATGAATCTCATCTCCTTCCACCTGTTGTTGTTCTGTCTATCCAGAGAAATTCAACACTGGCAGACTATCTATCACACAGCATAGTCTTCATAGATGTTTCCGCTTGCATGTTTCTCTGCAGGCTGTTCAAGTTAAATGTACCCTCTATTGTCCTCTGAATTACATAAATGGATATGCAGTGCTGGACAGGGGGAAGCAGTGAGCTCCCTCAAGGGCCAGAAACAGCAATTCCCAATTAAAACAATATTTTGACTATGCACCCTATGGTTAATTGATTTATCGTTATTAATTCAACTAGTCAGAATATCAACCAGGATTGGCAGAACATCAATGTGCTAAAACATGGGCAGGGTTCATGCCACTGAGCCATAAATAAGCCAACTCTATTTTGGCTTTACATGTTGTGTAACCCCAGTTGTCCAAAACATGTCCAGGTTTTGCTTCTTTCTGAAATATTTCTGGATGGAGATTTCCACTTATAGAGAGATGTGCTTATGGTCTGTAATGTGTAAATCCCAGGGGTGGAGCAGAAATACCGTACAAGGGTGAATGAAATCTCCTCCAAATCCTACCCCCACTTCCTCCAATTAAATTCCAATCATTCCAATTCTCCATTCCATGCTCAAACCCTTGTTTAGGAAGCATCACGTGCTGGCCAGATTCAAGAGTTCTAGCTCTATCTGGAGGCAGCTGGGAGCAGATGACATAGTGGGCCCATCTGGGATGTCATGAAAGACAGCAGCCTTTCCATTATTGTTGTGTTTTTACTGGCAGGGGTGAGGTGACTTTCTGTTCTGTGAACCAAAATTACACAACTTTCATTCACTGTTCTGCATTGATTTACATTTTGGGAAGCCAGCATTTGCTACTTTATGATAGATAGGAAAATGGCCAGGGCTGACCTTGAATCACTCACCAATGTTCTTCTGCACCATCAGAAAGTAACGGGGGCGTGGAAACAAGCAGAACCAGACCTCCCACCCTCAATCAGCCACCAGATCTTTCTCACTTGCTTTCCATACCCAGGGGTTTGCTAGCAACTGTAGCTGAGAAACCAACCCGATATTTTAGATCATGCGCTAGGCTCTATCCCCCAAATAAGTGTGTCCTCAGATCACTCCCCTTCCCCCTTTCTTCTCGACAGTGGATGATCTAATAACAACATGGCTAAGAGGGAAGGGAGTTAATCTTCTTGACATCTATTCAAGCATCTCTGTGGTGGGTAAATAGCAGCTTATAAAATATGGACAATGCATCCTATATCTGCTCATCTGGGATTAAGGATTGTTAAATGCACTTTGATGCAGGCTTTATGCTACAACCCTTTGTGCTAAACTGTGGTTTAGCAAGCTACAATTGGCTGCATTTGTACAACACGCTAAGCCCAAACTAAGCCAAGTCACAGTTGACTTATCGCCATGTTGAAAACCTGGGCTTTATCAGTTTGGAAGGTAAGTGTGATGGAATGGTTTGATGAAGGCCGTGCTCGGGGAGATAAGCATTTCCTTAGCCCGCAGCAGGAGCGTGGGAAGGTTAAGAAGATGAGACTCGCACCACCCTAAGGAATTCACGGTGTTTTGGCTGGCTGGCTTGGGAAGTTTAGATTCAGTCTGGAGAGATTCTGTCTTTGAGGTGGAAGCTAATAAATGCAACAGAACTGTATCTATACTGTCTCGTGGAGTTCTTTGGGCTGAACCTGAGAGTAGGAAACACATTCCTGATAATGAGCTGATGCATTAACAGTAGAAGACCTAAATACTGAAGAGTCAGAAATGTTATGGTACAGATTGCACAGCGCACAGAGAATTCAATTGCAGGTGCCCTGGGCTATAGCTGGGCAAAAATCAATGGCCTACTTTTGCCCTGGTTTCCTAAATGAGGCTATTCTGAAATAAGTGCAAGTTAGAAAACTTTTTGGGTTCCCTGTACTGTAACTCAGATCAAGCAGGATACCAAACAGTGTCTCTAGCAAGACAACATCATCTTCTAGGTAGAACCTTTAGCAACAAGTTCTTTTGATATCATCAGAGGAACAAGGGGAGCAAAATCCATTTTTCCATAACTCTGTGGCATAGGTAATACCTAAAGATGTTTTTTCAGGGAAGAAGCCATCTTAACACCATACTGATGGCTGGTAGCAATTGGCAAGTACAAACATATACTTGCAACAGCAATGTTCACATGCTCGGCTAGCTATAGTAATCAGGCTTTGCTACAGCACAACGAAGGTCATGCAACATGCTGAGGCATAGACAATGGCCGATAAACCCCAAAGCTGGGTTTACTTTACATACCAAACCACAACAAAGCTAACCAGATATTACCAAGATTCACAAAACTTTGCAAAGTCCAAGTGTAGATGCCAAGGATGTTCTGGCTATATTGTCTAATTGATAGGCATCTCATTGATAGTGACGGGCATGGCAACCTTGTCCCATCCCATAAGATCGGGAGGCAATATTTTCAGCCTCTTGGTAGGGGGTACACACCATATAATTCTGTTCTGCCTGGATACGCCCAGTAATGTTATAAAATCACTGGAGGTAAGAGGCATTGAGTGGTGAAATAAGTGCCTAAAACTTGCAAAGACTTTATGTAGATTTCAGCAAGTTTAGATTTTTTTTTAAAGGAAAACAAGGCTTAAAGCACCTATTTTAATGTCAAACTCCTCCAAAAGAGTTCAAACATTTTAGTCCCACCTGTTCTTGGGGAACTTTGGTAGCCCTTAGAAAGGCCCAGCTGCTTGATGACAGTTTCAAGGAAGGATGTGAAATAAATGTTTTGTATCTTTGATTTATTTTGTCCTGTGTGTGCCAGTTAATTCTTTTGCTCTTTTCTTTTCTAGAGAAATAGTACACTTTGAGTAATTTCAGATTTTTCTAGAACATTTTCTTTATATTCACTTCTAGGGAGCTTAAACTCTAACTTGGAGCAAAGATTCTAACCTACCTCACTAATTATAGGGAACCAGCCCCATCTTGTGGCCTGTTCTATATCATGTCTTTTAGGGTTTTTTAAAATAAAATTTGATTTTTTTTTATCTCTTAGAAGATTGATTTATCTTCCCCCAAAAGGAAGGAAGGACTGAAACCTCTATCCATGCCATCAAATCTGTATGGCCAGGATGTTATATTATAGAAATTATTTCTTTCTTCTTATCTCTACCCTTTTACTACCTGTAAAACAACACAACTAGTGGGAGCCCTCTTTCTCACATACACCAGGATTACTGAGAAGATACAAGATTAGGTTCTCTCTGAAAGATAGATGGAGGAAGCAGGACCTACCAAGTCATAAGCCTAATGCAGGGAGGTGGGGCAAGAAAGTGCAGACTGAGATGGCTTCTGAAACAGATTTGAGACCTCTCAGCCTATCTGCTTTCCTGCTACAGCATGCTTTTATTAAACAAAGGCATTTCAGATGAATATAACTGATGCTTAAATCCAAGAATCAATCTCTATCTCCTCTAGCAATGCCTTTTCATCCTGATTCTTGTTAAATCAATGACATTAGTTGGATATAACTAGAAAGACAAAAACGCAGCAAAAAAGGTTGCATAATGTTCTGTGACCATTTTTTTAAAATAATGCAATCAATAGCCATTTGGTCCACAAGAGGCACCCAAAAGCATACAACAGAAATGCTGTAAACAGCAGCCTGACATAAATTATCATTTAAAAAAACCTTTTCCTTTGAGCAACTTGTATTTGCTTATTGATCAATATAGTGAAAGGGAAATCACCTCCACAAAAGCTTTTGGAGAAACTGACATATATAATACAAAGCAGTAAAATAAGTAATAATGAACTATACTTTCATTTTTCTCTCTCCTTCCATTGGCAGTCTTCCTTTTCAAGCAAACTTCCTCAACATGGGGCCCCCAGATATCCAGGACTCCAAATCCCGAAATTCCAGGGCAGGTATGGCGAACTGAAGATGGCTCTTACCTTCAACTCTGAACCAAAGAAAAATTAATTATAAGCTTAAGAACTTAAGGAATTTGAAATAAACAGCAAAAAGCCAAATAAGATTTTTTTTAAAGGAAGATAAAACTAATACAAATGAATATAAAGTAAGAAAAAGAAAAGAAAGAAATCAAAGAGAAAGCTAAAAGTGCAAGGAAAAAATAAAAGAAAAATAGAAAAGAAAGAAAAAAGATACAAAGAAGTGGCTTCTGATCTTCTTTACAGCAGTTGTAAGTACAATGATAAATTCACCTCTTACTCTATGGTTACAACATAATTCTTTTCTTTCTATAATCTATCCTGTGTAATCATCAAAACCATAAATCAAAAGTTCATTTTTTTCTGTTTCATGCAATAAGTCTATAAGGGGTTTCCAGTCAGCATTAAATTTAGATAATGTCTTTTCTCTGATCAAAGAAGTCAATTTAGCCATCTTAGTAAGTACCATCATCTTCATCAACCATTCCTCCATTGTGGGTAATGCCAAAGTTTTCCATCTTTGCAAAAAGTTATATAAGTTTCTGACCTAAGAAAGTTATAAATGGATTAAAGGTCCAGATAAATTTGGAATATTGACTTTTACTATAAGATTTTGGAATTAACTATAAAACATAAACAAATTCTCATGGGAAACAGACTTATTTTGGCTATCCCGGCTATTGCAAGTCATAACAAAAGATAAGTGATGATTTTAGAAACTGGACACTAGAAGGGACTAAAGATTTTAAGCAGAAGAAAAAAAATACAAGTCTGTTCTTGATGTCAACTAATACTGGGACTTACAAAATGACCCAAAACATTATAACATCGGAAATATTAAAGGAGATCTTTGAAAAATGGAGCCAGAAATTAGTAATTACAATATCAACACTGTCAGTAATTATGTCTGCTTATATGGATAGACTAAGATGTTAATGAAGGAAAGATAGATGTGGAACAAATTTTATCTGACAACACAAAGTACTGAAAGTAGAACTACAAATGACAGGCCAAGACAATGGTTTGGAAAATGTCTGGTTATTGGATCCACAAAAGATGGTTGTTAAAGCCTTGAAGAAATCTATGATGGGATAAAGAAGAATTGAAGAGAAATCAAATCCTACCACAATATTTGATTGAATTAAAGATTAAGACTGTTAGAAATAAAAGGAAGGAATATAAAATTGGTTTATTTGATCAAGGTTAAAATAAGGCTTTTTTTTCTTTTTTGCAATGTTCTCACAACCCTTTATGGACTTTTTGCTGACACCAGGATTGAAAAGTTGATGTTTTATGGATTTGCTTATAGATAAGGGATGGGATGTGGGATGAAGAGATATCTGTTTAACCTTACAGGGGGTGAAGAGTTATTAAATTTGTTTATACTTGTTGTGATGAAGGTTGGAAGTCACCTCTTTATATATTTCTTTTCTTTTTCTTTATTTTATTCTTTCTCTTTTTTCCTGCACTTTTTCTTCTTTTTTCCATTCTCTTCTTTCTCTAACTTTAGTTTGTATTTGTTTTTACGATTGCAATTAACATTCTTAATAAAAATTATATTAAAAAAAGACTTCAAATCCCATTAGCCCTGCCAGTCATCAAGGATGATGGGGGTTTATTTCATATTTGTTAAGCCTGTTTTGTTCACTTATTTTTCTTTTATTAACATGTATAAAAACGCATACATCTCTCTCTATATATATAAAAATTCCCCTCTCACCCCTCTGGGTGGTCTGTGTCTTCCTCAATCTCGGGTCCTCTACCAGAGGCCTTGGAATTTGAGGGTTCTGCGCAGGATCTGAGCTGTTCCTAGCCCTGCACTCTTCTGGACAGAGAGCTCCGATGTTGCTCCTGGGATCTGTTGGATCCACTCTCCCAGCTTATCTAAAATAAGATATCTAAAATATATTTTTATCTTTTTTCCAAGACAAGAGAATATATATGTATATGTATATGTATATGTACATATATATATATATATGTATGTATGTATGTATGTATGTATACATACATATGCACACACATACACACGCACACAGCAAGCAACAACATAACGGAGATTTTAATATCAAGCAATTTAGCTTAAGACCAAAATTTCTATTATAAAACAAACACCTGGATCTGCACTCTTCCTTCATTTTTTAAATTCATTTACAATCTTATCCTTAATTTTGAAGAAAAAGTCAAATAACCATAAGGCTTGTGACATTAATAACCACAACTGTAATTCATATTGATAGAATGTCCATTTTCCCCTCTTATCTATAGTCAATACTCTAAGGCACCTAAATATTAAGAATCTATTATATAAATATCATCGTATTGAAATAACACACTATATTAAAGCTGAGAAGATGGAGCAGTAGATGGTCTGTGTGGCTAGTTTTAATAATTGGTAAAAGAACTGAGCCAGCTCCCTATTAACACTTTATGGATCTATTTTTAGTTTCTTCAAATGTCACTCATTCAATCAGTGCTCTGTATATTCTTTTCCAATTTTATTAGCACTGTTATATGTTTGGTTGCACTTCATCATATCTTCGGGTTGTTATATTTCAGCAAATAAATCAATACAGAAAAGCAGTTTTAAAAAAGGAGGATAGGGGTTATACTCCAAAATTAAAGATGCATACTCAGTTTAGGAGAAATGGGAGAAAGAAGCTACATATTTTAAATAATAACCAAAGTACCATTCTCTCTCCCTTAAAGCTGTTTTCTGTTCATTTGTTCACTGATGCTGTAATGTGACTGACTTCTCCCCCATGGAGGCTTTCAGATGTCTTAAACTCCAAACTCCCATCATCCCCAGCCAGCACAGGTTGCCACCAGATCCCTTGATCAAACAAACCTTGCAAGTTTGATTGGCAACCAGCACCCAAGGCTGCCTTCTTATCCCCAAACATTTTACACACCCTCCAGAAAATGCAAATATGCTATACTGCTCGATGCAATTTTAACCAGATTGCTGTTTGTCAGCCTTGTTTACCAACATGCTTGTGCTCAATCGGTCTGTTTAACATAAATATGATTATGTATGCAAATGAGCACTTGGCTTCCATCTGGCTGGTTTCTCGGAAGCTGCTTTAGAAACCC
This sequence comes from Python bivittatus, assembly GCF_059951505.1. Classification (NCBI taxonomy): domain Eukaryota; kingdom Metazoa; phylum Chordata; class Lepidosauria; order Squamata; family Pythonidae; genus Python; species Python bivittatus. Next base: position 336,097 of record NW_028277094.1, on the reverse strand, counting down.
GGCTCGTCACGGGGTCAGCAAACCCACCCCGACATCCGTTCCGTGGCACAGAGAGAATTTGTGGCCACAAGACGGCCATCCATTTTCCAAGGGGATTATTTATTTAAACAATTCCCTTCCTCATCTGGCCAAATCAGAAGACTCTAGACGAATGGCAGGAGTGTAGAACCAGCGGCAGGAGAGCCAAATAAATAAATAAAAGCATGCAAGCAGGGCTGTTAGGTAAAACATTTTTAACGACAGCAACAAAATCAGATCCCCAAAGAAACTACAAACGGTACGTTCTTCATCACCTTCCTGTAACAAAGAGTGAAGGGGCCATCTGAACTTCAAGGAGCAAGTTGTTCTGCAGGCAGGGACAGACACAGAATAAGCCTGCTTCATCACACTCTTCCCTCTGACTTCCAGGGGAGTGTAAAAATGTGAAGTATCCCCTCCCAATTTGCACACACAGACTGGATTTGGAGATTGCTAAGCAACTTATTTTTTCCTGGATTACACTATTATTTCACATTTCTTCCCAAAGTTGGTGTACATGGTGCTCTCTCCATTGAGTGTTGCTTTTACCCCAAATCTGTGAAGTCAGCAAGTCTAGAAAAAGTGACTACATTTGCATGATAGATTTAACTGTGGTTAAGTAAGCTGTGATGGACTCAGTTATCTCAGTTCTTTGGCTTCACACCACACGCTGAACCACAAGCTCATCTCAGGAGCCAGGTTTGTACAACGTTTTAAGCTAAGCCGAGGTCAGCTAATGGGTGGCTTAGGACATCCTGTAAACATACATTGAGTTGCAAGCAGGGTTCTTCTGATAGGGATATTGGAAATTTCCCCCACATGCTTCTTTTTATGCAGACACACATACACCATACTGCCAGCTTTGGATCTCAGGGGAAGTATTGCAGATTTTTAAAATAATAATAATAATAATTAACGCATAATAATGCATTGATATCAGGAGAGAAAGAGGAAAGGAAGAAGTCCACATTATGCAATGACTTTCAAGTCCTTTCCACCCCAAGTCTCTGTGAGTGTAATGGGAAGAAGGAATAACCTTGAGGATCAGAGGCCATCTCTAGAAGCTAAAATAGGATTTTCTGCCTCTCTAGAAAGAGAGTAATAGATTTATCAGATTGATGTCAGCCCTTCAAGGTAGACCAGACTAGGAAACCAAAGGAAACCACTGAAAATGAAGATCATACCAACGGATATAGTCAGAGAGTGATGAAGGCTGCAAGGCTCCATACAACCCGTTGATGGCAACAAAGGGGTGTCATTTTCTATATCACTGTTGCCATCTAGTATTCATTCAGATTTTTGCACCCCATTTATTTCCAGAACATCCCCAGCAAAATCATTGTCCAAGTTATGCACAAGAGGGGATATCAGCAGGCATGTAGAAGATTCAAGTTTGAAAAAAAAAATACTCAGGAAAGAAACAACTAAGAGGAAGGACTTTATCATCTTGCTCCAAACACATCCACCTTATCCTTGGCCCCAGCTGGTTACTTTGGACTGTCTTACGAACCAAAACACAGACAGAGGAGCTATAGGCTGGCCTAAGCTTAAACCTTGGTATCTCAGAGAAAGCACAAACAAATAAAAAAGAGAACTTCTCAACAAGCCTATCCCAAGTCTGACAACAGGAGAAGAGATGCTCCTTTAGTATCCAGCTCTTGGAAAACTGATCTCAGCAGACGGCAGTATCTAGCTAACCGTGTCTGACCTCAGAGTCCTAAGACTAGAGATTAATCTAGAAAAATGGGGGAGGGGGAAATCTAGAAGAAGGCAGGGCCAAACCATTTCTGTATTATTATAGACCAAACCACTGTAGCAGCTTGTCCATGAAGTGACCCAGGATTAAATTTAACTTGAAAGAGACTTACCAAAAGAACTGAAGACTTTCAATCTTGAGCTGAGAGCCAACATTCAAGTTCAGCTGCAGGTCCTCAGAGATAAGAGTCTTACTTACTCATGAGAAGTTGCCCACAAGGAATCCTTTATACCCCAGCTTTTGAATATGCGCTTCTCCCATCTTCTGATGCTTGAACGTCTTAAATTGACTCAGAACCCATCTCAGAATCAGAGCAGTGTTTTCTATTTCCGTGATCTTTCAGCTTAAGGTGATCCAAACCTTCTTTCAAAAGGAGTGGTCAGAATATTGTCTTGTGGCTTGAAGGGGAGTGATGAAAACCCTTGGGAGGGTAAAGAACAGGGAATTAGAAACCCTAAGTCGAGGTTGTCTGGAATCTTGAAGATTGTGTTGCTCTAGGAGAGCATGGTATAGACCCAAGTATGTGCTGCACTTTATCTCCTTGTCTTAAGGTTGTGTTTATGCTGTTGGAATGTGTGGATCTATGCATCCTGTGTTATGTTAATTGACTGCTGTTTTCCCTGGCCTTAGGGATCAAAGGAATTTGTTTCAGTGGTGATCATGATATATTTTTCTTATTATTTCACTTGCTGTTCTGATATTTCATTGTATCTGTTTAGCTAGGATTAAGTTCTTTGCATCTGCAGACATTAATCTGCAAACCTATCTCTGCTGACCTGGGAATAAGATTTCACTGATTCTATTGGGCTACTTCCAAGTAGATCCTAGCAAGACTGCAAAAGATTGGGAATCTGGTAGTACCTTTTCTGACAAACGCGTTTTCTTGAAAGGCATCAGGTCTCTTGAGCTTCAGCTCCTTCCATCCAATGTAAAGTCAAAACATCTAACCATCGGATGCATCGGATGAAGGGAGCTGCAGTGCAAGAAAGCTGATGCCTATGCCACCCTAGACGGACACGTCCGTCCTTCTATCGCAAGGACAGAAGGAGTCTGCATTCTGTGCTGCCCTCTCGTGTTCATAGCCATCCATGCAACACTAACAGGCTATTCACAATAGTAGCCAAAGGATCAAAATAATGGGAGTGTGGCAAATCTGTTTGGAAAAGCAGATTAGCCTCTGAACCTCTAGACGTGGAGGAAGAATTCCAAGCAGGCAAGAAGGGATGAAAATCTATTCAGCTTTTTCTTAACTGATTCTCTTTCAGCTCCCAGTGGGAACCCCCTGCTGAAAACAGCAGCTATTGGAAGAGAACACACACACACATACACACATATACACACAAGCCAATGCAAAATGAATGGGTTCACTCTACACACATGGATAATGCTGGGACATTTGGTTATCTTCTAGGAGGGGATTAAGCTTTTTCTCTTTTGAAAAGGCTGTGAGACCTACTCTAGAGTTCTCACTACATGTTTTGGTGTGCTTCCAGCCTCCAAATGATTGGAAAATACGTTGGTGATTTTCAACAAACCCATTGCTGAAATTTGGAGACATTCCACACAGGTCACCAAAAGGGATTGGCCACCTGTAGCCCTTGGGAGCAGGGAAGAAGAAGAAGGTGTGTGTCTTTCTAGACAGTTCTGCTTGCTCACCCGATGTGCCTACCACTTTCAGAAACGCTAGGCAGGCGACAAAGACCATAAGGAAGATGTTGATACCAAAAATATGGAATTCCCTCTTTCCCTAGAGAAGTTCAGTTCCCTTCGGAGCCTGTTTTATTACAAAAGAGAGTGATCTCAAAATCCGGCAGTTGCTTTTTGGTATTGGCAAAGGGTTACCAATTTAATATAATTATTGCTATTTTCTTTTGATGGGCACATGAGAAAGGCATGTGAGATTTGGAGTGTGGGTAGGGGCTAATGCCAGAAGAAAGCCAGTTTGGTGTTGCAGCTGAAGCACCAGGCTAGAAACTGGGAGACCATGAGTTCTAGTCCTGCCTTAGGCACAAAGCCAGCTGGGTGACCTTGGGCCAGTCCCTCTCTCTCAGCCCCAGGAAGGAGGCAATGGCAAACCACTTCCAATATCTTGCCAAGAAAACTGCAGGGACTAGTCAAGTCCCAGGAGTCAAGACTGACTCAAAGGCTCACAAATTAAAAAAAACATTGTAACATCCCTTTACCCAGGCAGGATCACCTTTTTTACAGGTCTGTTCCTAGCAACAAACTTCTTCCTTTTAAAGCTTTAGGAGAATCACTAAGATTTTTTTAAAATTCCATTTCATTTTTCATGTGAATTAATGTTTCCTCACTCTGCTTTTCAGTTTTACTCTATTCTATTTTTGCGTGTGTGTGGGTCTTCAAGTCATTCTTGACTCCTGGAGACTGCCTGGACATGTCCCTGCAGTTTTCTTGGCAAGATTTTTGAAAGTGGTTTGCCCTGGCCTTCTTCCTAGGGCTGAGTGAGTTGCCCAGCTGGTTTCATGCCTAAGGCAGGACTAGAACTCAGCGTCTCCTGGTTTCTAGCCTGGTGCCTTTATCCACGACACCAAACTGGCTCATTCTACATGTATAATTGTATAAACACTACTCGGTGGAGGAAAGACATGGGTTAGAAATGCTTGAAATGAATGAAACATCTGTTCTGAGTAATCCGCATTGTTTATTCATTGTGTATTATTAACTTTTTTTTTTTTTTTTGCAAGTCACTTCGAGTTTATAGTGTGAAGGAAAATGAAGAACATGTTATGAATGTAGGGTAGTGCCAGACAAGCTCAAATGCTCAATACAAAATCACAAGGAAGAGATGTTCTTTGCCACATATAAATTACTCCAGCTTTTCCCATGATGGGAGGAGAGAAGCCCCCTTATTTTAAGATGAGAGCAGAATTCTGGACAAGCTGGGGAAAGACTTTCATCTTCCAACTGGCCTCTGCGAAAAGTCTGGAATCCTCAAGAAGCTGTAGCAATCCAAGAAGCTCAGAGAAGATCATTTTGCTTCTACTTCGGTAGAAAATAGGTAAAACTTTCTTGCCAAGGATGGTGCATTCAGATTTTGATTTCTGTTTGTTGTATGGGATAAATGTAAGATTCTTGCATTCCTCAATAGAAATGAAGGAACGGGGTGGAACGTCAGCCCCTTATTCAAGTATTAGGCTTTTTCATAAAGACTTATTTCCATCCCATCTTTCTGTACTAATAATGTGAAAATCTCTCCATTTGGGAACTTGGTGTAGTGAAAACCTTCATCTGCAACTGTGAAAGCTGATAGTAACAGAATAGCCCCATCTTGTGTTCTCTCTAGAGCAGTGTTTCTCAACCTTGGCCACTTTAAGAAGTGTGGACTTCAATTTCCATAATTCTCCAGCCAGCCATGCTGGCTGGGGAATTCTGGATGTTGAAGTCCACACATCTTACAGTGGCTGAAGTTAAAAAACACTGGCTTAGAGCATCATGTTTTCTTGCATATTTCCCTTTTCCCCCCTTGGTTAACTGAACCTCTTCAACATGAATGTTTGCATATTCATGTTTCAAGTTAACAAGGGCTTTTAATATTTTAAAATAAAAAAAATAAAACTTTTTTTTTTAAATAAAGTTTCATTTTGTTTAATCTTCCCTGAGATTGCATTGTCTCTCAAAGACTGGGCCAAAGCCTCTCATGCCTCTACAGTCAGCAGCTTGCATTACAGAAATTATTTCACTTGCTAAAATCTGACCTTTTAATTGCTAGAAAGGAAGCAGAGACTGGGAGAGGCCTCTCATCTCACATCCACAGGCTTGGGAGTAGATGCCAGGTGAGGTCCCTTTGGTGATGGCAGCAGGAATGACCAAGTTGTCACCCCAAGCAGGAGGTGAGCCCAGAGTGTGAAGACACAGAGGGTTTCAAGGAACACAGACTGAGATCTTCAACCTTCCACCCTATAACCTCATCCCTTCTTCTGCAGACACTTTTTTTTTTAAAATAAAGAGCAAACATGCTGGGGAGGCTAATGGGAATATTGGTATTTTATAATTAAAGATCTGGTCTGAACCATCTGTATTGCTTACTCACTGTGCTTTATGCATGCCTTCCTTCCTTCCTCCCCCCCCCATGTTTATAAAAGAATAAAATAAGGATGCTGATTTCTAAACAAAGAAAAAATACAACCTAAAGGAAAGCATGCTTCTTCCATCAATGTTGTATTTTATATTGCTGTCCTAGCATGCTAGCAATTAATATTATTATGTCTAGCCTGTACTGCTGACAATGAAAAAAATGTATCCAGTTTCCTGTTTTGATAGATGGGGAGACATTTGTCAGCATATGAGGTCCTCGTGAAGCCTCAAGGTATCTCTCTCTCTCTGTGAACAGCTTCCATTTTCATTTTCAGGCATATTTTAAACTTCTAAGAATTCTATGAATTACAATAACTGAACTCCCCTGGATCTGCAGGCAGAAAACTGGAAACAGCCAATTAAGGAGAAGACACGGTATACCGAAAAACTCTTTGCCTTTGTAACCCTGTAGTGTTCATTTGCTCTCCTATAACTTATTTCACTCCCTTGTTAATGGTACTTTATTACATTTTGAAATTGTCCACTAGCCACAGCTCCTGAGATGGAGTTGGTGGTGCAGGTTCTTTGAAGCTTCTTGAAGGCATATGATTCAGTCTCATTCCACTACAACTTTGGTTTGGTTTCAAATTAATATGCATGTTCACAGAATTACGGGAAGAAATGTTTCAGGATTTCAGCGCCCTAATTCCTAAAATATGGAATTTGTCCTCTTATGAAGAGCTTTCGTTTTATCGAACTTGGGGTACAGCAAAGAGAAGAATCATATTCTCTCTCTCTCTCTCTCTCTCTCTCTCTGTCTCTCAAGAAGCCACTCTCTTGATGTTAAAGAATGGATCCAGGTTATGACTCTGTTATTTTTGAGAAGGTTTTGTGAGAAAATGACACATTATGTAGCTATCTGATCCAAACTTAATGGTAAGCTCAACAATGGAATTAAGTCCAGAGAGATATTTATGCTGATCATAAGGATCTTTTCTTAATTGTTGTTTTTGTTGTCGTTATGTCTAGTTCATATATACATGATAATATCATTTTTCTTTCCTCCATTGGATTGTCACTGTTTATTATAGACTTTATTTTATATTTCATTGGATTAACAATTTAAAAAAAACAGCTCCAGAGGTGGAGTAGAAACCATTCTAGCAAAGAGAGCCAAGCTTTTGAGGGTGGCGAGTATTTGTGCAATTTGGAGAACAGGTCTCCCCAGATGGTTGTAGGACAAGACTTGCCCATTTACAAAATGGCTGCTAGAGGGGACACACGTTACAAAGCAATTTCTTCAGAATGCTACTTGCCACCCCCAGCTCATCCCCTCCCCAGGAAGCTCTCAATTACCCCTCATCTTGCTCTTTTTCTGGGCATACTTCCAGGTGAAGGACCAGGCTGCAGCTGTCTAGTTTTGCTAATCAGAAGACCTACTGCCCATGTTAAAAAAAAAAAAAATAATAACATATTTTTTGAATAAAATAAAAAGACAGCTGGGGAAAAGAAGCTGCAGGGGTGTCAACATTCCAAGGGCCAAAGTCCTTGTTTGGGGTTAATTTGGTGCCTCTGGATACCATTCAGGGGAATCCACCATTAAAGTAGATGTGCAGAGATGTTTTTCACCAGTGGATCCATTCATTAAATAGTCTAAGAACCAACTGTTTTGTTAGTGTCCAGAAACTTTCCATTCTAGTTGGATGCCTAGAGATGTGTTTCCATTTCAGAAAAAATGGATCTGCAATGAATTATTCTAAGTGGTTAGAGAGTGATATATCAGAAAGCAGAAATCCAGTTAGTTTCTGTTCCCCTGCCTTTTTTAAACAGAAAATTAATGTCACAAGTTTTTAGGTCAACCCATGATTTTCCATAGCATATATAAAGTCCAAGAAAGCTGGTCTGGAGAAATATATGAACTTTATAGGACAAAGTTTTTGAAATGCCAAAATAAAATGAGGGGATGGAATCAGATATGTTTATAGTCCAACCCTCACACAATTGCAATTCCCAAGAATAAGTAAATCTCTTATGGCAAATGTCCTGTAGCATCTTAAAGAAGACTGTATGCTTTAGAATTAAGCCAGGTATGAGCCCAGGGTCAAATACTGTTCTTAAGTCTACTTTTCTATCATCACTGTTGCCACCACCTCTAGAATTCCTGCTATGATTGCTAAAAATCACTGATACACAGGAAAAATGTAGCATAAACCCTAAAATAGGCTTAGTATTTTTTTTTACATTGTATGTTTCTTAAAAAGAAAAACTTTCAGGAAGATCTTGGACTCTTTTCTATACATGATAGGGCCTCACTCTATATATGCTATCACCCTGCTCACTGGTATCCTTCTCACCTCCCAGAAACGTTGAGTTTATCACGTGGCCATCAAAGCTTGTCCACTCTAGTATTAACCAAAGACTACACCAAAAAAAAGAGAATCAGGGTCTTTCCTTCATTGCACACATTGCATCACAGACGTTTTCTTTTGCAAAGCGGCGTGGAGATTTGCAAATTTGGGGTGCTCAATTCACTGCTGTTTCCACCGCTAGTGTTGTGCAAGCCAAAACGAGCCAGAGAATGCAAGAGAGTTTGTTGGTGTCCATGAGACAGAGGGTGGTGGCCCTCCCCAACGTTACTCATCAGCACATTTGACATCAAGAAATGGGAGATGGAGTTGCACTGAGTCAGCTTCTCTTCCAAAAACTGTTTATAGAGTTCCTGAACTTCTTTTTCCATGTAGTTGTTAAGCACTGAGTTGGAAAGGGGCTCCTTAGAGAGAAGCATGCTCTTGTCCCCAACTTCATCCCCATGTCCCAACTTCAGGACCTTGGGTTTCTGTAATGGGAAGGGGATATCTAAGGGAATATCTTTTGACAAGAAAACAGGGCCAGGCAATTCGTTATAGGTCTGGTCCATGATGCAACCTGAATCACATGTGTGGTCAGCGACATGATCACCTCCAATATGCAGATCAGGATAATTCTGATAAAGACTTTGGCACGACCAAGATCTGTACAAATCCAGCTCTTTTTCACAGTACTGCTCTTCTCTTGGTAGACGCTGAGGAACAGAGGGAGGGATCTTGTGGCTTTTGTTCCTTGGTGCATCTTGTCCAGGGATCCATTGATGACCTATTTGATCCATGTTATCACCATGAATCCCCACCATCTTCTCAGCTGCTGTCTGATTGGATTCCACAGAGAGCTTTTCATGTGCATCTGTATCTGTAAACTGGCTTTGCCAAGTTTCTTCTCCAACAGTTTTGAGCAACCGGCCTTGATGTGAGTCATAGGGCTCAACTCTATAGGCAAAGACAGCTAGGAAGCTTTCTGCCAGCATGGTGACCCAGAATAAAAATCTTCAAAAAGTCTATGCAGAGAAAATGCCTTAAAAAAAAAAAATACACAGAGATGTTATTTGGAGAAGGGAAGAGAAAACACATTCTGGTGTTTAATTCACTGAGATTTCCCCCTCAGTTAATATAACAGCAAAATATCCTCAACCTTCCTTAAACTGAGATCTTCCTGGTCTGTTGGAGAACAACTTCCAGAATTCCCAATCAGCATGGTCAGTAAGTAGGAATTATAATCTAAAACATCTGGAAAGCATCTTTTACAGTGATTAAACTTTTGCTCTTCCTTTTTGCATTGACCTCATGCTAAGCAAAATTTATTCCATAATCCCGTTAATTTGGCAAGCCATTACAAAAGACCAAGAAGGTAAGAAGATACATTAGAGAACCAGGATGTTCAAAGTACTCCAGAAGAAACCCTAAACAGCTACTCACTTGGCCCACAAATACTGAAAAAGGCTCGAAGTACAAACTATAATAGTAGTAAAGCAAGCCAACGAAAAACTATCAGTGTGTGGACATTGATTCAATGAATGGACTTCCTGACTAATTCATAATTGGCTGAGATCATATAACATTCTAAGCCATAAACTATGGTTTGCAGATCATAATGGTTGGATTCACCCAACATAATGTACCCTAAATGCTCACAAATTTAACCACAATTTGCTTAGCTTGAGGTGTGAAATTTCTTACAAAGATGTTTGCTTTGCTTTAACCCAGTGCATTGTGTGAATCCATGTTATGATTAGTAAGCTGTATTTTACATATTAGTGTCTTACACACACCCATCTGACTGCAGCTTGTTCAAGAAACAGTGATTAAGGAAGTAATAGTTTGGTGCAATGTATATGACATTTAGCCTCTGATCCATTTTCCTTGGCTGTATTCCTATTACACATAAACATCTTTTTTCTTCTTTTTCAAAGTATCTAGAAAGTTGGTGCATTAATTTATTTTATCAGCAAAACACGTAAGTCAGGCAAACTGAAGTTTCTTCTTCGCTTTAATAATTTCCTTCGTGTATTTATGATGGCAGGCTATATGTGACCTTTCATTCCAGAGTGGCTGGGAGCCAGGCAGCATATACATTTAATACATTATTATTATTAACTCTCACAACCATCTTGTCACTAATTATTATGATTCTCATTTCTCCAAAAGAAAAAAATAACTCAGCAAATTGTGGTTGAGCATATGAGGCTTGCCCAAACCATGTCCCATGCCATAACAGTGGTGAACTCAAGAATCTCTCATCCCTGGCCAAAATATCCTCAACCTGGTGCATGTTCTCAAATAAGATCTGAAGGACCCCAAGTTGCAGAAAGTCCTCCAAGTTAAACATGTTGCTTATGAAGCCATCTGAGATTCTTCTCCCCAAGCTTCATGGTTTTTACACTGTTCAGTTTTGCCAGATTGTTGACTAAACAGATTGAGTGATCAGCACTTTCATTTCTCTAGATCAAGGTAGCCCCTTATGCCTCACCAAGCAGAAGATGAAATAAATCACCTTCATCCCCTCAAAACCAAGAAATACATGGGTTTGTTTCAATTTTACATGTGTCAATATTATCAATACACATTTGGATATAAGTACGATCATTGTAATGGAAATAAAATATCATCAGTGTGCTATCAAGGGGCTCAACTATTAATGAACAACTTTAAGGCTTATGATTCTTTATCTCTAAGTGGAAGTGGAACAAAAGAGTCCCCTAGCAAATGCCTTCTAATAGTAACAATAGGAGCAAACCATCTGAAAGTGATTTCAAAAACTTAAATATAATGATCATAGAGAAAATCTATCTATGTGGAGACTAGGAGTTGACCCCAACTTGATAGCAGATAACATCAAGCAAAAACATCAATGATGTTTTTTTCATATATGCCCAGTTTTATAGACTGCCTACTCTTCTGATTCTAGAGGGCTTAAAACATAAAACCTTAATAAATTTATAAAATCCTTCCATAAAGTTAATGAATATATTTTTAAAAAATTATTAAAATCTATAAACAAACTTGTAGCTGCCATAAAACAAGTCAGAAGGGTCTCTTAAAGAGGATTGTTTTTGTCAGCCTCTGAAATATCATCAGGGTGGGGGCAGACCTAAACTTGGAGGGGGGGAACAGTCCAGAGGGAGGGGGCTACTAGCGTGAAACTAAATCTCCTCCTGTTTTCTTTCAGGGTGGGTAGCTGGAACATCCTCTGTTAGACTGTGTAGGTTGGACAGATTCTATATGAAGATTGTCCTGAATTTAACAATGGTCCAAGCCATAAACTCATATAGGTCACCACTGTAATATTGAAGGAAATTATACTGTATTGTCTGATGGCAAAATGTTTAATGTGATGTCTCTTGGGATAAAAGGACAGGTAAACTGTAGGAGGCAGGTTGCAGAGGTAGATTTTATAATATTAAAATTACAAGTCCATCCAATATTAAAATAATATAATCCAACTAGGGTAAGAAAGTAGGCTGCCTAGGAGGAATATGAATGGCCTTGATTTGCAGATAAGCTTGGGTTTTTATTTGTCATCTACTTTTTGCATCCATTTGGTACCGCCTGTATATATGACATTGCCAATAATATTTTAAAAAGAATTCTAAAACGTTCATTCAAAATGTGGCTAATATTTGCAACCCCACAATGAACTAGATTAAGCATGTTTTAGGATCTCAAGCTGGCATGGCGGTTTTGGCAGGCTGGTTCAGAGCTGAGTCGTGCTGAATTCACCAGCACGTGGATATGGGTGTATATGACAGAAGTTGCCCCTTCAGCAAGACTTACTCCCAGTTAAAAATGCCCTGGATTGTACCCTTAACTTATTTCAAATTACAAAAAAAGTTAACACCCCAGTGTTTGAAATGAACATACCTTTGCTGGTTACCTGGAGTCACATGCTCCGTGGAATCAAATAGGAAAACAGCGCAAAACAGACACCAGGAAGGTTCTTTCCTGAATTTTTTTTCAAAGATTCCCCAGATGTGCTTCTGCTCAACAAGCCATGTTTTACTCTCGCTGATTCTGCAATGTTCCTACATTTAATACAGAAGTCACCTCCAGTGAGGAGGCCAAAAAAAAAAAAAACCTGTGGTCACCACTCCAGTGACTGCAAATCCAAAAGAGGATCTGACTTTTAAAATCTATATTGTGCAACGAGGCCGATAGTGTCGTTCTCTTGGAAGTGATTGGTACAATTTGCGGAACTGCGTCAGAAAGAGGAAGAACTACTTAATTAGGAAAGTGAAAATGCAAATTTTAAAGAGAATGATCCCAGCCAGCCTACTGACTTTTCTAGAGGACACACAGAGTAGGCTGAACCTTGGAGCTGTTGTAATCTGTGGGTGGAGGGTTGGAGAAGGAAAATTTAGGGTTTAAGATTTAGATTTAGAGCTAGCCCCCCCCGTGCCAAGGTGGGTAACGGCCCCCACATTAATTCATTCATTCCGTCCAGAGATGTTACAGCTACTGAAGAAGTCTTGCTTGTTATAATTTTACTGACATTGTCCTGCGTATAGCAAACATTTCACATCTACCTTTCCTCAACCACTTCTCAACCAGATGGAGATAGAGACCAGTGTATTAGCTGGGTTTGCACAGCACGATTCATGTGGCTACTGAATTAACCCATTTTTATTCCATACAATGTATTCAGTCGTAAAACAACTACATGGACTGAGTTCACACAAGCTGCAAACTAACCGGCTTAGAAAGTTGGATGTGGTCCCTTGGACTTTAACTGACTTGATCATGCATCTTTTGTAAACTCAGCCATCCAGAACACACTGTGCTGGGGAGGCTAAAAAAATAACAACAAACCAGTGTATAAGTTATAACACAGAACCTATGTGCCATTTAAAGTTACATTTGACCCAGTGCGCAGCGTATAAGTAGGGATGTTGGACTAAGACCAGGGAACCCCAAGTTAAAAGCCACATTCACCATGATGGATTACTTGGTGACTTTGGGCTGGTTGGTTATTCTCAGCCCAGCCTACTTCACAAAGGGAGTAGTTGTGAAAATAAAATTGGTGAAATGGAGTCCCACCGTAGGACAGAAATCTAATTAATAAATAAATGAAACAATTGGTCACTGTCAGTTCTTGCTTCATCTTATTTGCTTCCTTTTGCTGGCAGTATTCTGCTGCCTGCAGAGTTTTATGCAAGATGAAGATTGTGCTTGCAAGGCAGAAGTTAGTCAGACGGTTCTGATTTTCAGCTTCTGGTGGAAAGAATTTAAAGCCCAACATGTTCAAGTGCTCAACCCCATCTTTGACCCTTTGGATCCCTTACAGCAGATGACTCCGTGGCTTTCTTCACCCAACCATAATTTACAGAATAACCCACAAGTGATTGAGTTCACACCATAAATTAAGCCCAGCAGATGACATTATAGCTCAGTTATAGCTCTCTATTATATATATGATGGTTCAATATTTGGTTTATTATAGCAAGCTTTGTTTAGGACACATCATGGTTTCCTAGAGTTACAGGCATTTTTCCAGCAAAGAAACACAGCAGTTGGAAAGAATTTTCTTCGGTCACACAACTAGGAAAGTTTTAGTTATCTCCAAGGGGAAGTTCATTCCATTCTTCTGGATGTGCAAAAGACTCCAGGCAAAGCAGCACTGTTAATGTACAAGTATGTGAGTACAAGATTACCACTTGGGTGTTCTGGGTCAGTATCTGCCCTGGCTGACACATCCTGTTGAGGCAAGATTTAACCACGCTTTGCTAATCAAGCCACAGTGGTTCCCATATGATGCCACTTCACTCTGGATGGATTTCACAGAAGACACTAAGTCCAGAAGCAAACTCATCACTTTCGAGTTATTTGTTAACCAGGCTCGGACTCTCTCACTCCAGTTCCCAGGGCTGTCCTGATGATAACATGGACGGCTGAAGAAGAGAGAAGGACCTTCCTTGAGATCCTTCAGGGACAGAATGGGCAGATCAAGATGACCAAGACAAAGTCCCGAGTCCCAGATCTTCTGCCACCCTCCAGAAATATTGGTCCTGCGCTGTCCAGAACGCCCAGCCAGTCTCGGTGCTGGACTCCAGCTCCCATCATCCGCCTTCTGGCCGGCGGGCAGGGACAGGTACTGTAGCCCAACCCGTCCCGCAGGTCGACAAGAAGGACGGTCTCATTCAGGGTGACGGTCTTCCCAGGCGCGTGCCCGATCATCGCAGTTCCCCGCCGGCCCGCAAGGGGCGCGGAAGAGCAGCGGCCGGGGAAAGGAAAGGCCGGGGGCGGTGCCTGCTCTTTGAGTGGCAGCGCGAGCGACCATTCGGAACGCACGAGACCGCACGGCGGTTGCGTTCCCATAGCAACGGCGGAGGGGCGGGAGAAGCGTAGGCAGGTCCCGGGCGAGCATGGCTGCCATTCGGGTCTATTACACCAGCGTGACGGGCTCCAGGGAGGTGAGGGGCCAGGCCCGAGGTCCCCTTACAAGCCGGATTGCTTGGGAGGGCGAGCCGCCCCGGGGCCTTCCCCAACCCGTCGCCCTCCGGGAGTGCGGACACCGCAGCGCCCATCACCCCCAACGCCCTCCGCATGGGTTGGAATTGCAATCCCTCTCCCCTTCCAGAGACGTTAGGACCACAACTCCCATCACCCCCAGCGCCCTCCGTCTGTCTTGGAACCGCAAGCCCCAGCGCCACTCGGATCACAGCTCCCATCACCCCCAGCCACCCCAGCCCCCTCAATGCGCGCTGGAAGTACAACCCTCGGACCTCCTCCAGAGACCACAACTCTCATCACCCCCAGCCACCCCAGCGCCCTCTTTGCGCCTCAGAACTACAAGCACCAGTGCCTCTCCAGAGACTCCGGGACCAAAACTCCCATCACTCCCATCACTCTGTGGGTCGGAGCCACAACCCCCTTCTTTCCTCCACACTCTGGGATCACAGCTCCCATCACTCCCAGCCACCCCAGCCCCCTGTGTGTGTCTTGGAACTACAAGCCCCAGTGCCCTTCCAGAGACTCTGGGATCACAACTCCCATCTCCCCCAGCCACCCCAGCACCCTCATTGTGTGTTGGAAGTACTAACCTCAGACTCCCTCCAGAGACCACAACTCCCATCATCTCCGGCCAGCCAAGCTGGGAAAGGCTGGTCCAGGGCATCCCCTGATGGGATGGGGGCACCCTGGGGTGGGGGGTGAGAGCCAGGCAAGTTGATCCCCAAGGCAGGCTGGCTTGAACCCTGGAGATCAATAAAAGGCTTGCAGTGGGATCCAGGCTGAGTAATGGCTCCAAAAGGCACGAACCTGGGTCTGCAAAGCCCCCCCCCCCCAGTGCAGGGGCTCCAGCTCGCCCCCTCTGGGCTACTTCGGAGCTGCTGAGAAGGGGGACGCTTTGTCCATGATGGTTGGCCACGGCTGGACCTCATTCTCAAGCCTTGACTGACAATTCAAGAGTGTTTGTGCATCTATGTATCTGATGCATTTCATCCACCGCCTGAGTTCTTATGGACTCTAGGCAGTTTGCAGATACCACAGTAGGAATAAAAATACATTTAAAACCTTCAGTAACAAACCTATAACAAGTAATAATTGCCTGTGAAGGTTTTTACCTTCAGGAGAAAGGTTCTTCCTAGGATTCTTCAACTGATAGCTTTTCTGTCTGTTTTATGTCTCAATTTTCTACCAGCTTATAGCCCTAATTAACTGAGCTGCTAGTCAAGGAAAGAGAATCAGACTTTTTAAAAATGCCAGATAGCTTAGAAACATTTAAAATTCGATGGATTTGGAGAGGGTCTTCATGTGCATTACCATTATCCAAAGAGTGCAGTCAGCAATCACATAAGTTCAAAGGTGTGGTGTACTTAAATTAATCTTTAGAAGTAGAAAGCTTCCTTTTTTTTTAATTTAAAAATATATCTAATTCTATAATTCTCCACCAACATCTGCCATCTGCTAGAAGCAAAAGTAATTCCTAATGCAGGCATTTAGTTCAAGACACATTTTTTTAACATTTGAAAACTGGCACTCTCTTTTAAAAATGGAAACATCACAAAATATGGCTCAAAATAAATTAGTTTCAGAAAAATCAGGAGAAATGCATACTACAAGAAAGTAATGCAAAGACTAAAACATCAGAATCTGCAACTAGCAGGAGCAGCATACAGGGATGGGCATCCAAATGACATTTCTGCACAGGTTAAGATAGTAATAATTAGTTCTCTGGACTCTTTCTTGTTTCTGTAGCAAAATGATCCATAAGCAGCTTTCTTGTAAGCTCGGGGCTTAAGGCAATATGCTGAGAATTGTTACCTATACACATGTGGCTTTGTTAATGGATGCACCCCTTTTCTCCACCCCATCACCAACATTTTAATGTAAAAAGAATCCATTATGATATAAAGAGTGACTTTACCTTGGCTAGGGGCAGGAAGGAGGGAAATGCAAAATTACTAAAATAGGGATGGGAAATTTGAGTGGGTGGGGGGAGGTTACCTGCATTTTGGTTTGAGCATGTTAAGGGCTATGCTCAAAAAGTGGGCATGAGCTCTGAGGAAACTGCATCTAAAGCCCCAACTATGGGTCACCCACTTTTGACCTAAAGCATCTTCAAAGCTAGCTTCCAGCACTTCTAGCTAAAACCCACAATCATCGTAAGCTGAGGATTATGGCAGTCCCGAGGGAAGCCCTGGATTTTAAATGTAAGAGATGTTCTTAGACCTGAGGCACCGCAGAAAATCTCTACCATCTAACTTCTCTTCACCAAAACTGTTGGTTTCTATTTAGGTAAAGCAGAGGCAGTCTGAGGTCCTTCGAATTCTGGATGGAAATCACATGAAGTACCAGTTAGTGGATGTCTCTGTCAGTGAAAGTTTGCTGCAAGAGATGAGGGACAAAGCTGGCAAGGCTGATGCAATCCCACCCCAGATATTTAATGGAGAGGAGTATTGTGGGGTAAGAAAAATCAGACTGGGGGAGGCAACCAAATTATGGATTCTGTTTTAATGGCTGGAAAACAAGTTGGACTACACCAGTTGAAGGTGAATAAAAACATAGTTATTCAAAATGTATTTTGTTTGTGAGTACAATGTTTTCATAATCCCCCCTCCAAAAAAAAGGAAAAAAATCCTGGAATTTATTCATCTCCTCCCCACTCCTGCTTCTTTCCTTCCTGCATTGGCATTATCCCCCCGTTTGTTTCTCCTTCAAACATCAGAATCCTCCACAGTGCCCATTACACATTCATTATCCTATTATTTCCAAATGAAAAAAGAAAAAAAGGGAGGGAGGGAAAAATAGGGAAAATACAATGCATGAACTATGCCAAAATGCACAAAAGTTCCAAACCATGTCCCCATTCTTATGGATCACCAACCAATCAGATTTGCTGAAGGTTAAGCTGTTCCCACAGAAGGTCCATTGTCTTCAACTGGAAAATATCCTTGCTTGTACATACAGGAAACCACATATTTCTACCATCTCAGGACATAGAAGTTGGAATGACTTATCAAGTTTGGCCTGCCATGCAGCTTTCTTCTCTGATTTCTCCTTCCAACAACCCAAGTTAGCAAAGAAAGGTTGATAGTCACGGAATTCTCAGATCATGATAATCTATAATATGGTTTCATTCCGGCTTAGCATGTTCTGTGAATCTCATTATCATGGTTTAATGTGATATGTGAATTCAAGGAATTATTGGTATAATCCAGTAATCTTAGTAATGGAATGGCGATTTGAATGCAGGATAATCGGATTAAAATTCAGCAGTAACAGCATTCTGGAGCTCAGTGACCTTCATACCAGTGTCCTACTGGTTTCTTGATTCAATTAACATCTACCATTTGTATTTGTTTTAGGACTTTGAGATGCTGTATGAAGCAACTGAAAATGAAGAAGTTAAGAAATTCCTTAAGGTAGCAGCTGTAGACAGAATGGCCAAAAATCAGGCAACTGTTTGAAGATATTGCTTTACATAGGTGTTCAATATTTAAACCATTTTTTAAAATTCAAATAAAATAGGAATTTTGTATGTTAAAGAGATTCAACCCCTGTGAAAGACACAAGGATGGCAAAAAAATGTTTATCGTAAAGTTTACTATGAGGACAAGGCAGGCCAAGGTATTTTGTACATTTCCCTGAGAGTAGGGGAACACAAAAAGTGAGCCACCTTGTAGGTGGGTGGGCCTACAGTTATACACACCCCCTTGGACTCTCTCCTACAAGATAGATTTTAGACCCTTTTGGAACACCAGAGTGAAAGACCAAATGAAATCTAATTATCTCTTGAAGTTGGCACTTTGGATACCAACACTATCTGGATGAATACAATGATAAAGTGAAGTTACTCTGAGAGCTATTCCATCTCCTTTGAGAAACACGATTCAGATACAGGTGTTGCCTTTAACTTGGATCAATCCTTGAACTGATTTGGAAGCAGAGATTTTCCAAAACTTCCAAAAAGTTTTTTTTTTTAAAAAAGACATTTCTGTACTGTAGAACCCAAAACCATGCTGATAAATTCCCTTTAGTTTCAGTGGTCCCATTTCTGTTGGCCTCTACAACCCGAGTTAGCCATTAGAATGTATTGATGATAAGAAAGAAAATCTTCAGAGTATAAAGTGGATCCCTAGGCACTAAAAAGCTGGTGATCATCTAACGTGCAGCAAAGTTAAAAATAACAATGATTATTTTGAGTGTAAAAGTAGAAAAATTTATTATGAAATTGCATTATTATAACAGAAAACAGCAGAGTGAACAGAAGATGTGCAGCTTTTACTACAGTTTTCTGGAATCTGGAAGTCGTTACAGTGTCCTCATTACCATGACTAAAACCAACTGAACAGACAAAATAAAAATCTATTCAAAAATTTGAGATTCCCATTAAATACTTAAAAAAAAAAAAAATCTAACTGAACTTTCCCAATTCAAAGCCTACAGACATCATGAAGCGGGGAAAAGAAGGGTTTAAAAAAATTAAATGTCAACCACTATC
The DNA here is from genome assembly GCF_059951505.1 of Python bivittatus. Taxonomy (NCBI): domain Eukaryota; kingdom Metazoa; phylum Chordata; class Lepidosauria; order Squamata; family Pythonidae; genus Python; species Python bivittatus. The sequence goes on along the minus strand of NW_028277094.1, from coordinate 316,980 downwards.
AATTAGGAAAAGGAACAGGACATAAAACAGTCTTAAAAGGAGTTTGATAAAAAGTCATAATTGTTATTTTAAAAAGTAGCTATAAAGTAAAGAGCAATGATCCTCTGGGGATTTAAATTCGAAGCACCTGAACATTTGGCAAGTCTTAAACTTTCCCAGACTTTAAAGACAAAGTCTGCACAGCAGATCTCAGTTTAGTAAACCTGCATCTGGAATCTGTCACTGCATATAGAGATTCACATAACTGAATGCTAATACGTATCCAAAAATAAAAGTGGGAGGGAGAAAAATCTCTGTATACAGGGTTTAAGACTTCCAGTCCTCTTAATCTGCTAGCATACTCTTCCTATGAAGAAATTTTTATTTTTTCATGCTGTTGTTATGATTGATGATCACACAATTGTTTCCTACTGATTTTGGAGGGAGATGCATTTTTCCACTAACTGCCAACAGAGTCTGATCTTCTTTACACGCATGTAAACTACCATCCATCAGCACATCGCTGCACTTCAACTGGAGAAGTTGTAATATTTTACAAAATGCTAACCTGGCAATCAGCAGCTGCCAAAATTCTCAAAGGGCTATCATCCCAGTGACAAATGGTAGAAAACGGCTGCATTAGCAAAACTTGCAGCAGATAATTTTGTAGAGTTTTGGAAAAGAGGAGGAAATATGCATGCACGCAAACATTAAGCAAGCAAGACTACTCCATTTGCAAAGCATTTGAAATTGCTTTACTGCACTGTAAAAATATAATAAGAGTTAATAAGTAAAATGAGTATGCCTTACCAATTACAGAGTTAATAAAAAAAGAAAAATCAGTAAATTCTTTCCAGGGCACTGTTCAAAGAACATATATTCCAGAACAGACAGAGTTACTTTCCAAAATGTGCAGATTTCTGTTGTGATCCCCCCCCCCAAAAAAAACTGCCAGATAAGAATACTTCATAAAGGAACAACTGCCCCTTCCTCTAGGTTTTTGCCTGAGTGACACACACCATAATTACTGGAAGAGAGTTGGGTTGGTAAATAGACTCTCAGGAATCCAAGACTTTGTATCTTCATACAGTACACCACACATTGTCCATGCTGCAAGTTTCAAGAGCTACATTTACAAGTCCTAAAATAGCTATATTAATGAACTAAAAGGTCTTTTTTATGCCAGATATAAAAGAATCCTTTTAGGCAATCAACTCAAATTCCTAATTTGCATACATAAGCAAAGTCTTAAATTCCCAGTTGCACACATGCACCTTAAAAAATACCATTTCTGCAAGTTCTGTAAATGGGCCACAATCATAAACAGATTTACCAGTGTCCCTTCCTATGGGAAACATCCATAATTTGATTTCACCATAGGAATAATCCCAGCATATCCTTAACATAATTTCTCAGGAACACTGACAAATCAGAAATCCTGGCTGATGCTAGTATGATGGAGAAAAAAAGATTGTCAAAACAAAGACTGATTCACACTACCTTTCTGCAGTCCTGAATGACTCGGCACACGTGGGCAAATAGACAGTATGAATCAGGTCCTTAGAGATATTGGCCACAGCAGATCTTTTGTCTACAGGGCCCCCTTATGTCTCAGACTTTAAAATTCTTTCTTCCTATATTTATGACACACTAGTTCATGAATGATGGATTAAGTCATGGTTCAGGTGAAGGATCACAAATATGCATGGCTTGTGCGCACCCTTGTTCCTCCTGTGTAAATTATCAGCTCCTTGTTTTGTTTTGTTTTTAACATGCATTAGTACAAACAAGATAAATTGGGAAAACCATGGATAACATCACCTTCCCAATCATCGGTTGGATCCAAGCTTATTCAAGTTGAAATCAATGGGACATAATTTAATAATGATTTCTTCCAAGTGTGCATCCAACAGAATGCCTGAAGCTGTGAATTGAATAAGATTACCAAACGTGATCTGGAAGCAAGCCCTTAGTAATCAATAAAGTCAAATATTGTGGTAACCATAGTTACCCATTATCTAGAAATGCATATCAAAGGACAGGAGAGGAACAAGTATGAGTTTTGTGGAAGGAAGGGCACGCAGCTAGGAAGGCACCCATCCCAGTCTTTCCCCATCCCATTTTGTAGGGTTCTACCTGCAAATCACAATGTGCTGGGCCTTTTAAAAAGGGCTTAGCCCTTTTTAACCACATGGTCATCACTCTATGAGAAGTCAGGAGATCACTGGCATCACAGAAATAAAGGGGTTACTGGAGAAGACCAAAGGGTATTGCCCCCAAAGAAAAAGCTGAAGCCCTGAGAAGATCTGGAAAGGGTAATTCCATGATGGCATGGCAGCAATGGTAGCAAAGCAACTGGAGAGAGCAGCAGTGACAGCAGTAAGACTAGGGCAGGGTCAACAAAGGACATCGGAGAATGCTCAGAAGATGCCAAGGGATGGTTCAGAAGAGCAGCAGGGAACAAAGCAGTTGGAGGCATTGGCTGGAGAGAAGGTCATAGCAGAAAGAAGAGGACTGCCAGCCAGAGAGGCTCAAGTGCAGTGGTATTATGAGAGAAGAGCTGAGATTGTTGAGGTCCTGAAATGATGCCAAGGTTTGATAGATGTGAAGGTGGGTAATAAAAGGCCTGAAGAGGAACTAGGAGAAGCCAGCAACAGTAGATCCCCTTCCCAGCCAGCAGCAGAGAACATCAGAGACTAGGCAGGACATCAGAGTTGGTAATGGACAAACAGCAAGGCTTCTATAGATAAGGATGATGCACTGGTTGGTGGGATCAAGGAACCAGTGACCACAGCCTAGGCAACATGCAAGCACAAGGTGCAGAGAGACCCAGAGATTGGAAACCTCAACCGCAGGGCTCTGAAGCCACAAGGAGCAAAAGAGGCAGCCAGCAAAAATGGAAAGAAGATTTGCATGAAGACATGGAAAGCTGAATAAAGGTGAGGAATAGCAGGGCCAGTCAGAGAGCTGCAGGATGCCCAAACTACCACAACTCCACATAGCAGGCCAGCGCATGGCACTCATTCAGGATAACAGCAGACAGCAAAAGGACAACTGCCAAGGACAACGTGGCTCCTGAGAATGACAATCAAACCAAAACCACAAGGCTCGCTGGGTAGGGCTATTTAAGAGGGAAAGTGCAGGCCTGGAGTAGTTGTAGAGTATACAAAAATGCAGAATAGAAGATATATGATAGAAGACATCACACAAAGATGTACTTACAGGATAAGTATGAGAATAACAAGAGACGGCTTATAAGAAATTAGAGTATAACAAATTTGAGTTACAATATACTCTTTTAATGCAAAATTAATGAAATTAGAGTACAGGATCACTCAAACAGGAATCGGAAATAAAACATTAGGCGTAGACTATAGGAGATAAGATGGAATAGGTCCTCTAACACAGGCTTTCCAATGGCAATGAATTAGGAACATAAGGTATATTTAGATTAACATATTTTGGTGAAAAAACTTTATTTTGTGAACCTTTTACAGCCACCGAATAGAGGAATTGTCCTGTCTGAGCCTCTTACCATCAAAACCTATCACAAGCCTGCAGCGTATTTTCTGTCTAATCTGAGCACAGAGCCAGGATCAACTAGGAATGATCATGGGTGCAAAAGCATATAATATGAACTGTGCAGAGATGGCCCTCTTTTCTTTTGGAGTTCGGAGCTTGTAAAACCAGACCCTCTACGTACTGCAGATTTCCAGACAAAAACACCACACTAAACATTTTCCAGAAACGCAGGTCAAGCTGTCACACAAAGGAGAAGCGATTACTGTACTTTAGTTTTCAAAGGCTCCATGAAAGCTAACGCAGATAAAATCATGTAGAGTTTACAAAGTTAGTCAATTCCTACACAGCTTGGGTTCCAGAGGGAACCATGTCAACTGGAAGGAATTCCAAGTAATAAAACTCATGTTTTTGTATGTATTATTAATTTACGTGGGGAAGGGGATATTTGGATGGACTCATCTACTTTAACCTTGTGTCCTCCACATGGGCTGAGAGTATAATGTCCATGAGATAAAAAAGCAACATATATCTGTCTGTGGAGCCCTTAGTGCTCCCTGAGCTTGTTTGCTTGTAGACATTTCTTTACCCAACTAAGTAACATCATCAGGGCTAGGGAACGTGGGGCTTGCTCCCTGTTTATATACAGTAGCTTGCCCTGTCTGTGTTGGTGGGGATGTGGTTTTCTCCTTGGTAGTTCCTTGATTAGAGTATTGTTTTCTGCTTGTTTGTTTGTCTGGTGTTAATCCCTGCTTATCTGGGTGTTGGCTGCTGGAGGGGATGTGTTCTGGTCTGTTTCCTTCTTAGCTTTTTGTTGTCTCTTTTGAATGGTGTGTAAATATGGTTTATTTCTATGTGTCTATTGATGGCTAATTTGTCTGAATGCCAAGCTTCCAGGAATTCCATAGTGTTTTTGGATTTGGCTTAGTCTAGGATAGTTGGGTAATGAAATGTCTGCAAGCAAACCACCAAGCTCAGAGAGCATCAAGAACCCCACAGTTCAACCCTGAGCTGCAGATTATGCTCTTCTAGTGGATATATCTATCTTGATATAATTTGATTAAGGCCTTGAGATTCAGTTCCATTTCTACATCTTTCCAAATCCATAGAAGGGAGACACACACTTTTCAATATTACTTGTAACTAAAATGTGTCTTGGGGTAGAGTTCTTGCCTGTAACTTTGATAATTGTTGCATATAGCAAAAATACTAGGAGTTTGACAAACTGCTAAAAGTAAGTTCACGGCATTGCGCAACCAGACTGAAAAATCTAATTTAGATTTCCTGTATCATAGGGCTTCACAAGCTTTACTCCTGCAAATTACTTTTATTCAATTTTATTTTATACTGGACCCTTGATCTCAATATATCTCATCTTACACAGAAACATTTTACAAACAATATATCAAACTAAGTTTTATTCTAACTCATAATTACTTGACCTTATTTCTAATTTTAAAAAAAAAATAACAATAGAATTTTGGCCCCATATTACATTTGCTTCACATTTTAGAAAAATAAGAATTATTTTGTTGTTGTCTTGCCTCCTTCATAATTCCAGAGGGTTAGAAATGGATATTTCACTAAGACTGCACAAAAACCTTGCCTTTATTCATAAACACAGACCTCCCTATGACATTTATATTGTGTTCTGATCAACCCTGGCAAATCCTGCCCTTATTCCATTCATGAGATTCCAATAGCATCAATCTACACTACAAAATAACAAAGGAGAACTCTAGAAATATCCTAACCACGGCAAGTAATTACAACTATTACTACGCTACATTGCAACTTTTAGAAATAACCATTAAAACAAAAGTCAACCTTAGGACATCTTATTTTTCATTTTGGGTTTTGAGGCAGCAGAGGCACTGGAGTTTATTAATAAACATTTCTGCAGCTAAGTTTTCTCTTTTGTTTAAGCCGTTGGATCTGCAAGTGTAATTATAGATCTGTGTTACGGATAGCAAAAATACAATGCTTTTGTTAAGTTTACCCAAAGAAAAGGGGGGGGGGGCTTTTATGCAACTGCCAGAGAACAAATTACATCCATTGGGAGAGGCAAAAATCAAGAGTTTTTACAGGCTTCATTTAATTTCCTTCTTTCTTTTTGGCCTTGAGGCACATTTGCAATTCTTCTTCTTCTTGTTCATATTATTTGACGTTCTATCTTATTAATCGTATATGGCAGAACATTGTAGAGGGGGACAAAACCTTTGTTTTGTCCTCCAAGCACACCGGATTTTGCTATTGCAGGAAAAAAAGCTGCGGAACTTTCTCTTTGCAGAAACTTTAAGGCTTGAGGCCAGGAGGGAGGAAGAATTCACGCCTCTTGCTTTGCTAGCGCTTCTGCCTCCTGGAATGACAATGAGTGAAAGGTTAGCTGGGTTTTGTTTTTAATAAATAAATAAAATAAAGGAGACGTCCGCAGCTTGGGCACGTGCATTCGTTTCGATCGCTGCTGGAGCAGACAACCCAGTTCTAAGTATTTCACCATCGGCTAAAAAAAGAGAGGGAATGACTCTTCTCTTGCGTTTAGACCTCTGAAACACAGGCAGTCTTCAAATGCAAGGCCTGGGCACCCATTGCCTTGAGTTTTCCCATGGATTTTGTGCTTAGTAAATACCCCTTCTTTCCCCCCACCCCCAACCTGGAAAAGGGTTCAACAGCAGTCGTGGGCAGGTGGGCAAGAGGTATACAAATGACTTAGGAAAGCGGTATGTAAGTACGTAAAGATTGTAATAAGCAGCCTCCCATCTAAAAGGTTTTAAATACAAATATACATAATTGAATATCTGACTGAAATGGAAGGAATGGAAAAGGATTTGGAGCAATACCTACCTTTGAACCAGGTGGGGCAGTCAAGCCTAAAAAAGCATAGACCGCATTATTCTCTCTAGCTTCAAAGAAAGCTTCATAATCCTTTGGCGGCAGGGAGGGAAGGAGGGAAGAAAAGGAAAATTAGTATTATAACCTTTAGGAACCGGTTTGAAGTACTTGATCTTTGGGGAAAAGGAACTCATGGGGAAAGGCACTGGAAGACCCATCATCCCCAATTATTAATTTAATATATATCCCATTTCTTTCATGGTACTCAAGCAAGCATAGCCGAGAAACCTATCCAACACTCAACTAAGCTCTGATCAGAAGCTGTCTGGATCGCTATTTTCAAGAGATGTCCTAGAACTTCATCTCAATGCTCTTCCTTAAAGGAAATCCATCCTGCCCATTATAGTTTACATCACAAGTCCATCCTTTAGAACAAGTTCTCAGGATATTCCCTTAGTAAGGAATAAGGCCTTTGTGCTAGTGGCCCCAACCTTGGGGAAGGATCTCTCTTGAGAAGTTCAGTTATATACTCCTGGCTTCAAAAATCAACACAAACTCCAACAGGTTTGGCTGGTATGGGTCTTCCGGGCTGTGTGTCTGTGTTCTTGAAGTTCTGTTTCCTAACGTTTCGCCAGCACCTGCACTCTGAAGATGCCGGTCACAGGTGCTGGCGAAACGTTAGGAAACAGAACTTCAAGAACACGGCCACACAGCCCGGAAGACCCACACCAGCCATCGTATGCCGGCCGTGAAAGCCTTCGACAATACATCCAACTGGTTTGGTAAGGAATCTGATTGTGGTATTATATCTGGAAAAAAACAGGCTGAGTAGCTTCAGTTAGTCTCAGAGAAGTATTTCTGAGTTGGGAAGTACAGCCAATTTCAAATATATTTGACAGCTGATCCCTATGTGGTGCAAACTTTGTGTTATCAAATATTCTCTTTTTAAACTTGTTTTAATTGTTGCATTATGTAAGAGCTCTATGAATAGGACAGGAATCTTTAGGAAAAGAAAGCAACACTTTCTTCCAGATGTGAAACTGAAAATGTGTGCAGACCTCATTGATCTAGAAATAACCAAAGTCTAGAAATTATGTAGTTTCCAAATCAAGTATTTGTGACTGTATTTCTATTATTAAAAATATATGCAGTGCAGTAGTATCAAGATAGTAATGTTCAGTATTCATGGCAACAGAAATATAAGCATCCTGAATTTTTTCTTTTTAAGGATGTTAATGACACAGAGACCGCACCATTGCTTGCTAGTGAAAGAAATGTTCATATCATGTATTCTTAAACCACCATTTTGATTTTCTACATCAGGGTTTTTTTTTCCTTTTAAGAAAAAAGGAAAGACTTGGTGGTAAAATGTACACTAACAGAAAGTTTAAGCTGAAGTTAAAGAGTTGTACATTTCAAGGCAATGGGGAAAGGGGGTCTTAAATTGCTTCAGGGGAAATTAAACTTTGTACAACTGCTGATACACACACACACATATACACACATTTTGAAGGAGGGTTCTTCTACAATCCTTAAAAAGAAAAAGAAAAAAGAAAAGGAGAGCAAGTTGCTCTAAATACCTAACAATATCTGGATTTGGGGTGGGGTGGGGAATGACAATATATAAATAAATTATCCACAGAACACCCCCCACCACCACCACTTTATCTAAGAAAAACACAATGTACAATAAGCAAGATTACAGATTCAAATTAAGGTGACTCTGTGCCAGGAAGTCTGCTTTCAAAATGGTCAATTTTACCACTGCGGTTCTGTAATGCTAATCTGAGCAATTCAGTTTAAGGAGGTTTTCTAGCTCCCTTGCCTTCCCATATCACTCTGACTCCCCCCCCCCCGCCCCCCGACAGGTGAAAATTAACTGGCCCTTTAACAAGGATTTCTTCAGGAGAACCATCAGAGATGAAATAGATCAGAAATGTTTCTTTTCCAACTTGCACCAAAAGCCAAAGTGAAGTTAGTGAAGGGGACAGACGTAAAGGGCAAAGCGCTGGTCACTGACATTTAAATCACAAAACCTTTGAACAGGCCTACAGGATTTTTTTTACATAGCCTGGTATTTAACAGATGAAGTCTGAAGAAACATCCCTATTGAAAAAAAATCAGCAAAAATGCCTTTCTCCAAGGCACCATTCTGAGGTGTCTGGTGACAAAGTTGATCATTCCCATTGGATGTGGTCTATTTTCCATTCCAGCTGAGATGATGGAAAACTGTTCTCCAAAGCACTTTGATGACATCAGGTTGGGGAACACCACTTACAGACATGGCCCTTTATACATAACCAATAAAGAAGCTAACATTGAACAAATGGAAAGACAATGGCAAGGGGAGTGAGGAACAAGTCTGAGGAAGCGCTATATATCATCAAGGATTTGTTTCAGTTGGGGATCAGCACTGAGAAGAACTGAAAAAGGTGTTGGGAGACAATTGAAAAATACTTGCTCTGGGAGGCTTAAAATGGCTGTGAAGATAATTGGTCTACTCAAAATGCAGACCGTGATCTCTCCCCTTGTGAGTTCTGCATCCTGTGCTACAAGTGCAGTTACGTTCTTCCAAAAAAGGAGGAGGAAATGGATTAAAGAAAAAAAAAAACACTTCTACTTACTTGTATTCTGTCCCAAAACCTATCAAAATATTGAGCTCCTGGAAAGAAATAAGCAAAATCCTCCCTGCTGGATACGCCAAGGGAAGAGATACCCTCAAGTTGAGCCAAACATTTCGTGACTATATGATTAGTCAATACAGTAGACTTGAAGACATAAGGAATTTATTGTGTCACTGTTTTCTTCCTAGGGATTTTTTGTGATTGCTGCAGCCTAGCGCAGTGTTTCTTAAGCTTGACAACTTGAAGACGTGTGGACTTCAACGTCCAGAATTCCCCAGCCAGCCATGCTGAGAGTTGAAGTCCACACATCGCCTATATGGCCTCGCCTATAGCCCAGGGATTTCCAAGAGCAGACTGGGAAAAAAAGCCTGATTAACTTTATCAAATTCAAGCGAAGTAGGCCAGGCACTTCTCCTCTGTTGAGATCCTCCCCACCCCATCCCAAAAGTCGCTTGCAAATGATGGTCCAGTTGGGGCAGAGACTCTAGATTTGAGGCTTCTACCAGGAAACTTCCTAGCAGATTACAACACAATGAAAAGAAAAACAAAGGCCCATCTCTCACCCCAAGGTACTGGCTGTCATTAAAGATTCGAGGAGGTAATGGATTCCCAGTGGCTGGCCGGCTCTCTTCTGGGACATTCTCTCTCATCCATTTGCGATTCTCTTCGTTGGCCGCAATGTCTTTCTCTTCAAACTCAATCTTGTTGACTTCCAAGAAGCCGATCACATCTTGCTGCTGCTTTTTAATCTGGAACAAAGATATATGAACCAATGAGGAGGATCAATGGTTTATTCCTTAGTAGCAGGAGATAGTGATCCAAATTAAATCCTTATTCAAATGCTTTAACCAGAAGTCGCATCCAAAAGGCAAATGAAGCTGTGTCTTATTTGCACCAACATTACTACATATCTGAGTAGAAGGCTACAAGCTTCTCTTTCTGGATTAACTTTATCAAGTTCAACCAAAGCCTGGCTACAAGCTTCTCTTTCTGGATTGTAGCAAAATTCGAGTTAAATACAGAATGATTCGAGTTAAATCCACAATGGTTTGAGTTCATTACACAATACCTATACAGGATTATACAATAATACTGTTCCAGTTTACATACAAATTTGACTTAAGGACAGACTTTAAGTCTTAACTTGTTCTTAATCTGGGGACTACCTATACAAATTTTAGAAGCTCTTTGCATGGATTACCCCTGTATAGGGAATTCTTGCCCTGAAGAGTAGGGGCAACTCCCAGAATTCCCCAGCCAGCCATGAGTTGAAGTCCACTCATCTTAAAGTTTGGACAACACTGAAGTAGGGGAATGGATATTTGCCTGTATAAGCTGAGGTGGGACTTTATCAGAATAGACGTCAGTGAACTCATTAGATTTCAGAAGCCCTTCTTGATGGGCAGCAAAGGTCAGAGATTAATCACGGACTAGGTAGAATCAAATGAGACAGAACTATCCACCTTTGTCTGTGGCTGTTCTTTTTTATATAGTAATTTTATTAAAAGTTACAATTAAAAAACTAATGCAAACTAAAAAAAGAAAAGAATAAAAAGAAAAAATAGAAGGTGCAGAAAAGAAAAAAATAGAAAAATAGAAAAGAAAGAAAAAATAAGAATATAGTAAAGAAAAAAAAAGAAATATAAAAAGAAATGACTTCCCCCTTCATTACAATTATAAACAATTTTGGTAACTCATCACCTTCTCTTAAAATACAACAAATGATCTCTTCTTCCCATGTCTCATTTCTTATCTATAAGCAAATCTTTAAAGCCTTGTTGTCCACTCCTGATCAGCCAAAGTCCATTAAGGGTTACCAGAGATAACAACATATCTAATCTAACCGTGATCAAATAAACCAACTTTATATTCCTTCCTTTTACTTCTAACAATCTTGATCTTTAATCCCTTTAAATAATGTCCTGAAACTTGATTTCTTTTCATTTTTTCTTTGTCCTTTCTCACAAAGTCCTTCAAAACTTTAACAGGATTCTTTAGTGAATCCAATATAGAAGAAGTATCCAGGTCACTCTCTTGGTTTTTTTATTTGTATATCCCTTTTAATTATTAAGACATCCGCTGTAGCATCTTTCTCCATATAATTTTTAAGTCCACTTTCAAATCAGTCTCAGTCTTGTCCATTAAAACTTGTTCCTCTTTCATACATCTTTGAAACACAGTCTATCTATAGAGGCAGACACTCTTCAAATTAACTTCTGGGTCCATTGTTCAAAAATATCCTTCAATATGTCCGGTGTTAAAATATTTTGCTTCATTCTGTATCAGTAAGTCAAATTTAAGTGTTCTTTTCCTTTAATTGTAATCTTTAGTTCCTTCTAGTTCCCTCTAGTGCCCAACCTTCATAGTCTCATCCTATCATGTTTTTTTTTTTAAGAGAATTCAAAACAAAAGCATTTTCCCACAGGAAGGATTCTTATAATTAATTCCAAAATCTTATTTCAAATCCATCTGGACCCTTAGTCCATTTGTAACTTTCCAAAATCAAAGTTCTAATCCCTTTTGTTGTTTATTCCAAAAGAAAAATTGTTTTAAGTCCTTGAACATGTATTTAAAACTTCTTTCACTAAGGATTGAAAGAAGCTCACCCAATCCTGTAAAACTTGTCAATCCAAAGGTTCCAAATAGCTAAAAGGCAGTTAACAAGCAATTTCCAAAACTGATTAGAAGAGGAAGTATGTGAACCCAGTGTCCTTTTGACTGTCATTTGAGCAAGATAGCTATTCCCTCACCTCCCAGAGCTCTAAACCCACCAGAAAGCACTGTCTTGCAGTCTCCTTGTGAGGAGCAACAGTATGGAGTACTTCTAGGGGATCTCAAGTCCTCTCCTTGTCTGGAGAGAAGTTACGAAGATAACTTCTCTCCAGACCACGTCTTACCCATTCTATCACACAGATTATCTTTGCCATTTCTTCCCCAGAAGTCCTGTCTGTGGCTGTTCTTGAGCAAATATACACCCCTTGTGAATTATGAAAACAACTGGGGCAGAGCAAGGATAGAGTGAAAGTAAGCAAACATTTCTATAACCTGAAAGATCAGAGCAACAGATGGAACCTAATTTGAACCATACGTATGACATACCTTTCCTCCACAATTACAAGACAGTATACTCACCCATTGTGTTTCCATTTTTCCCACAACCACAACCACCCAGTGAGCTTTCATATCTCAGGTGGACCAGAAAGTGGAACTCCCCAGTCCCAGTCCAATGCCTTACCCATTCTATCACACAGGTTATCTGGAAATGATAATGAGAGAATCACACGTATTTGCTTGAGTTTTATATTACTTATTTTTTTCAGAGTGAAGAGAATTGTTCTGTTGATGGAGTTTATGCAACCTGGCCCCATCACGTGTTTAAGCCTGCACACATTTGTTCATCTGAATGGAACCTATATTATTACAGATCCAAATTAAGTTAACATGCATAATTATGCAAGCTTTCTGAACAGGTAGACTTAATAGTTGCTTTTCCATTAACAATTTCCTTCTTGGAGTAAAATGTTTATAGCCTCCAACCTTTCCTTCAATTGCTTCAGTGACATGAATGATTATAAGGCATCCGGTTGTTAACGAGGAAACTGTCGACTTCAAGCTGCACATCTGACCCCTTCTCATCAGCCTCACCCCCAGGACACCAAAGAAAAAGGCAGCTGGCTTGAAGCTAATGAGAAAATCAGAGCTCAGGAGGTGATATGATTTCTAATTCAAGCCAGATGCAGGACTTCTCAAGCAGCTTTTCCATATATGGGCAAGTACAAACACTCTAGTCCTCCACCAAACAGATGTGAGAGCAGCAGACAGGCAAACAAACTCCAAATACGGTTGCTGAATTCTCTGGTATGCAGGAAGACAGACTGAAAGAGGAAATGGGAGGAAGAAATGCAAGCCAATTCTTAGGCTTTGGGTTCCTTGCAATGGACAAATCTGTGATCCATGAGCATTTCAGGACTTTAAGGTTGAAGAGAAAGGCATGTAGAAGAATGAGAATGTGGACTGACACCAGTTAACCTAGGAGCACTCTCAGTCTTACTGTGTAAAACATCCTATAGAGACCCCCGCCCTTTTTTTTTTTTTTTGGTCTCTTTAGGTCATTGTTGACTCTTGGTGACTGCCTGGACAAGTCCCTGCAGTTTACTTGGCAAGATTTCAGAAGTGGTTTGCCCTTGCCTCCTTCTTCCTAGGACTGAGAGAAAGGGACTGGCCCAAGGTCATCCAGCTGGCTTTGTGCCTAAGGCAGGACTAGAACTTAGTTTCTAGCCTGGTGCCTTAACCACAACACCGAACAGACTCTCTTGTAGAGATCTTAAGTACCAGCAATTGGAATCGACAGAGGAAGAGGGTTATCCTTCTTGTGAGCTTCTTGGATGCACTGACTGGCCAATGTGTGGTGCAAATGCTGGACTAGATGAACCTTTGACTTGCTCCAGCCTCAAAGATCTGCTTACATTATGCAGAGCATTGGGAAAAAATGCTCTAAATACAGTTGTTAGATTCCAAAGCACAGGCTGGAAACATGAACTGCTCAAAACCACAGAGTAGCCCAACCTAATCTAGAGCAGTGATTCTCAACCTTGGCAACTTTAAGATGTGTGGACTTCAACTCCCAGAATTCCCTAGCCAGCATGCTTTATATGGCCACAGCAATGGCTAGGTGATGTTAGGAATCAAGTTAAATGGAAATTCTCATAATCCAAAGTGAAATAACCTGCAGTGCAATGCACATTTAATTATAGCCATTAGCCAATCAACAAATACAAATACAATAATATCTGGAACAACATCAGATTTTGGATAAATAAAATTAGCTTGACATCATCAGTACAATTATAACAGCAAAACCTGGGCTCTTATCTTAAGAGCAGGATTTTAAAAAAACAAAAAACCTTTGCAACCATTTTGGTTATATTTAGGCTCACATCTGCAAGGCAAAAGGTGACATAAAATAAATCATTTCTCCCTGGGAACCTTAGAACTAATAAATCTACAAGTTCTTTCTTTATATTGCGATAGAGGGTAGAGGGTAGAAGGACATGTGTCATGGTTAAGTAACCTAAATGCAAAGACTGGACTTTGGAAGGAAAAAAATCCCAAGCAGATCTTAAGAACAAAAAAACACCCATTCCAATGGGCCACATTTATTTTGATAGCATTCTCCAATTTAGTGCCGTCCAATTGGGGTGAACTTTAGTACCCTCACTACCAGCACAGTAACCTGACCACGGCTTGGTGGAAGGAGTGTGCCTTCAGCTGGGAACTCTTTATGCATATTACTGAAATAATGCAGCCTTTTCTCTAGTGCACCAGAGAGGCAATGTCCCAGAGCTGCGGGCATTTCAATTCGCTATCTGCTTCCTGCAGAACGCTTTCTTCATTTGCACTTGGCAAAATTCCTTGAAGACACAAATTGTCTTGAAAGGTTAGATCTCCATTGTAGAGTGGGAGCAACTCGATGCAAGAGTGAGATGGAGCAAGTCTGGAAGGCAAAGACTGAAGGCAGACAAGAGAAAGTTGGAATAGTGATGCATGGCATCTGGGGGGCTCTGGATGGATTCAGAGGGGCCACAAGGAATCCAGAAGGGCAGATCTAGAAAAGTGAGTTTCGTTGTAGCAACACAATCCTGCCCACAAGAAAATAAGCAGGTGGGAAGAAGCACGAGCTGCAATTTTAGTTCTCCTAGAGATCTCAACTGGGTTCACACACTATGCTAAATTATGGTTTATCCAACTCTGGTTTATTGAATAAACCACCATTAGCTGGGTTCATATTGCCCACTAAGACACAAATCCTAGTTGAAATTATATTTATTATTGCCAAAAGACCCAAATAGCAAAATACAGATCTAATCAAGGCAGTTTAATGTAAAATCAATCAGTTTGGCAAATAAAGTTAGTAAATCTAAAACAAAACATTAAAAAAGTCAGACTTATTAAGGTAAAGACTTTACTTTTATAGCCACCCTTAAAATTTGTCTATTGTCGCTGGAATTCTAAGAATTTTATCAGAAAATAAAATTTGGACATATTCAGTATCTCTTCCACACCTTGACTTTATAAACCCTAGCTTATAAACACTGGAATTTATTAGGCCAAAATCAAATAAATGACACTATTTCTTAGTGTGAAGAGAAAGTTCAATATTAGTTTTCTTGGGTGGGGGTTACTGAGGAGCGTTCCATCATGAGATCATACCATAACCATGGGTTTACTACCACAACAGAACTACATCAGCCTCCCTACTTGTAATAAGGGAGGAAACCAAACAAAGACCATTATTATTCAAGCAAAGAAGTCAACTTTTGGGGGGTAAAGGTCTTATTCCTCTTAAACAGCTTGCTGGAAAAGAAACTACCAGAAGAAAATGCCTGAAAACTTCTCTGTACACATTTGCAGCCAGAATTCTGAGAGTCTTAATCCCAGCAGACCTGGAAGAGGTCAAGTTAAGCAAGGATGTCCCAATTTATTCCAGATCTCAGGCTTCCTCCTAATGGGTGTTAAAGCACTTGAACATATGCTAACACTTGTTTTTAAGACGGGGGATACCCCCAGTCTTTGAAATTCAGGAATTACACTTCGTTCCTGCCAGGCCCACTCAAACATCTTTGGCACCAACCTGCGCCATCCATCCATTCAAATTGCTTGAACTTCTGTTGATAGGGCTCGGAACAGGCCCTCATTTCAATGGAAAAGGGGTGACAACAGGGAACAATGGACTGCTGCCAAGAGAAATTAATTTATCTGCAGGGAACTGAGCCAGCCTGCATGTTTTGCCTTTGTTATCCAAAGAACACTAGGAATGTGCTTACTGCTCCAGACTGAAAGTGCACCCAGCAAAAGGCTCAGCCGAGAACTTGTGTGTTTCAGAGGAGAAGGCAAGAGAACTGGTTAGGAGGACACAAAGCTAGCCAGTAGGCTGCAAAAAAGCCAAGATTTTTTTTTTCTAAAAAGGCACTTAATAATGTTCTTGGCAACCAGGTGTTGTGTCTGAAGGTCTCTAAATCACAAGTTCTTTGGAATTAAAAGTGGCTGTCTTGATCTATCCAAGGCTAGGATATGTGGGTATGAATTTTTTTGAAGCTTTGTCCTTCCTCACTTGACATGGTGTTGTGTACACATCACTCACACCTGGCTGTAAGCAAAGCACTTGCCAATCTAAGGAATCTATTTCTGAAATTGGTGTACAAAGGTTTTCAGGCCAAGAATGCATGTTGGCTTTAAATGAATGGCACTGGGGCAAAAGCTGACTTTAACACTTAAATAAATTCATATAAAGACGGCCCACATACTTAATAGTTTTCCCTGTTGCATCAAAGATCACATTATGATGGCAACAGTAGATGGAAATCTGGTGGCTATCTCCAAGACTTTAGGAAGCTTAAAGCTATAGGTTGTATATATTTGTTCTAACTATTCATTCCAATTAAGCAAAATGATGGGGGGGGGGGTCTTCCTTTAGGCCAGAGGTAGGGAACTTGTGGCTTGTCAGATTGTGATAATTATAATTAACTTACAGCCTCCCTCACTGTCATCAAAGCTACCTGAAGATCCCCAGCATTTAAAGGATTACAGGTTTCTTAATTCCCATCCTAGGCTTTTAAAGGATTTGACAGCAAAGAGGTGCATATTTTATAACTTTTGACCATATATAGGCTACTACAAAACATAGAAGGTTGTGCAATGCACTATCTCCACTGGAGACTAAACCCTTTGGAGGTTTGAAATCTGTATGGAGAAAGAAACCCCAGATTTTGGAGAAAGCTTGCCAAGCAATAAGAGAAGTGGCAATCTTGGTAGGATTGACACTGATTTGTGTAACTGACACCAAGTTCTCTGAGGGCCTGCCTATTCTCCCCTACACCATCCAGATCAGCTTACAAATACATAAAAAATAGTTAAACTTTTTAAAAGAAAACAAAACGAGATATATCTAAGCTTAGAAAGAAATAAACGCAAAGCCTGTTTATTATAGCTACATTAGCATGTGGCCAAGATATCTGAACCCAGAACTTGAAAGACTATCCAGGTGTCCATGGCAAAAGCTTTGAAGATGTTGCAGCATTAGCTGGACAAGCATTTCCTTGGCCACTGTGGAAAAATGCTGGACTAGATAGGTCTATCTATCTTTGGTCTAATCCAACCAGGTTCTTGATATGCTTCATCTATTCATGAATTAGCTGCATTTATGAAGTAGACTCTATTTCATAACTCCTCCCACTATGAAACTGAGATCCTTTAAGCGTTTCTAAGATGCACAAGATTTAGAGTATTTAATTTTAGGTTTCCTGGAAACTCCAAAATAATATCTACAACAGCCTGTAACTTTAAAGGCTTCTGATCCTCCCTAAAAAAAGAAAAGGAAAAAAAACGACCATTTTCAGAATCACTGGGTTCACAGGTCTCACAGAAAATTCCATTGTGAGAAACTGGAGACAAAGTCTTGATAAATCATGAGCTACCACTGGTTCTCCAAAAGAAAATAGTATTTTGGGGTTGTGGTTCCCCCCCACCCCTCTTTTTAGTTTAACAACCAAAGTAGATTCAAAACAGATTAAAAAAATAAAACAGAGCAATCATACTCTTAAATGTTAACCTTATTGATTAAGACTCTTCCTAAAATCAGTTTATCAGCTTTAGCTGGATAAGCTACCGTGGAGCTACATTGCTGAAACTGTACAATATAGATAATTTGGCACTGCATAATAGAGCATCTGTATGGCAGCATCGAGCAATTCCTTCTTTTAACCGTAAAAAAAGAAACAGCAGTTATTGATTTCTTTATCCAAACCAGCCAAACTAATGATAGCATCTATTGCCATCCAAACTACAGAACGGATTAATCAAGTCCATTGTAAGAAAAGAAAAGAAGAGCAGGAGATATTCATTTATTTTGCTGGCCACCCCACTCAAAAGATTCTGGACAACTCAGTCTCAAAACTCCAGTGCCAAATAATAAAAACAACACATGTCAAACAAGAGAATCACAACGCCAAAACCTGGCAAAGAAAGAGCTGTCCCAATAGTCTCTCCAAAGATGAGCAAGCCTTAATCATCTTCTGAAAGATGAAGAGAGGGAGCCAATGTAAACTTGGAGACAAACTGTTCCAAGGTAACCACCAGGACACCAGTATCAATCCAAGGTTTGGTGTCCTGCCTAAAATAAGCTCATGAAAGCATTGTATATTAGCTTGATCAGAAATAAAAAATTCTGGATTCTCTTCTCCATTTTCATGACTTCTTCGGAACAAAGAAGAAAGAAAGAAAGACATTTGCTGAATTTGACCCAGTGGGCTCAATTCAGAAATCACAATAAACTGTTGTTCAGTGAGCTTGACCATAGCTTGATCCAATCACAGGTTTCACACATTGCACTAAACCATAATAGGGTTTAGGGGATGCGGTGGCGCAGCGGCTTAATGACGCTGAAAGTTGCTGGCCAGAAATGGTCAACGCTCCAGCGGTTCGAGTCCAGCCTTCGTGTTAGCAGGGTGAGCTCCTGTTTCCTCCCCAGTTCCTGTCAACCCAACAGTTTGAAAACTCACGTGAGTAGATAAATGGGTACTCTCACTCCAGTGGGAGGAAAAATGCTGGCGGCGCCTTGCAAAAAGGAGTCGGGAGCAGTTGCTGGTAAGCGCGAAAAACCGCGCGCGCCCGAAAAGGGCGCGAAGCAACGGAAACCCCGCCTCCTGCGCACGCCAGCTGGGCTCTGCTCTAGGAAGGAGGCTCTGGCAAACCACTTCCGAAACAATTGCCTTGAAAACTGCAAGGACTCGTCCAAGCAGTCACTGCAGAGTCGGTAACGACTGAACGCAGATTAAAAAAAAAAAAAAAATAGGGTTTATTTTTGAGTGTTATGGGCAAACTATACTATTATCAGCAAAACATGGCAAAAGACCCTAACTAGCTGTTGTGTGAATCTAGTCAACATCTGTACTGACAAGCTTTAACTTCAGCTGTTATTCTATTTCCAAAGACTGCTTCTCTGTAGGAATGAACTTATGAAACTATCCAACTGAGTACAGAGTCACTGTGATGTCATCATATGTTTAATAATGATTTATCAGATAAACCAGCTTTGGATAGTTTCCCACAATACACTAAGCCAAAACTGAGCCAGTCATGTGATAATTATTGTGCCAAGGTGGAATGAATCCAGTTTTTGTTGGAAAATTCTTCGGGGTAATTTCTAGTTTAGTTTGCCCCCACCGCACTCCCAGTCAATTCTGATGTCCAGTTCTGAGCAAGCACACAGGACTCTCACTTCAGCTAGCAAAAAGATAGCATGTTTATTTATTAAACATCAACATATATCAAAACAAAGCTGACATTTATTTATTAATCAGCAAACGTCAAAAACTGCTAATTGGCAAAAACAGGACAAGAGGCTGACAAAAGCAGGGGGAGAGAAACACATGAACAGGAAAGAGATAAAAAGATCAGAGGACTTATTATAAACATCATCGGCCCATCCATCCATCCACCTTCTACCTACCTACCTACCACTCAAAGGCACAGAACTTTTCAGACCCCCTGGAAACCATATTGTGGATAATGATTATAGACAGTCCCAAAGGGAGTGGCTTTGGGTTATTCCAGCTTTAACCTTTTTATATAGATAACAGTAGCAGAACATAGATGGAAAGTAGGACATCGGACGATCTTTCCTCTATTCTGCACCACAAAGGGAACAATTTGGTGGACAGGGTTGATAGATCCAACAGCTTGTCCTTTCCTCATCCTCGCAACAGAGGTAGGGTTAGGAGAAATTGACTTCTGTGGTCAAGAGAAGCTCTGAACCTGGGTCTACTGGTATAAATCCAATACCTTAATACAGTGTTTCTCAACCTTGTCAACTTTAAGATGTGTGGACTTCAACTCCCAGAATCCCCCAGCCAGCCAGGCTGGCTGGGGGATTCCGGGAGTTGAAGTCCACATATCTTAAAGTTGACAAGGTTGAGAAACACAGCCTTAATAGCTCAGTGTATTTTGTAAACCAGGTCAAAGTCTGTCAAGTAGGTCTCAATCAGTTTAGTCTGGGTCTGTCAATATAGTAGTTTGGGTTCTAATTCATGGTTAGTGTAAGCCACAGTTTGGCATAATGCCTCGATTAAGTAAAGACTGAAACCTTTTTTTTTTTATGGCCATAAGAAGCTCATCTATCTGTTTCTCAAGATTTCCAGCAATCTTGCTAACTGAGCCAACGTTGACTTCCCTTAAGAACTTAGGGCACTGAAGGAATATTGGGATATTTCTGACAATGAGTTGCAAACATTCGCCTACTGCTCAGCACTGGATGAGGTCTGAAATTATACAAGCTATTTTGGGAAATATATAATTATCACTAAGCTCTCATGACTTCTTGTAGGGTTGCATTAAAAAAAAGCCCAGAATCACGTACAAGCCAATATCACCTACAGAGGCAGCACGCTGTTAGTGGAGAGTCAAGGACACAATGCCTGGGCAAGACCATGTCTTGGGTCAAGAGAAGAAAGGGGAAAATGCATACATCCAGTCTGTAGGGGGGAAAGCCAAAATCTGCAAGAGATGGATATCAGAGTCTCTTCTGGAATGACTTATCTTCTCAAACCAAACCCAGAATTTATTCAAATGCTGAATCCAGATCAGGAAAGGCCAGTAATGATATTTCTGCTTTGACAATGTTGATACTATTCAGTGCTAATTTGGCACATGAATCAGCCTGGAGGACCTCTGTCAAATCTGTAGGTCCATCTGCTGAGCCATTCCAACAACATATCATGCTTCCTTTAGAAGGCAAGGAATATAAAACACAATGCATAGAAAAATGAAATGTCTCCTCTTTTTCTAAAGCAATCCTTATGCGAACAAGAGGCAACAGTTTATCTACAAGCATCAAGCTGCCCCAAGCATTTCCACTAGTGTCCACTAGGTTCTCTGCTTCCCAGGTTTTCTTCTTTTAAGTATTTTTTAAATTCAAAAATGAAATAAGAACCAGTATACTGCAAAACCCCAGCCTCTGGCACCATATTTATTTGCAACAATGTCTTTGGGATGCATAAAGATATCACTGTAGGCCAGTGTTTCTCAACCTTGGCAACCTGAAGATGTGTGGACTTCAACTCCCAGAATTCCCCAGCCAGCCATGCAGGCTGGGGAATTCTGGGAGTTGAAGTCCACACATCTTCAAGTTGTCAAGGTTGAGAAACACTGCTGTAGGCTATTATCCCGTGCCTATGATATCTGCCAAACATCCTGAGTCATCTGACTTTTTCCACTGAAAGAGAACGAGAACACAGATAATACAATACAAAGTACTGTATTGACCTCCAGTATCATCTGCATTTCCAATCAGGCCTTCGGGCCCCAAATGGGCCACAGAAACTTGTTTAGAAAATAGACCTGATTGCAGTCCAATGCTTTCTTTGGGAGTGTGCTCTGTGTGCTCAGAAGGACAAAGCTGAGCAAGGATAATCCCGTATCCTATGAGAGAACCCTGAAGAAAATGGCAGGTCACCTTTTTATAAATTGGTGCTTTGCCACTGGTTATGTTCTCAGAAGCAAATGATTTGTGAACAGGCAACCTATTCCCACCAGCAGCCATTTTCCAAGTGTACTCACAACACTTCTCAAAACTCCGGATGGACTCACCTGTTGAACCCCAGGCTTATAGCAAATATTTTCATCATGGCTGTGGAAGACGGAACTATATTAGCCTCTCAGTTGATTCCTCCTCCTCCTCCTCCTCCTCCTCCTCCTCCAAATTGTGAGAGCTTATTTGCAAAAATCCCCTGAACTTTCATTAAATAAAATGCTGATGCAGGGTTGCTGAACTGCACACAGAAGCGTTGCTGTGACTGGTATCTCATGCTTCCTCTGTATTTGTACAACAGGCCTGCAATCGATAATCAAACAGGGACATTTGCTCCCGACACCCTCTGAGCCCAGTGTTCTCAAATGGTGTGGGAAGATATTAGTAGAAAAGCCAACTGGATGAAAGGGGAAAAAAACCCCCAACAAAGCTCATCTTATTGATCAATTCCATTATTTATGAATTCTGTATTATGTAGACAAACATGTCTACAAAATTATATACAACTATGCAGGCATCCACCTTGATCTGCCCCCAAACATCGTAAAAAGTCATTTTCACCTCTCCCAACCAGCATGGTTACAACCTACAAAAAATGTTATATTGGAAGAAGGCTGGGGGAAGATCTAAATCTAGCTCTACATAGACAAAGATGAACACCAGACTGGCTTTTCTAGTCTGGTATCCACAATATGTTCGACTACAGTTCCAGTATCAACAGCTGCAGTCCAACACATCTCAAGGGCACCAGGTTGGAGAAAAAGCCACAACCCCAGGCCCCATCTTGGAAAGCAGCTATGGTACATCAGATGAATTTGACTCCTCATGTCTATCCAGATCTCTACAGATCTGGCCCGACTCTCCAACGACCAAACTATTACCAAGCTCTCTTCTTCAATAATCCAGAAGTCGTGTTCAAGGTTGGAACAGCTACTGAATTTAGTTTACTTTTCACCTGCATGAGTAGAAAGCTTACTTTATTAGAGGTAAAAGAAAATCCAGTTTCACCTGTACCTTCTTTAGATAACAAGCAAGGGATCAGATCTGTAGATCATTTTCTACAAAAAAACCATCTCTTTGCACTTGACAAGCTAGCCTGACAGGGAAAATGTTCCTCACATATTCATTTTCTATATGAATAGCATATTTTTACAGGTAGTCGTTATTTAGTGACTGCCTCATTTAGTGACTGTTTGCAGTTACGACCACAATGAAAAAGTAACTTTACAACCAATCCTCGCAATTACGACCGTCTCAGGTCTATAAAGCAAAGGAAAGTTGAAGTAAGATCGTAAGCACAGTCGCAGTTTCACTCAGTGACCCCTTCACTTAACAACCAAGTTGCCGGTCCCAATTGTGGTCGCTAAACAAGGACTACCTCTGTTTCTCTTTGGAGGAACATTTCATCATGCCATCTGCCACTTCTACTTTAAACTGGCATGGCCCAAATTCACCCACAGCATTTCTGAGATGCCAATGGGCTGAACTGCATGTCTGAATCCCAGTCTGAGAATCCAGTGCTATTCCCAGGTCAGAACTTCAAAGAGAAGAGCCCAGTTTCATAAATGAAAAGCAAAGGATCTGTTAACATTAGAGGAATTCCAACGTTTCTCCAGTACGCTCTGAACGCAACCTTTTCCTGACTCAAGGACAGGAAAGAAAAGAAATGGGGAAAAGATCAGTTCACCCTTCCAGCTACGAGACCGAAAGATTGCGCTGCTTCCGACAACTTGACAGGACAGTAAACCCACAGCAGCTGGTTCTACTCGAATCCGCCTTCCATTTGACACAGTTTCAAGCTGCAAATACCAGGAAGGCTGTTCTCTGGAGGAAGGGGGGAGCCAGCAGCGTTCAGTTCAGGTTTGGGCTGCAGATGTTTCAGCCCTGTGATTTTTACAGCTAGTGAGACAGGGTGAATCATAGTTGAAATTTAAAAAATTGGAAGGCACTGAAAAAAAATCTAGGAATGTGAAAAATTAGGGAGCATTCTAAGGATGCCTGAAAGGTCTCCAAAATGGCAGTTTTATGCACATTAATCAGGCAGCAGACTAAGGAAAATCCTTTAGTGGCCATACAACAGTTGAGTTGTATGGGACCTTTATGAGAAGGAAGCATGGAGATCTTTTACCAAGTTTTCTCTCATGATAGGTGCATGCAAGATATTTCCCTGTAAATAAAGCCATTTTGAGCATGGCTGAAAAGTTAAAACAATACTCCAACTGTTCTCAAATCTGTTGACCTACGTCTGTGTGTGTGTGTGTTTGCATGAGTCATTATAGCGAAAAAAAAATAATAATAAATGTCCAACAGTATCATGGGACTCTACTGCACATTTCAAAATCTCTACATGGTTTTTCCGTATTTTTTTTATCTCCGCAATCCTGAGATGTGGATTGCTACCACTGTGGGTTCTGGAAAGAATAAATCAGAGCAAAGAAAAACTTGTTTTTGTTTCCAAAGTCATCCAGACAGAGTCACAGCAGGGTGAGAATCTAAATCTAAGGTTACGGTATATCCCAAATATAATCTCGGTGCATGGAACCCCCAGCACTCCATGTGCAAACCCAAGAGGGAGCAAGCCTAACATATCTAGGGCCTCTTTCTTGGCGGGGGGGGGGGAGGTTGTTGGGGGGGCTAAAGGTAAATTGGCTGCCTTAACCCTTGCAGAGGTTTAAGGATCCTGCAGCAGCCCTTACAACCCAAAAACCAGGACAGAAAATTTCCAGTTCTGGAATGAGTTGAAGGAGCAAAGAGGTATTTTAATGCCCTGCAAAGCTTAGCACATTCATGCTGCTCCTTAGCTCGCACCCCCACCCCCTGCAAAAAAAGCCAGAAGAAAGGAAGCTGAAAATGTTGAGTCCACCCATTTTGGCAAAGTCACAGCATCACCAGCCCCCTCCCTTGAGGAACTGGGCAAACAGCAAAGGTGGATCCCAGTCCAAAGCAGGTTGCCCACTCCTGATGTAAATAAAAGGCTGTCACCCCAGATTTACTTTTCTGGAACTGCTAATCAAAGGCGTATTACCTTTGAGGATGGACGCTATGTTTAATTCTCTTTTAATAAATTTAATTATACCATTTATACCCCAGTTTTCAGCTAGAAACCATCTCAAGCAACTTTTTGACTCATTGAGAGGGTTTGCAGGCCACTCCAATCAGCCAACTCTTACTATAACACCCCAACTTTGTAATGTGGGTTAAAAAAAGTTACAATCATAAACATTAAAACCCAAATCACATATTATAAAACGAGTCTAAACATGCCAGCCTGCCCCCCAAAGCTTGGTGAAATCGCCAAGTCTTCACAAACTGACACCCACAGTGACCATATTGTCTTGAAAAAAATAAAGGAAAAACCTGAAAAAAGGGGCAAATCTGAAAGAGGTTCATAAGGATGAAGGAAAAAATGTTGATGTTGATGACTCTGCTTTACAAAGCAAAATTCAAGAGCGCAACCAAGAAAATAAATAATTAAATAAAATAAACCTAAAGGACAGCTTTCTGAAATAAAGGACTATCCTTTCTGAAATAAAGGATGTACGGTGACTGCATTTATACAGCAAAAGAAATAAGACATAACAGCTTTGTTAAATCCATCCTTTCTGACATTACTACCCTCTTGATAAAAGAAACCAACATGAGAGGCCACCAATTTTTTGTTGCAAATGCATCACTAAAGCAGTTTTCCCCAAATATATTCAGTTACAGGTCCTATCAGCTCCAGAGAGCATGGCCACTAGTGGTGGGAAATTATAGGATCGGTAGCCCATCATGCAGAAAAGGTACCAGTTTGGAGAAAATGCAGATGCTGTTCCAAGAATGTAAAACATAATGTCTGGATTCCCACATTGTGCTAATGTGATTTGGTTGGTTTTAGTTGATTGGGTTGGGCAACTACCGCATGGATATCTCATTGTGATGTGCAAACCCAACCAACTGTGGCTTGTTCAACAAACCATGATTAATAGCCTCAGCAAAATGCTACCGACTGAGTATTCTGCTGGGAAGTGTATCCGCCCAGAAGTGGAGTCATTAATAAAATTCTGAACAGGAGTTATCTTGTTCAAAATTTCCATATGGCGAGCAGGAAGAGCCTTGTCATAGTGCTCACATCTGGGAAGGGCAGATGTTGCAGAGGTAGGGAAAACAAACTTCCCTGTTGTGTTTCATAAATTTGCCAAGTCCAGGAACAATCGTTTTATTAATATATTTGCAGGAAAAGGCTGTTTCTAGAGGATGGACAGACTAACCTTTCCTTTCCAGCTCTTGAGATATACTTTAAAATATGCACAAAATCAGTCCTTTGACCCTCCCCAGCTCATTCCTCCACATAACCTATCTACACCAACTTTTTGCCCTAATTACCAAGCAATTGATACTTTAACAGATTGGATTTTCCTTTATTATTTACTCACTTAAGATATGTGCAAGGACTTCAGGGGGCAGTACAATTAAATTTAAAAACTCGTAACAATGATTCAAGAGACTAAGAGAAAAGCTAACCAATACTGTAAAGCCGTAAAAATCCTGGATCTAATAATACAGATTAATCGAGATTCAAACAGTATTTGTGTGGTCAAAATCTAGAGTGAACGCTCTTTGGGGTGAACACCAAAAAGGGGGATTTTTGGCTTATGCCACACGTAGCAACAGAGCATGTGTTGATATTTATTGCTACGACAGTAAATATTTCAAGCTGGAAACGATTTGTTTAAAAAGGCCGTTCCACAAAATCTAACAAGGGCTGAGTTTTCTCATGTTGCTTTTTTTAACAGAAGTTTTGCCTTTCCTCTCCTGTGGTTAACCAAATGTTTCTACCCAGCAGCTCATCTGCTGAAGCCTAAGAGAACAAATGAGAGCCAGTTTGTTCAAGGGGGGGGGGGGGGGGAGACAAGCCACTCAAATTCATACAAAGAGGATTTTATGGAGTCCTCAGTGCTCTCTGAGCTTGGTTGTTTGCTTGCAGACGTTTCATTACTCAACTAGGTAACATCATCAGTGCTAGGGAGTGTGGGGCTTGCTCCCTGTTTATATACAGTAGCCTGCCCTGCCAATGTTGGTGGGGGGTGGTTTTCTCCTTGGTAGTTCCTTGATTAGGGTATTGTTTTCTGCTTGATTGTTTGTCTGGTGTTGATCCCTGCTTATCTGGGTGTTGGCTGCTGGAGGGGATGTGTTCTGGTCTTTTTGTTTCCTTCTTAGCTTTTTGCTGTCTCTTCTGAATGGTGTGTAAATATGGTTTATTTCTATGTATCTATTGATGGCTGATGTGGCTGAGTGCCAGGCTTCCAGGAATTCCCTGGTGTTTTTGGATTTAGTTTGGTTTAGGATGCTGACAGTTTCCCAGCTGAAACTGTGGCTGAGTCTGTCCATGTGTTGTGAGATTAAGGAGTTTTCATCGTGTCTTCTGACTGCTAGTTGGTGCTCATGGATGTGCTTCTGCCTGTCTACATAGTGGCTGTTACAGACCTTACACTGTACGTGGTAGATGATTTTTGTTTTTTCTTCTTGGGCCACTGGGTCTTTTGGTTTACTTAAGATGTTTCGGAGAGCTTTAGCTGGTTTGTGTGCTATGGTGATGCTGTGTGGTTGTAACAGACTGTTGGTTGTCTCTGAGATGTTTCTGATGTATGGCTTGCGTTGGTTGTGCTGTAGTGGATTGAGTGGTCAGGCACTTTTTGATAAAGTTGTGTGGGTGTCCTTTTTGTAGGAAGATGTTGTATCGGTGGCCTGTTTCCTTTTTCTGCTGTTCTGGGTTGCTGAAGTGCATTTGTGCTCCTCTGAATAATGTTCTTACATAGCTCCTCTTGTGGGAGGTTGGGTATTCCTCTGATTTACTGGTATATTTGGCCATCAAACTGAAAGTAGGTGGTTAGGCAGAAGTTGATGAGGTCCATGATTTTGGGTATTTCAATCTTAGTGTATTTGGCTGGGTCAGGTGTGTTGTGTAACACTGTTACCATGGATTCTTTCACTAGTTCTGGGTCTATGGACGTAAAGAGTGCTGTGAGATTGAATGAAACCATAATTTCATCTTCTATTTTTAGGTCTTTGATTTTCTGGAGGCACTGTGGTGGGGGGTGGGAATTTTGCACTTGGACTAGGAGAAAGATGCAAAGTGTCCTGGGAAAATATTGGCTCGTCAAAGAGGTACACTCAGGCCGAGGTGACCGGCAAAATCACACCACACACACAGTAATAATACAATGGAGATTTTAATATTAAGTAATTAGCTTAAGACGAAAAGCTTTATTATATAACACATACTTTGATGGGAGCTGCAGCAGAGTTTTTTTCTTTCAATGATATACTCAATTTTGAATGAAAAAGCCAAATACTTTTTAACGGTTGTAATGTTGATATCCTAAATTGTAAATAGGATTGATAGAATATCTTTTCTTCCCTCTTCCCTATTTTCAAAATAACAGAACGTCAATCATCTTTAATTATATGATATAAACATCACTGTATGGAAATAATACAATGTATCAAGATTTACAGCAACACAAGAAAAAATATTTTTCATAAATTAAAAATAAAATAAAATAAACCTTTTGCAAAGGAAAAAGAAGAGAGCCAGTTTGGTGTAGTGTAGCACCAGGCTAGAAACTGGGAGATGGTGAGTTCTGGTCCCACCTTACGCAGGAAGCCAGCTGGGTGACCCTGGGCCAGTCACTCTTCTCAGCCCTAGGAAGGAGGCAATGGAGAGATCCAGTTTGGTGTTGTGGTGAAGGCACCAGGCTAGAAACCAGGAGACCGTGAGTTCTAGTCCTGCCTTAGGCACAAAGCCAGGTGGGTGGCCTTGAGCCAGTCTCTCTCTCTCAGCCCTAGGAGGCAGGCAATGGCAAACCACTTCTGAAATTTGCCAGGAAAACTGCAGAGACTTGTCCAGGCAGTCACCAGAAGGCAAAACCTAACTTGAACTGATGAATGAATGAATGAATGAATGAATGAATGAATGAATGAATGAGTGAATGAATGAATGAATGAATGAATGAATGAATGAATGACACTGCTGGTTTGGACAGTAGAGTTCTCTATTTGGGTTACCATGAAGATGGACTCCTGCAGCCACTATTCCACCAGGCTGCCTTGGATCAACAGAGGAGACCTTGGGCCTCAGCCAGAAACTGACAACTCTGTCAGTTTCAGCTTTCTCCTGTAGGAGTTCCAGGACCACGGCTAGTTTCCCACCAAAGGCTGAAACTTCAAGATCTAGAAACATGTCAATAAGAATAACTCTACAAGCCCCCAAAATGGCATCACCATCTTAGACCTACTGAGAAATAAGTCTGGTACTTATCTCTAGGTTTACGATTGCAGCCCCAGTTTACTGGAAAAAAAAATCTAATATGAACAGAATCAGTATCAATTCTGCGAAACGTGTTAGGGGGAAAAAATTGATGGACGTTTGGGCTCCAGCCACCCACCGGAAAGCAGCCTGATCCAGTCTGAAAAGAATGCCTTACGGTGCTCCTTCAGAAAGCAGCGGCCGTGGTCATCCAAGCCGTGACCCATCCTAGCCGCCACCCAATTACTGCTTTTCGGTAGGAAAGACCCAGCCTCTTGGCAGGCTATGAAATCAGCCGAACAATGTTTGACTTTTACAGCTCTCAAAATGGCTTTTGTATAGTCCAAAATAAACACGGAGGAAACCTTTCCAACAGCTGGAGGCCAGCGGCTTAACACTGTTATCCATTAACTGCTAAAGTTCAGCAAGGAAATGGGGGGGGGGGGGAGCCACGGTTTGCCTGCTGAGCTCTGCGGAAGGCACCTGGGATCCTTCGATTCATATTTTTCCTCTTTCTGTTATTTTTAAAGGTTTACAGCTGTAGCATCTCATTCACCAACTGCAGTACAAGGATTAAGAGCCAGCATTATTCAAAATGAATAGAATTTGTGGCAACTGGGCTTACATTCAACCAACATCCCCTACAAAAAGAAAAATTAGCATGAAGTACAGAATTCAGCACCTTGATGGTCCCATCTCATTTAGTTAAAAGTTAAGATGCTAGTCCTTATGATGGCTGAAGAATTTCTGTAGGAGCTGCCAGCTAGCCTCATTCACCTTTCCACCCGTTTCCTTTAACACTTCTTTCTCTGACTCTTCGTGTACAAATATTACAACCTGATTACTTCTGTTTGGTTGGAAGAGTAACTACTCTTTCCACTTGTTCGTGCCATTAAAACCCCATGCATTCCGAGTCTTCCAGACAATATATAAGTTGACATTTTTAGGGTGGTTCTCAAAAAGATTGCTCGCTGAAGCTTGCCAAGAAACCGCAAAATTAAAGAATTCTGCCTCTCTAAAGACTGGTTGCTATGTTTTTTCCTGTTGCACTGTCCAGCTTGGTTTTGAACAATGGATGCTGCCAATTGCAAATAATTATACTAATGTGACCCATCTTTTTAAAGAAGACATCCACATATAGTCACAGGGACTTTCATCTTACCCAGCACACCCCAATCCCATGATTGGGCCTCCTCTCTTGTATGATCATTAAAAGAAATGCTCAAGGCAGATTTTAGCCAGTTAGCCAGGCACACCCACTTTCGCTAAAAAGCATGCACAGATCCACACGAAGAACACTTATACAACCAAAAAAATACAGAGCAGGGACTTCCAACCTACAACTAGCCAACCAAAGAGTTGGGAAACTGCTTAAAATGTTGGTGACTTTAGGATGCTGAATAAGCCTCAATGTAACACCTAAGCTAGAATCTATTGTTTGTAAGCCATATTACTGGGTTGTACCAACCCAGCCAGACAAAAACTAAAGAAACCACACTGTGCTTTAATTCACCGTGTGACTGTCAAGTGGATGCAGCCAGCTAACAACTGTTTGTCAAGTAGGAGCTAGAACCAGGTCTCAGCCACTTTACAAAGTTCTGGTAACTCTCAGTGCCTGGGAATTTGGAGAGGCGTCATCCCAGCATTTCCAAATGGAACCAGGTTGGCCAAACTGTATGAGCTTCCACTTAAGTTTATCAAATGAAATGTAGTACCAGGTTGATTCCCATTATATGTCCCTCCCCAGCTCAAATAAAAACAAGCCTATAAATGTATATTGTTCTAAAACAGCAGTTCTGGATCTAAGGTGACCAACGGGAATATGAAGGGTCTCTGTTGCTAGCGAGATTGAACTGCATCTTGCCTAGCAAGGGTGGGGCAATCCACAGCCCATGTGTACTCCCCCAATACACAAAACAGCAGTAGCATAATTTCGGAGGTGGGGTGGGGGGTTGTCTCTGCAAAATTTGTCCCTTCTTCGCCTTTAAGCTCCCTGCTCCTAATAATCCAGGTTTGTGCGGCTGAATTTTAGCCATTTTGTTACTGAGTGTTATTTCAGGCCATTTAAAATAACAAGAACAACAGATGTAAATGGGAATTTTCTTCCTGGAGCCTTCCCACTTACACTACCATCCCTTGGATGACTGCGGGGACAGCTGTGACCCCCGACTCTCAGTCAGTGGGCCACCCCTCTTCTAAAGCCACTGAGAAAAGATGATATCCAACTGAAGAAAAGAGAAGCAGCCTCAACAAAAGATGTGATCTTGGCCAAGGTATTGGGAAATGCAAAGAGGCAGGTTGGATCTGTGACAAACAGCAGTAGAGGAACATTTGCTACTCATGCTAAAACAATGATTAAACCGTTGTTCTGTTGGATTTTGGGAGCTTTTGAACATCAAGTGACGTTCATCACACAGACCAGTTATTTATTATTATTATAATTTGTCGTTGTTATTTATTTGTTCCACAACACTTAAAAGCAGAGACTGTAAAGAAAAAAATCCAACCACTGTAGATGACACATTTAAGGTGATCCGTCATCCCTAAGATGATTTTAAATCACTGGGTAAGTTTGGGTTTTTTTTCAGTTGCTTTCTATCTGTTCCTTGATTTATATCGAGCCTGTCAGGTGATAGAAAATGTTCTTTAAATATGGCTCAAAGGCTGAAAATTGTGACTTTGTTTGCACTGTAAGAGATCCTTTCCGGATATTAAACATACACAAACGTGGAAGAGAACTGTGAAGGAACCAGCATTGCTTATCTGTAATACCCTAAGACATAGTGATCCAGTTCAGGCCGTGATCACTCCTCTTCAGCCATGGGTGATTGAATAAACTACGGTTGCCTGGATTCATGCCTAACATGCCAGGAATAGGAAGCTGGAGACATAGGCAGTTTAATTGAACTTCCCAAAAATCAGCAGCAAATTTTCCTGCCATCCTGAGGCAGGTCACACCAGAACACCATAACACAAGGACTAAAATAAGGCTAAAATCATTTTAAAAAGAATGAAGAAAAGAATCCAAACGGCAGGAAGACTAGATGTTCAGGCAATCCCACCCACTTCCAAGTCCTCAAAAAATGATGCAGCCTGATCCTGAACCATCCAGCCTGCACTAAACCATGAATCACAGCGTACAAAGCATATTGCTTGAGTTCATGCAGCAGACTGAGACCATATGAAACAGATGGCTTAGTGTTAGAGCACTGTTTCTCAACCTCAGCAACTTGATGATGTGTGGACTTCAACTCCCAGAATTCCCCCAGCCAGCATGGCTGGGGGAATTCTGGGAGTTGAAGTCCACACATCATCAAGTTGCTGAGGTTGAGAAACACTGAGTTAGGGGGAATAAATGCAGCCTGTAAGTGACTCAGCCCCTTCAATAACCTCTGCTAGGAAATTCCTAGGACTGGCCAAACCAGACCCTACAGAAGGAAGGGGAAAATTAGATTTCACAGGCTGTAAAAAGTCTGCATTACCTGGCACCTATACATGCATTCATTCTGCAGGCCCTTATGCCTCCACAGATTCTCTTCAACTGAATCCAGGGTGTCAAAAACTCAAGAGGCAGCAGTCTCCACGCAATCAAAGCCCTCCCTCTTTTAATGTGTGTCACACGGGAGATGTGCGTTAAAAAACGGTAGAGCTTTGATTGCAAGGATATGGCTCTTGACTTTTTTTTTTCCCCTGGTCAAAACTTTTATTAAGGTATATAAAAAGCACACTTAAAATACAAATCAGAAAAGAGAGAAGATAGAACTAAAAGAAAAAGACAAAAACTAAAAAGGCGGGATCGAATCGAAAGAGAAAACAAGAAGTGACTTCCGACTATCTCCAATACAGATATAAGTACAAATTTTTAAAAAAGTTAATCTCTTACCACTATTTAATCCTAATTCACATTATTTCTATCAGCACAAACCATCTAATCGTTAAATCCCACCATCAAAGCTTCATTTTTTCCGTGGCTCTTGACTTTTTTGACTCCTTCCCTATGGACAACCTGGCCAAACCTATCCTATTGTGTTATTCAAAATGCAGGCTAGTTTTCCTTAAAATTTCTCCATAGAAAAGAAGCCAACTGTATAACCCTTCCCACAAGGCTTTGGTCACAGGTGAGCAACTTAGGCATCAGGGCAGACTCTCACTTTGACGTCCGCTTTGGACCAGAAAACAGCAACAACGAAACAGAAGTTGTCTCACTTTGCACCAGGCATTGGGGAAGAACAAAACTTAAAACTCTCCAGGAGGGAGATTTTTCATCACCCAGCAGGAACTAAGCGAACATGGCTGGCTGGGGAATTCTCAAGTTGAAGTCCACACATCTTCAAGGGGCCAAGGTTGAGAAACATTGGCCTACATCCTCACCTCAGCCTGGCTAAAAACAGTTTTTTAATGACAAGCTTTGCCCAAAACATCTTACATTTGAAAGCTGTGACCCTGGAACAGCCTCTCCAAACCATTCATGATAGCACCCATGATACATTCAGTCCCCCAGGATACATTCCTTGGCTAAGTAGCATGTATGAACCCAACAAGAGTGTAATTCTGCACAAAGCCCTTTCTGCTGGTTTCCTGGAGCAAAGGTTAGCCTCTGAGAGTTCAGATTCCCCAAGGCCTTTAGTTAGGCTGCAGCCCAGTAAGACTTTCCCACGTGAACAAGTAGGAGTCAACCCCCTACTTGTAAAAGGTCACCAACACAAGAGGCCAAGTGGTAAATGATCAACTCAGTACAGTATCAAGCAGCTCCTGAGTTTCATTGTAAGGCCTGTTTCTTAGATAACAACACAAACGTTCATCTAACAAGGATAATAATAATGCACAATTCCTTTTCTCAAAGCATAGGGAGAGAGGATCTGCAAAGGTTTCCCCAGTTTTACTGATAGCCCTGTGAGGTAGTCCAGACAAGAAGCACATCAATGAATCCTAGCTCTGTCTTTATTGTCAGGTTACATTAACAGACTCTTGCAAGTCTGAAAGTATTTCTCCCCTCCTTTCCTTTTACTCTGCGGAAAACTATGGAGGGCCCCTTCTGAAACACTTCCCATGCCTCCCCTCCTTCTATGGGCTGAGACATCTTTTACATGCCAGTTGTCCTCCTTCCTCCCAAGGTCTCCCAAGGTCATTCCCACAGACCATTACCCTTACTGACCCCAGAGGTGGACCAAGTAAGTTAGACAGCTGACCCAACCCAACCCAACTCACTAAGCTTGATGACCAAGTAAGGCTTCTGCATCCAGATCTCCCCTAAGTACATCACCCTAGTCAGTTCAAGATTTCGGTCATCCCTGTGCATTGTGGGAAGCAGTATCGTTCTTCCTCTAGCTTTGCAAGTCTTCATCAATGCTGAGTCACAGAGATTTCACTTAATGTACTAACTGAATTGTAGCCAACAGCTGAGGCATTTTGGATAAAATACAGAACAGAAATGTAAGACATACATAAACACCCACGTCCACAGGACAGAATGCTTGGGAAAAGCACTCAGTAAAAATAAAATTCGGAATAAACAGGACAAGTAACATGGAACGGACCAACACCTTTGCTTAAACCAAACAAAAGACCAGAGCTTCATATTTCAAACAGCAAGATCTTTGCTTTTAGCGGTGAAACCTAAAGAAGAGTGCTAAATGGATTAAATGGAGGCATATTGCCTAGATAATCTCAGTAATCTTTTTAAAAGGTGACTAGGCAAACAAGGAAGATGCCAAGCTTGCAACTGGATTCTTCCTGGGCAACTTTATCACCTAAGCCCAGGAGGCCCCAAGAAAAGGAGAATTCTTGCACAGAGAAAGGCTCAGTCCATCTTCACAGACACTGAGCCCTGCCTGTTCACCAGAAAGCTTCCGTTCAGAGCTGCCTCTAAATTAGGAACAGGGTTGCCCACAGCCACGAAGCATCAGGCGGGTGTGTAGGAGACGGAAAACAGTTGCAGTTCAGCCCTGAGCAGGCAAGGGCCCAGTCCAAGGAAGACTCACTTGACTGTCATGTCCAGAGGGGGAAACCAAGCCACAAATCCATTCTGATTTACTCAGGAGTAAACTGCACTGACCTCAGTAGGCCTTCCTGCAGAGGAGACAGGCCACCCTGCTCTTGAACACTAAGAGCAACCGCCCCGTCCTATGCACCATCGACCACCTTCAGCACTAAGATATTTACTTCATGGATTGATTTGAATTTATGAGCCCCCCAACTCCACGCACCACCCTTCCGGACAGACCGTCAACCGCCCAGGGGCATCATCCGTGGCCCCAAATCCAGAAAGGTGGAAAGAATCCCAGAGAAACATGCCAGTTCCTTCCAGGTAGAGGGGAAAGGAAAGAATTAGACACACACACACACACACACACACACACACACACACCCGTGAAGGGGCTGCAGCCGCCCCACAAAGGGGGCACATGCCGCCAAACACCAGCCCTGCTAAAGTTGAGCCCTCCTCCCATTTTCTGGGGGGACGGGGAGGAGGGGTCATTGCAAAAAGAGCGGAAGAAAAAGGGGCCCTTCCTTTTCGAGCGGGGGGTCTCTTCTCCGCAGAAGGCTGGGGGCAGGCTCGGCAGAGGCGCGATGGCAACTTTCCTCCGGGACAAAGGCGAAGAAAGTTGGGGCGGGGCGGGGCGGGGGCTGCGCCTTACCTTGGTGGAGCCGGAGGAGGACGCGATGAAGACCTTGATCACCATCCTGAGGACCAGCGCGAGCGCTTCCTCGCCAGGCCAAGCGAGCGGCGGGGCTGAGCCGGAGCAGCGCCGGGCGGGGTCCAGCGGGCCGAGCGCTCCACCTCCCCGCCGCCGCCGCCGCCGCCGCCGCTCCTCGACGCGAGACTCGCTCGCTGCCTCTGCCGAGCCCGGAAGATCCAGGCGGAGCGCGTCTGCAGCGCGCAAGGCAGAAGGCGGGGCGCAGGAAGCCCCCGAAAGGCGGCGGAGGGGCTGGGTCCGCGCCGGGGGTCCGAGGCGCCCTTGCCCTGGGGCGCCAACCCCTTCGAGGCGAGGGCCGCGCCCCCTCCCCGCCTTTGAGATGCGCCGGACGGCGACTCCCGTCTTCCTTAGCCAGCCTCCCCGTAGGCGTCAGGTTGGGGAAGGCTGCCCTTCGCGCTGGTCTAGCCACGGGCGTAAATGTGTCCCGTCCAAGAGCAGACTCGATTTTGGATTTTGCATTTTTAAAAAATCAAGGAAGGAAGACAAACGCCCGAAATATATTGCCCAGTGTGTGGTGGCTTTGCCAATTCAAAGGCCTTCAATTGGTGAATTCGTGCTTTGCGCTAACCCCGTGTTTCTTACACGTTTTGCTCCCAGGACCCTTCCCGCTTTTAAAAATGATGGAGGGCCCCAAAAGAGCTTTTGCTGGTATGTGTTCGATTGATCAATATTTACCTATTAAAAATTAAAACTGAACACATTCGCCGCTGCTACCGCTTCTCACGATTGTTAGATGGGATTTTAATACTGTATTATTTTCAGCTTAGGCTGGCAAATATTTTGGTTTCAAGGACCCCTGAGAGCTTTTAGAAAGACTGCACTAAACCGTGGTTCATTTCAGCCTTAGTTGGCTAAGTAAGTTATAACTGGCTGGATCCGCATACCAGACTAATGTAGTTTGCTCGGTATTCGGCTCAGAGACCTGGTGTAAAGTCAAGTGTGTCTTGTCCAACAAACTACATACACAAGATAGCATCCAGGCGTGCAGAGGCGTGGTTCGCACAATGCAAATGAGATGTTTGAATTTGGCTTAAAGTGTTGCATGTACAGCAATTATGGGTTGTAGTGTGTCGTATGACCCCAACAAATTGGCTTGGTCTACAAATACTGGTTATGCAAGTCTCAGCATAACCTATCATCCTAAGAGTTCAGATTTCTGCATTGGTCTTGCGCATGTAGGACGTCGCATCTTCTGCTAGGATAGGGTTTCTTAGTTGCTTACACCCGAGGGTCTCCTGTGCAGGAGATGGATAGGGCAGGGTTTCTCAACCTTAGCCATTTTAACATGTGTGGACTTCAACTCCCAGAATTCCCCAGCCAGCATGAGTTGAAGTGCACACAGCTTAACACGGCTAAGGTTGGAAAATACTGCAATAGAGCATTGTCTGCTCCATTTCGAGACCTTCAGCCTTTTGGCTGATCAGCAGCTTGATGTAACCAAGAAGGGTGTGGTGAGACATGCCTTCCCTTCCTGTGGTTTTACTTATTTCAGCTTGGAAGAAAAGTTGGTACCAATCTGATTCTCCACAGCTGTCTTTGCACAACACCCAACTACAAACTAGCCCACCCCATTATACACTGTGCAAACCCAGTCTGTGTGTCTATGGTTTGGCATATTGCATAAAGCCAGAAAACAGAGAGGAAAACACATGGCTTAGGTATCAATAAGCAGGTACAAATCCCACTGGATTGTAAGGATGCTGGAGGGAAGGGCGGGTTGGATGTAGGGTCAGCCCCATGTTTGAGGAAACCCTGAGTGAGAACCACTCCTCCTTTTTCCATCTTCTCAGATGGGCGTGCAGCAGATCCGGTCATCTGGCAGGGCCAGGAAGTGTGTCTTCTCTGCTGGTGCTCCTGCTTTTTGGAGCCAAGCCCTGGTTAGCCCCAATCCTGCCTGCCTCCCAGGCTGCTGTTTGGAAGGTATGGGTCTGGGAGTGGAAGGGCCTGCTGGATGAGGTCCCCCCCCCAGCACTTATGTGTGTGTTTATGTTCCTGATATGGAGTGTGTGTGTGCACGTGCTTTAAATCAGTGTGCTTTGCTGATTATGTATACCACCCTGAGTCACGGGCCAAGTATAAATCGATGAAATAAAATAAATAATGCCCTGGAGTAAGGATACATAGAGGGCATTGTGGGGGGTTTTAAGAATGGCTTGCACCATCCCCAGGTGTCTGCCAGCAGCAAGCCCTACCAAGCCGAGGCTTCTTAAACTTTTGCTAATCCTGGTTGAATCCTTTCCTGACCATCAGCTCATCTAGTTTGAGACCCTCGGCTGGCAGCTGGTCTCCAGAGTTTCAGACTAAGTCTTTCTGCAAAATGTCACAGACTTGCAATACATATTTTATCTCTGGAACGTGACCGTCCATCTGAAGGAGCTGGAATTTGAAAGCGGTGAGGGGTGCATGTGTGTGTGTGTGTGTGTGCACGCGCATGTTTGAATTTATTTGTGCACCAGAAGCATAGCTGTACTTTGCAACTCAAGAGTGACCCCTGCTGGAACAGCCACCATCTTTCAAGACAACCTGCACTAGCCAAAGAATTAAAGTGACTAACTGGTTCCAGCAAGAAACTCAGAAGGCTTTATATAAGGGATATAGCCTGTGTTCTTAAGAAGATATTCTGCTTTTCCTCCTATTTTTGGCAGCTGGTTCCCAGAATCAGATATAGAATGAATATTTAACCACCATTCCCCCAAAGATTAGATTGTTTCCAACTGGCCTTTTGCAAGACCCTGGAGATGTGGCTGTGTTCCCAGGCATGGAGGACGGATTATCAGCCACAACCCATGAGAGGGTTATTTTGATAGTTGTTTGATTAGTTTTTGCCTTGGCTGCCAGTTATGTATTTTATTTGCTTTTTTAAAAAAACGACTGTTAGCCACCCAGAGTCACCATGATGCGATGGGTGGCTATATAAAATGAATGAATGAATGGATGAATCACGAAAAGAAAGAAAAGGGAGGGGGCTTGCAACCCATCCTAACCCCAATTCTTTTTGATTAAAACAAAACAAAATAGATGTCTATAAAATGTGTCTGTGCTACCTCCATTGGAAGCCCAGAGGTCTGCACATCATGTAACCAACTCTTTATTTCATAACCCGGAAGCTTCAGCTGGTCCAGAATGTGGCCGCGCGAGCAATTTTTGGGGCCTGAAGGACCCATATAACACCTCTGCTCCGTGAGCTGCATTGGGTACCAGTTTGCTTCCAGGTCCAATTCAAGGTGTTGGTTATCACCTTTAAACATGGTGATGGGGCCAGGTTACCTGAAGGACCGCCTCGGCCCCATGATCTCAACCCGTCCCACCTGATCTCACAGAGAGGGCATGCTCCGGATCCCCGCAGTAAAAGAACTTCGACTAGCGGGGTCCAGAAGGCGGGCCTTCTCTGCTGTGGCCCCTGCCCTTTGGAACATCTTGCCCCCGGAGGTGAGACAGGCCCCCTCACTCCAGGCCTTTCGGAGGGATTTGAAGACCTGGCTCTGCCATC
This sequence comes from Python bivittatus, assembly GCF_059951505.1. NCBI lineage: Eukaryota > Metazoa > Chordata > Lepidosauria > Squamata > Pythonidae > Python > Python bivittatus. The sequence continues at coordinate 277,967 of NW_028277094.1, read as the reverse complement.
TGGCCTGGGGCAGGGAGGGAGGATATCAGAAATGGGGTTGGCTGGCCCCTTAGCGGCCTGGTGTGGCCCCTATCGGCCTCTTGGATTTTTTAGCTTTTTTATTTTTGTAATGTCTGGTTTTTATAACTTTTAATTGTATTTCTGATTTTAGTTTGTTGTAAGCTGCCCAGAGTCCCCCGTTGTGGGGAGATGGGTGGGGACAAGTCAAAATAATAATAATAATAACAACAACAACAACAACAACAACCCACAACTAAGAGGCATGGCAAAACCTGTTAGGATGAAAGTAAACAAGCCACATCTTGGTTTAGCGTGATGTATAAACCCAGCCAGTGTAGCTGAGTCAAACTTTTATTTAGTTTTAAAAGGGATTTACTTTTAATTTGGAGCTGCCCAATAGCCAAAGCTTGCTTACCCGATGAAGCAGGAGCTGCGTATGTGCTTCTGGTGGCGGTGACAACTGGTGGAGCCACAATTTAACAGCTGAGATGTGGATTAACAAGGACTCTTCAACTGCTGTGTTAGAAAAGATTACAGATAAGGCTAAAATAATAAAACACCAGAGGCAGGAACCACAATTCTATCCAGTTTGGGTGGACTTTATATTTTATCTCAGTTGCAACAGACCTACTACCAGAAACACTTTAGATCTATGATAAATATGAACATGTATCTTATCTATCTATTTTTAGCAGATCTGTGTGTGTGTGTTTGTGTGTGTGTGTGTGTGTGTGTGTGTGTGTGAGGCAATGGCAGACCACTTCTGAAATCTTGCCAAGCAAACTGCAAGGACTTTTCCAGGTAGTCACCAGGAATCAACACTGATTTGAAGGCACAAAAAGAAAAGGAGAAAGGGGGGAAAAAATAATAACCAGAGAAGCAACCGGAGGCAGTCTGGCAGGCAATCTGGCCCTTTAGCCGTGTGACTCAGGGCCAAGTGTGTTTTTTCTTCTACTAATAAACAGCATGCAACATTTCTTCCATCGTCTCAAGAATGCAGCTTGGTAAAACTTGGACAAGAGGCTTGTGCATTTCATTTGATTAAATTAGGGCAGAGTGATGCTCCCAGGCCGTGTGACAGTTCGACAAAGCTCCTGGACAGCAGGGGGCATAGGTGGAGCTAAAGGCAAAGTGGGTGGGGCCAGGCCCCAAGGCAACCACGCCCCAATTCAAGTCAACCAACAGAAATCCACCCCAGCTTCAAAGCACTCTGGTTTGGCCACCTGCCCCCCTCCCTACAAAGTGAGGTGCCCTCTTCTCAACAAGGCCAGTTCCTTCATTGTCCTCTCCTCAAACCAGCCAAAACTCTGTTCTCCTAACTTTTTCCACCAAAAAGCAGATGGAGATAGGGGGAATTCACTGGAGACTACCAGATAACAACTGAAAAATTCAGCCCTGGCAGAGAAGGAAGAAACCCTCCAGGAAAGGAACCTCAGGTCCAACATTTGCCTTTGTTGACTGCTGCATGACTCCCATGAGGAAGTTAGAAAGTTTGCTCAAGAAAGGATCTTTTCCCCTCAAAAAGAGAAGAAACTGGCTTTGCAAAATAACAGGTGACCAAAAAGACCGGTCTTGGAATCATTGTCATGCTGCAAACGTTTGAACAGGGCCATTAAAAACTATCCCCTTTGTGACAATGAAGAAGGAACAAGGGTGCTCCATCATAAAGATGATAATCTGGTCGGCTGAAAGAGTCTGTTCTGTTTTCATTCAATTCAAAGGGTCTAAATTAAGTGATCAAGAGGCAAGATGTTAACTGCCTGTATTTGTTTTGTTTTAAACAAGATACTTTGTAGCCAGGACTTTAATGAAGATATAAACTGAATGAAACCACAGAATATACTGTACAAGTATTTCGCCATTCCCTTGCTTCAATTCCTTTTTAACATATTGTTTATTTAAAGCCTTTAGACCTTATTCATTGGCTAAAGAGGCTCTCAGCGCACCTTCTGTACAATTAATACAAATAAGGCAGTCTCTTTCTGAAGGCTTCTCACCTATGAGACATAACATAAAAGGAAAAAAGGATGAGGAAAGAGGAGAAAAACCAGGAAACTCAAGACCATTGTTCAAGTCTTCTTTTGAAAGCAGAAAACAATTTCCTTCTTTTTTCTTTCCTTGTACCTTTAAAAAATCTTACGTACAAATATGTAGTAAAATAACTCTAAAATGGAAAACATTAAACATGAGAGAAAACACTAAACATTGATCCTTAGGGGGCTGGTTCTTACAAACACCTTAAGAGACTTTTTTTTTTCCAGGATCACACTGTATCACTTGTACTGCTCTCATAATCACCCCACCAACCTTTTAAGCATAATAAGCTTTATGCCAAGTACTTATATAACAAACTGGGTCAATTCAGAATATATCCTCGCAAATAGCTCCATTTTTGACCAGGCTCTTTTGGCTGAAAAATATTTGTCCAAGTCCGATTCTGTTTTACACGCTGCTTTTATTGATTTCAGGCCTGCCTGCAGTCATATCTCCAGAACAAAGATGTAGCCTCAAAAATACTACAATAGACAGATGGCAACTTTTGCTAATGTACAAACTCCACAAGAACTCTAGAAGAAAGGTTTACAGTAATATGCAAGGCTGCTGTACTAAAGAAATTCCAACTCAAAGAGGAATAAGACAGGGGTGCAACTTGACTTCCAGGCTCTTTAATGTGGACATCAGCTCTCTTGCAAGTAATTTGGGGCATCAACCCTCAACATTTGCCAATAAGCACATTGCAATCTTATTGGTTACAAATGATGAAATGCTCCTGTTGCAAACATCAGTTGGATGAAAATGAGCTCTAAGTGCTTTATGAAGAACTACTCTAAAACCAAGACGCTAATTTTTGCAAAGCAGCCACTGTGCACGCCAATGGCCAGACCTAGAGCAAGTTAAAATCTCTAAATTCTTGGGCACGGTGTCCCATATTTTTACCAGACACAGGACACATCACAATTGTGTCATCCAAAAGGCACACAACTTAGTGGCAGCAGTGCAATCCTCTCTCTTTGCCAGAGTCACAGCCTATGCCAGCAGCACTGAAGTCAGAAAGCTAAAGTGAGTACACAACTTTTCTTTGGAGCTCAGCTGGAACCGTGCTGCTCCTTTGCTCCCCTGGAAAGGATTCAATCTAAATTCGTAAGGACTACCCTATATACTCATGTAGGAGTCCAATCTGTGGATAAGCAGACCCTCGAATTTTTAACCAACCTGCATTTTTCATGGTATTTTGGTTAAAAATTAGAGGGTCTGCTTATCCACGGATGGGCTTATATGCAAGTATATATGGGTACTTTTAAAAAGTATTACTGACTGTATTTGTGGATAAGCCTATCCACGGATAAGCCAAACTCAATTTTTGGGGTATATATTGGCACTCAAAATTCTTGGTTTATCCCCAGGTATATACAGTATGTTTCAAGTGGCCCCATGATTCTAACATGGTTCTGAGAAAGGAGGCTGGTTTGATTAAAGGGATTAGTGCATGGATCTGTATTATTTTCCACCAGCTAAAGTTATCTACCTAGGAAAAGATATGGCTGCTTTCAAAAGTTGCAGGCTATGTTTGTGCTCTGCACTCTGAAATATGCTTTGGCACTGAATCCAGAGCTCTGCACAGCCTAATAAACATTCAAGACAGGATATCTGTGTCCCTTGAGTTACATTGCCCTGAAATTTCTATTTTGCAGCCCACCACCAAATTTCAGCCCCATGATTGCTGATAAATCTGTAGTTCAGTTTCCTGATGTTTTGAGAAAGTAAAACAAAAATGGTGGTGTGGACCCTAAAAAAGCCTTAATGAGTTAAAAGAAGAAAGGAGAAAAACAAACTTTATAAATACTTGGAAAGACACCCAAAAAATCCCAACTCTGTCCATGTATGTGAGATGCTCCTGGCTACTTTACATCATTCCCTAGTTTTACAAGGACCCTCCCTCCCCGCTATCCACCCCCCCCCCCACTCTCGCCTACCAAAAATGGTGCACTACAGACTCTAATATTTTAAGTACAGGGAAATAGACTAATCTTCAGTTTATAAGTAAGTCAAGATGACCAAACTGGAGCTGAGTTAATGTGAACTGAACACTTCCAGGGTCTGCTTCCTTTTCTTACATGTGTAAATGCAGCGTTACAAACAGGAACGGTAGAAGCACAAGATAAGAGATTAGGGCATGTATGTATGTTGGCCATCTTTGCTCCCCCATTCTCTGCCAGTTCAGACAAATAGGCCTCGTTCACACATTGTACTGACTCATGGTTTAACCAAGATTTGCCAAATGATCCAAAAATGTGTTTCCAACCATTAAGCTACAGCCATGGTTTAATTCTACCCCCTCCATCCTGAGTTCCATGTGGCCCCACCCTGACCATGTTCAAAAAGTCTTTAAAATTCTGGCATTTCCCCTAGACCAGTGTTGTCCAAACCTGGCCACTTTAAGATGAGTGGACTTCAACTCCCAGAATTCCCCAGCCAGCATGGCTGGCTGGGGAGTTCTGGGAGTTGAAGTCCACTCATCTTAAAGTGGCCAAGTTTGGACAACACTGCCATAAGGGGTTTCCAGTCACCAATAAATGTAGATAGTGCCTTTTCTCTAATCAAAGAAGTCAGTTTCTCCATCTCTGCAAGATCTGTCAATTTCAGCAACCATTCCTCCATGGTGGGTAGTGTCAAATCCAATTCTCTTTAGCTTCCATGGACTTCGAATAGCTCAGCGGAAGTCAGCATGCCATTTCAGGGGACATTTTTTGCATGCTCCTTCAGATATAAACATACAATTCTCCAGAAGTAGAGAAATAGCAGAACATGTGCTAGCTAGGACTCTTAAGACTATCCCGTGGCATCTCTCCTTCTTCTTTTTAGTAATGTGTTTGATTAAGGTTTTATTTATTTATATATTTTATGTTTTTAATGTTTGTTGTGAATCACCCAGAGTTCCCCCATTGGGGGGAGATGGGCGGTTGAAAAATTTAATTAATAAATAAATAATAAATAATTATCCGTCACATCTCCATTGAGAAGTGGACCCCTGTAACAACACTAGACTCTACTCTTTTATTCCATCCCGTTCTCCTACAAGCAAAGAAGAGCTGAGATGAAACTGATCTTCTTGGCCTCCGAAACAAGCACAGGGTATTGACTAGAGCAGGGTTTCTCAACCTTGACCACTTTAAGATGGGTTGGCTGGCTGGGGAATTCTGGGAGTTGAAGTCCACACATCTTAAAAGTGGTCAAGGTTGAGAAGCACTGGACTAGAGATTCAGGGTACATGAAAGCTTGCTGGTGAACCATAGACATGGCTTTTAGAAGGCTCCGGGATCCATCCATGGCACCTTATCCACTATGACACACTGAACCTCCTTATGTTCCTGGCAAGATGACAATTATCATCCATTTGCCTTTTCTGGGCGGGGATGAACACTTCCCAGGCAACGTCTTGGGTTACAACCCTACACCAGCTTTACTTTCCAAGACGTTCTCTGGGGTTTATGTAGGACCCAGAAGTATTCTTCAGAATAAAAGTACTTGAGGCTGAGATGCTTTGCTTAGCAGTAACATGCCCACGTCTCCTTTTCAATCAAATAAATAAATAAAAATCGGGGAGGGCGAGGGAGGTGCTGCCAGGTGTTCTGTTGGAGATCCACGTACTAAGCCACAAACTACAGCTTGCAAACCAGAAAGGCTGGATTTACGCAGCTGCTAAGCCATCAACCCTGGTTTTAAACCATACTGGCTACCTTCCCGTAACGCACTATGCCAAAACCGAACAAGGCACATGATGCTCAGCTTGATAGGCATGCCCAACCATTGAATGCAATACACAGACAGGCCTCATCTCCTGATCTGTTTTCCTGCAAAGGCCCAGCCCATCTGTGCCCTTGGGTGCCCCGGGCAAGAAGCCGGATTAGTAGGTTACCTGGCCGAATCCACGGTTGTCTCTTTGCCTGCTCGTTCACTCTCGCTTTAATTCAGGATTGGGTGAAAATGGGAATGAGAAGTATCTGCCCCCAGGTGTGCGCTGTGCACTTTGACCTGCTTGAAGTGAAGAAACGGAGATCTGGAGAAGTGGACCAGGCAGGTTTGACGGATCACTTGCAACTTAGCCCTCTGAACGAAAGGGCAGAGAAGAGGCCATTTTTTCCCAGCACAACCTTCTCCTCCAACACGCGGTCACTACCTGTTTTATGCCTGTTTCTGTTGGCCTTTCCTCCTAAAGAAAAGCAAAGACCCATCATCTGGAATTGTATATTGGCTTTTTATATAAAATTGTTACTTGCTATTGTAATTGTGGAAGCTTATATTTTTATTGTTTTTATTGTCTCGGATTTTAATTGTAAGCTGACCAGAGTCACCCTCTGGGGGAGATGGGTGGCATATAAATTTAATAACAAATGAATAAATACATACATACACACACACACTAAGAATGGAAGTTCCTGCGCCTTCAATCTCGCTGAAGTCAATTGGATTTATATCTGGGGAGGCCTACAGAGAAATCTCAAGTTACGTTTGTGCCCTTCTCTATAGAGGCAAGCATAAATGTCTACATTTCCGGCTTGCCGTGGGGCAGAGAAACCAAATTTCCTATCAATTTTCTGGATTGGCACAACCTCCTGAACTATCAAGGGACCCTAACCAACTAAAATATAGTTGGCTAACTGGCACGCACAGCTCGTCTCTGGGCAAGATGGCCTTTACTCTTCAATGAAAAATTAAGGCGAAGACACGGAGATTGGCAAAGCATGGAACCTGCAGCAACAAAACTTTCGGCCTTGCACCCCCAGTGAACAGAATCTAGGGAAAGACCCCCACCAGAGAAGTCCCAGACTGCTTTTTAAAGCAAGGCACAGGGAAGCCCCTGCACTAAAATTGTTACTATAGAGAACGCTTATTGCACAGGTCAGCGGCTCATAGAGTTCACCCTTGGTAAGAATGCTGTACATCCGCCTAAGCCAGTGTGGTCCAAACTTGGCCACTTTAAGATGAGTGGACTTCAACTCCCAGAATTCCCCAGCCAGCATGGCTGGCTGGGGAATTCTGGGAGTTGAAGTCCACTCATCTTAAAGTGGCCAAGTTTGGACCAAACTGTTGTTGTTCTACCTTATAAAGCTGTTTCCACAAAAGCAGGGGAAGAAATCACGGTTTACGAAATACACCTTCACACGCTTTCAAGTTTAGGATCAAACCTCAGAACAAATCAAAACTCAACTATCTACCATTTTCTTTCACAAATTAAAAAAAAAAACATTTTCTTTCCCAAAGAAGAAAAAAAAAAACACCCACCAGGAAAAAACACTTTCTTTCACAAACAAAACGTCACAAACAAGAAATGTCTCACTGTTGGGGGAAAAATACTTTCGGTGGGAGGAAAGACAGTCTAAATAAATTCAGATATGTTTTTCCCAAGTGGAAAGCCTGCAAAATGCTTGGGGGGTATCTGTAATCCGCAGTAGCCTGGCACCTTGGTCTTAATCAGGTGCACTTGGAATAGGCCCTAAGGGTGCTTAACAGGGAAGCTTTTCTTTCAAGACCACCGGAAAGTGTTAGACTACTCCTATCGCTGGAGGTTCTCTAACCGCCAGCAGCCCCGCTGGAAAGGGAAGCCTGCACTATCCAAGGTGCTAATCGCCCCCCATTCAGTGACAATGAGATTAGGAGCCTCCAGACGTGTGTATCGGATTAGAGATGCACGCGTGTCGCTGCGGACGGACGGACCGACGGGCCCCAACGTACAGCCCCGCGGAGTGCTTTTCGGGAGCGAGGTCAGACGCTCGGACGACGCGACTTTCGTTGCAAACTTTCCATTGTTTTCGTGCAAACCGCGCCGCCGTCACATCAAAGGCAGGAAGGAGAAAAAACGCACCGCCCCAAATTCTTTAGCTAATCAAGTTTGGCGGGGAGGGAAGCGGCGCTCGGTCCCTCTTCCAACACCCCCCCCGCGGGGAAGTCCCTTTTCCGGGCAGCCCCCCCCGCAGCCCCCCGGGCCGGCCCCCCCGCCCGACGCCTTAGGGTGCCGATGGGGTGCCAGGCGCCGGGCGGGGGGCCCGGCCCGGGGGGGAGCATGCTTGGTAGGCCAAGAAGCCATGTTGCAGTCGTGCGGGAGGCGAGCGCTCGCCCTGCACGCCCGCCGCCGGCTTTTCCGCAGCCGCTCCTCGGGGAACTTTCGGGGAACTTTCAGCCTCCGGGAGAGGGACGCGGGTGCTGCAAAGAGGCCGGGCGCGCAGTTTGCACGGGGGGCTCCCTTCCTCCCCCCCGCCCCGGGGCTGGGCGCCAGGAGGCACGGCGTGGGTCCGGCCCGCCTTACAAGCTCGAGCAAGGGGGCGGGGGCGCGGAAGGGGGCTGCTCGGGGAGTCCCCGGGCCATCTTGCCCGTTCGGGGGGAAAAGGGGGGCCGCTTCAGGAAGCGCCTTTAAGGGCCGCTCGCCTGCGCAGACGGCCCGGGCACTGGGCGCTGCGCGCGAGCGCCTCTCTCGCGCTAAGCGTCTGGCCCCGCCTCCCGCCCCAGCCCTGCAATCACCGCCTTCTCCCGGGCCTGGCCCGGGCCTTCGATTGGCCGAGGGGCGCGTCACTCTCGGCCCGGACTTTCCTCGCGCTTCCCATTCATGCAGTTTGGTTGAGTGTTGGTGTATTTTACTGTTTGCAATAAAGGGGGATTTTTTTTTTTAAGGTTCAGGTTTTTTTTGCTGCTGCTGCTGCCGCCGCCGCCGCTGCAATTGACTCTTGGTGTTTTTGCAGTTTTGCAAAGAAAAAAAAGACTTTTTTTTTAATTTTAAAAAAAAAGAACCCACCAACCAAAATCAGGCCTTTCTAAAAGCGGGTTTGTTTTGCGCGCGGTGCTTTAATTTTTTCCCCCCCATCTTTTGCATTTGTTTCGCGGGGAGGGCGACTGCCTTTCCCTCCCCCTTTGCAAAAATCCGCATCTCTTTCTGATTTGCGACCAACTGTTCAGGGTCCAACTATGCCCAAAAGAAAGGTAAGCAAACAAACATGGTGGTGGGGGCAACGGAGCGAGGAAGGGAAGCGCAGGAGCCCCTTTGCGGGCAGAACGGGGGAAAATGGCTTGATTTACGCGCGCGCGCGCCGGTGCGCGGGGGTGGCGGGGCTGTGTGGCTTCGGCGGGCGTTTTCGGGCGCCTCCGCGGGCCGGGCAGCGGCGCCGGGACCGCCGGCGAGCGCCTCCCGCGCGGCCGCGGCAAGCCCGGGACGGAGCCGAGTTCGGCTCGGAGCGGCTTGGCTCGCGGCGAAGCCCGCTCGGCGCGTCTCCATGCTGGGCTGCAAACAGCCATAGCGCCGCTGGTGACCGCGGGCACGGCAGCCTCGCCTCGCCCGGCGCCCCACCTCCTCCGCCCGCTGCGAGCCCGCGGGCCGGCCGGGGCCTCGGAGGGGCGTTTCGGCGCGGCGCGGCCGCTGCCGGCCCCGGTGGGGGTCTCGGCTCGCCTGCGTTTGCCTTTGTTCTTTTATTTTTTTCTCCCTGGCCCTTCCTCCCGCTTGTCATTCCAGATGGCGCTGCGGTGGCGGCTCGGAGCCATTAGGGGGCGCAGAGCTTCGCCCGCCGCGGGGGGGGGCGCGCGGGGGGGCGAGATCTGGCAGGAGATTCCCGGCGCGGTGCACGCGCAGCGAGGAGTCGCCGCCGCTTTTGCAAACGAGCGCGCGGCTTGCAAAAGCGACCTGGGGCTCGCCGGCGGCTCTGCTGCAGATCGGCCCGCCCGGGCTCCCTTGGAGAGAGGCGCAGCTACACCGGAGGGAGGGGGGACACAATAAAAATGGGGCGCTGCTGGGTTGTGCGGAGCTGCAAGGGGGGAAGCGGGCCGGCCCAGCAGAGCCCTCTCTCGGGCTCTCCCCCTCGGGCTAAGCGGGGTGCGTTAGACGCTCCACGCCCTTGGCAGGTCGTTTGCGAACGACCTTGTTCTTGCAGGTAGTTTGGCGGGAACCTTTTTTTTCCTCCTCTTTTTAAAAAGTTGGGACGCGATGACGTAGAGCAAAACGGACGGGCCAAGGCATTGTGGGGCGTGTAGTCCAGCAGTTCGGGCGGAATAAAAGCCCGTGTGGTATTAAAACTGCAGCCGCGGGGAGAGGAATCTGGTCCGTTTGCGATTTTTGCAAAACGCACGCTGTAGTATATTATTGGGATTTTTTTTTATTTTGCTTAAATATAGAGGAAGAGTTAGAAGGCTCGATGCGGAATTGACCAAGTCCAGAGAGAAATTAATCAGCTCCTGCTGAAGTTGCCTTGCCCTGCTGTATGGAAACCTAATTGCTTGCTCGGTTATTTTTTTATAATGTGTCTGAAGAGTCCTCCAGAATTCAGAACTTTGCAGAGAGTTTCGATTGGTCCTAATAAAGCCTTTTCTCACCTTCTATATTAAAAATGTCTACTGTCACACTTTTACTAGGCCATCTATTTTAGTCAACGGGATGGGCCCCCTGATATTCTTGGCGTCTCTTTCTTTTTATGAAAACAGAACAAAAGCAAATAGTTTATACTGTGCTTGTTGTTGTTTTTTTTAAACTAGGCTGCAGCTGAAGGTGAAATAAAGGAGGAGGTAAGGGTTGGCTGTGGCTGTTTTTTTTTCATATATATACACGTATATTCAGTTGTCGTGATCTTGTGGAGTCCTCCAGCGCTGAAGATGTGACCTAGCCGGGTAATGAAACGTTTGCAAGAAAATAACCAAACTCAAAGAACCCCCAGGGCTCCACAGTTCCACAGCTACAGATATTCTCTTCTGTTGGTGTCATTATATCATATCACCGAGAAGTGAGTCCTCAGAGGAGTTGGGAAAAGCTGAATATGTTGGTGTGCACCACAAGGGTTGACGTGCAGTGTGAGCATGTTGTAAGATTTTAAATAGACATGCCAAGAATGTTTGAGGATTGACTTGGCCAAGAATTTGCAAATTGATCATTGCACACATAGTATTTATGCAGAGTAATCCCTTACAGCAGAACTGTCTTTACATGTAATCAGGAAAAAGAAAAAAGAAAGAAATCTGTGCAGTTGGACTTGCTTAAAAGAGAAAATCACTTACTAAGGATGTTGCGCTGTTTTCACATACATTTTCTTCATAGTATTGTAATGCTACAAGCCGCAATTGGCGGCATTCAGTACACCGAGCTTCCAAACCACAGGATGGCTTAGCATGGTGTGTGCACTCTGGCTCAGTTCAGACGTTACAAGAAGCCAGGCTTTCTGCTAGGAGAACATGCTCCAGCAGACCTCAAGCCAGCATGGGCTCCGTTCCTCCTCTTTTGCTCATGGGCCTGGAAGGCAGAGGTTGGGATCTCTCCCTTTTGGTTTAAATTGTCATTGCTCCAGTGTCAAAACTTTGTAGCTTAAGTTGCGATTAGTGAGAACCGGCCAGGATCACATTATGCTTTGGTATCAAATCCTTGTTGAAGCAGGTTGGATGTCGCAGAACTATGGTTAGTCAAAAGCTAAAACTCCACATAGTATCTGAGTATGGAAATACAGCTGAACCCAGGAAACGGTTGGTTCTGTTCTTGTCTGCCTTCAGGCCATTCTTGATTCCTGGCAGCAACTCAGACAACTCCCTGCAATTCTCTTCCCAACATTTTTGAAAGTGGTTGGCCCTTGTCTCCTTATAGTTAGAGAGGGGCCAGCCCATGTTACTCCAGTGGCTTTGGCCTAACGTGGGACTAGAGCTCATGGTCTCCTGGTGCCTTAAACTACTGCACCAAACTGGCGCTCTCTCAGATCTCCGTCCAACAAAATGTGTTTAATTGGGCAGAGAACAAATACTGTTGTCCATCTGTATGCTCTCTCTCTCTCTCTCTTTTTTCACAATAAAACAAACATTTGGGGGATTGTTAACCATCCTAAGTTCCATATCTTGATAAATAGTCCGCAGATAAGCTAGAGTATTCCAGTTTGGTTGTAAGAGGATCCTAGTTTAACAGACCATAGACTTTATTATATTGCAGTGCCAAGAGAAGAGAGTATGTAAATATAATACTTGTTTTTGTTCCAGTCATCTATGGTTTATTGGACTGTAATAGTTATGAACCAGCCACAGTCTTGGCATTCCTTTAATATTACATTTTGCTGTTGCAAAACTACCTGGTGCACGCGCATATATGCGCGCACCAGATACAGATAGATATATATATATTTTTTGCAAGTAAGCCTTAATGAATGTAGTTGGATTTTCATGTTAAATGAGCAGAGAATGGTATGTTGCTTTGAATTTCAATGAATTCTATTTTTAAGAAAGCTGATGCTGGGTTTCAGTGATTTGTTTTTCTTTTCTGCAGCCAAAGAGAAGATCAGCTAGACTATCTGCTGTGAGTACATGCCTCTTTAAAAAAAAATCCATGTGACGTTAAGGCTGTTACAGTTATAAATCTTTCAAATGACGCCTATAAAATAGATTTATTGTTGTAGGATGTTTCATGGGAAGTGATATAGAGTAATAGCTCACCCTGCACATCCAGAACAGGAGTATTCCCAAATTGCAAACTTTCTGCTTCATTGGGAGGGCTTCCCTACCCCAAATAGGGCATGCATCTCTGATAGATCATTCAACATCAGGATCTTCCTTCAGCTTGGATTGAACTTCAGCTTCTTCGCATTTGTCCAAGCCGTGGTGTCCAGTTCCTAATTCTGAGCTTCTGTTGCTTTGCTATGGTTTGGTGATGGACGTAAGACATAAAGCTCAGTGTCTGTTGCGTTCTGATGATAACCCTATTTGAAATCTTTGGATGAAGTTTCTCAGACATTTTGTGTAGATGTGAAAAAAATTGCCATGGCTGAGCAACAGTTTTCTAGCACCATCCTCTGAGAGCTGCAAAATCAGCTTCCAAAAACACCCAAGCAAGCCAGCAATGCACTATTGTTGGTAGCTCTAAAAAAACCATTGAGAGATCCAAAAGTGTCACCCCTCCCTAATAATTTCTTAGCATAGGCCACTCATCTACCAGAGGAACCAAGGCATTTCTGGACCACAGGTATTTTTTCACCTCAGGCTTTTGCCTTCCTGGAGCAAATACCCATCCACCAAGCTGTTCTGTTTTGAGGTCGTGCAAAGCACACCACAGAGAAGTAAATAATATTAAGGAAATGAAATTAAAGGCGTGAAAGAAGGCATCTTTGCTTCCACCATGTCCATGCACCACTGCATATATTGCCTTTTTGGTCATAGACCTCTTACCTCTTTCCCTTCCTCTTGACCCATTCATCCTCCCTTCATGTATCTGTTCTGAGATTCAGTCCACGTTCTTTCTCTTTACAAGACATACCATCTCCGTGTATTTCTTTTATGCTGCTCACTCGCTTTCATGTTCAGTTGACATTCATTCAGCACCATTTCTGATCCTGTTTTCTCTTGTTTTATTACGCACGTTTCTTAAGTGCCCTGTTCCCACGTGGGCAGAAGCGCACTCTTATCCACAGCTTTTTCCCCTTCTTTCAATGTTCACCGTTTGCTACAGATCACATTGTACTCGCTTGCCTTTTTACCAGCATTGGCATAGCTTAAAACCTTTCCATCCGTTTTCCATCTTTAGTGACCGTTATACCAAGATACACAAATTCATCTACTTGCTTATGTTATTCACTATTTGTATATAACTTGTAGCTGTTCGCTCTATTTTCTCTTTAAACACAAATAAAGGCCAGGGTGATTTCATCACGTACCTTATCCAGGGAGGATGTGTGTGTGTGTGTGTGTGTGTGTCGCGTCACAAATAGAGGACATAACTCATATCCTGTTTGAGTGCCGACTATATGTTTCAGCCAGAGCACAACATTTAAAGTTGTTAATTGGCAGAATAGCCCATTGGGACCCATCAGTTGGCTATCTTACATCCTCCAAGGCTGGGTTCCTCAATCTTGGCAACTTTAAGATGGGTGGACTTCAACTCCCAGAATTCCCCAGCCAGCCTTGCCTGTCAATATACTGTTAGCTCTCCCTTGTTAGGCAGTTTTCCCCTTCTTTGGTTCCTTGGTTCCTGCGTATAACAGTATACACTGTTATATACAGTATACTGGCAGGGCAAGCTACTGTATATAAACAGAGAGCAAACCCCACTCTCTTCTAGCACTGAAGATATTACCTTGCTGGGTAACGAAACGTCTGCAAGAAAACAACCAAGTTCAGAGAACCCCAAGGACTCCACAGTTGAACCCTTCTCTTCTATTAGAGATGGACTTGTTCTCCCAAATTTTAAGTTATATTACCATGCAAGCTCTTTCTCATGGATAGTTGAATAGATAAAAACCCCAAATAGCAGAATGTCAGTATTAGAAGGTACTGGTTTAGCCAATGGACTTCATAGATATTTATGTTATAAAGATACAAAAGGAGATAAAAACTTAAAAGGACATACCATAAGAAAGAAGTTGAAAAAAATATGGAATTCCACAAAAGCAGTAAGTCCAGCAATCTTGCCTTTAGCCTCACCCTCAAGTGCCTTTTATTCTGGAGACAATTATTGTAAAAAAGTTTAATTATGTACGGTGCATAAAGACTCTAGAAATTGACTAAAGACACAGCAAGAACTATTTGGCAAAGGCCAACATTTATCATGGCTGATGCATTTACAGATTGCTGGAAGAATCAAAAGTGATCTCAAGAAAGAAGGAGGGTTTTTAAGAAAAATGACAGAATTAGAAACACTTATACAGAACCAAGACTACCTACTAGGTTGTATATATAAATTGCTATTAAAATATGACACAGAGACAGAACAAGTAAAAGAATAAGTAGATGCATAATTTTAAAGAAACTATTACATTACGTTACAAAGAATGGGAACACTTGTGGAAAAAAATCAATAAAATTTACCCCAAAGTATAAGAGAAAATTCGTATAAAATGTTTTACATAACTACATCCATAATCGCAAAAATAGATAAATCATATAATAATAACTGTTGGAACCATGGTGATACAGATTTAAATAAATCAAAAGTACTAGAAAGAAATATACAGCATTTGTAGTGGTATGTGGGAATGACCCTGGGAGACGGTGCCCAGAGACGCTGCCAAGGGAACGATCAGATAAGAGACAGCATAGTCTGCAGCTGGATAGTGGGCAGGGCAAGAGGCTCAGAAGGGACCCTCCCTAATTTTGGGGGGATAAAGGAGATAGGAGGAGAATTGTACTTTCAGACTTGCAGGATTCTGTTAATGTAACCTTACAATAAAGTAGAACTACCTGATTCAGTCATGTTTCCTGTCTGGTCTACCTGGTATGGCTGACATCATTATTTAAAAAAAAATGTAAACCAAAGTTTGAATTAAAACCTGAGTTTTTTTTTAATTAGGAATCTTTCCAGAACAAATAAATAAAAAATATCACTATTAAAATATATGCTGATGGTCACTGGACAAATTTGGCCCAACACTGGGAAAGAGATATTTTGCTTGGCAATATCAGACTGGAAAACAAAACTTGCACACCATGGTAAAATTAACAGTACAGGCAGTCCTCACTTAGCAATGGTAATTGAGACTGGAATTTCTGTCACTAAGTAACATGGTCATAAAGCACAATATGACGTGACTCCTACCAGTTAATTTTGCCATGCCTGTGTATTCCCCAAGTTTGGTTTTCCAGTCTGATATTGCTGGCAAAATACCTCTTTTCCAGTGTTGGGCTAAATTTGTACGAGGGCTGGTCGTAAGTACCACCCATTCAGTGCCATCATAAATTCGAACGGTCGTTGAACCAGTGGTCATTGAGTGAGGGCCACCTGTATACATCCAGAGCAGAAATGTGACTAAATTTAAGTAAAAATGCTTAATTCTTAATATCACACAACAAAGCAAACTCAGATACTTAAAAGTATGGTTTTTAAGAAGAAAATATTTGATATAAAGAGAGGCAATTTTAATGTTTATATATAATTTGATGTAATCACCAGTTGGGCACAATGGGAGGGAATTTACAACTTAATATGGTTTTCACTGATGGTTTTTAGTATTTTTCATTTTTTCTTTTTTCATAAGGTCATGTGCATTTATTTTAGATACTGATAAATTGTGACATCATTATAAAAATGTTTAGAGCTTTTCAGTGATTCATAATTCTCAAGATAACATGAGTTTAGTTTTATATATCCAGTTAATTATTTAATCAATGAAATAATGAATTTTAAATTTTATGACAGTTGTAAATTCTCTGTTTATTTACTGGTATTTATTTTGAATAGAATAGAATAGAATAGAATAGAATAGAATAGAATAGAATAGAATAGAAATCTTTATTGTCATTGTACTACTTGTACAACAAAATTAAATGCCACCCCAGTGCAGCTTTAAAAATGTAAAAACCATAGAACACATAAAACATATAACACAACCTTCACATTCCATATTGCACAACCCCTGATGCTGCATTAATACTGCACTATACGATAGAATTCAGTATAGTTACAGCTCTAAGATAGAAGCTATTCTTCAGCCTATTGGTCCTTGTTTTCATTATCCTGTACCGTCTGCCAGATGGTAATAGTTCAAAGAAAGAATGTCCCGGGTGGGATGGGTCCTTAAGCATGTTTTGAGCCTTCTTAAGGCAGCGGGAACTATAAAGTTCTTCCAACGAGGGGAGAGGGCAACCAATGATCCTCTGGGCAGTGGTGGGAACCCTCTGGAGTGCTTTCCTATCTTCCACTGTGCAGTTAGCAAACCATACACAGGTGCAGTAGGTCAAAATGCTCTCAATGGTACAGCGGTACAAGGTCATTTTATTTATTTAATATATATATTTTTTGTTTATTTACTGGTATTTATTTTCCGCCCACTATGTCCTTTCTCACTTTCTTCTTTTTGATTTGTGTAGTCTTTTATTCTTTAAATCTTTTAAAATAAAATAAATCAACAAATGCACAATAAACTTCCTTTCCACATTCATACATTTGTCAGTGATTGGCTGAAGAGCATAAAACTGTTTTTTGCAACACACCTCTGGGCTGCTTTAAAGTCATACCACACTTCCCAATATTTTCTCATTGTCTACATTCATAATGTTTCAGTCAAAATTCTGCCAGACATCTTTCCGTGGACACTTAAAGAACTATCTTCCTTGTAGTTTTGCATCCACTTTTGCTACCCTTCTCTTTATTTAGGGAAACAATATGCAATATAGGAATATTAATAAAGAAAAGCCTCTATTCTCAGGAAGTCCATTCAGCAGGCAAACAAAACATTACTTTAGACTTTAACACCCAAACAGTGAAGAAAATCTGTCATTTCTGAATATGTCCAGACAGTTGATGCAATTGATGTCATTTGCATAATGAAGTAATCGACAATTTTACCTCCTTTGTATCAGTTTACATCATATGGGCAAACAATATAAATTGATGCCATTGAAAAGAAACATCAATTGCATCATTACATAAATGGTGTCCATTACATACATTTGGATTTAATGCTCAGCTTTAATGTACACCCCGTCCGTCCAAACATTCTATTAAGTTTAATTGTATACTAATAAGTAATTGCAGTATGTAATATGGGCATACTAATGCCAATCTGTACCATTGGCATTGATAAAGAAAATAATTCTATGTCTTTAATTTCTCTCCCTTTCTCCCCCGTTTTATTCTTGCAACAATCCTACGGTGGTAGGGTTAGCCTTGGAAGATACTGACGGTCCAAGTAATTATATTATTACACCTGCTGTGATAGCATCGTATGACGTGGGGTATTCGAAACCAAATTAAGCTTGTTTGACATTTCTGATATCAAAAAGCTCTCAGTGGGAAACTGTAGCATGCTAGAACCTTAGCAGGTAAATCCAAGCTCTGCTTATTGCAGACAGATCATCCAAACTCAGTGGGATTTAAGATCATGCAAGCTCACTCTTCGTGTCCTTGAATTTTTCTTTGGAGTAGCCTCCTGTGAATTCTATCCAGTCTATATATAATATTCACTATATATAAATAGATGACACTACTGCTTCACCATGATAAGCCACATCTTGATCTGAAGACTTCAGTATTTCCCAATCTTGCCAACTTCTAGATAGACGGACTTCCCATCTCCCAGGATTCTCAGCCAATATGGCCATGGCTGAGAATTCTGGGAATTGAAGTCCACACAGTTTGAAGTTGCCATGGTTAAGAAACTCTGATCTAGATCCTCATTCTCTGATTAATCACACATATGTATTTTACTTCACCAGTTATAATAGGGGGAGGACTTATTCATTTATTGTTGCTGTGCATATAGCTGCCCGTCTCAAATACATGACTCTGGGCAGCTTACAACACTCCAAAACAATATTAAAAAATCAGGGGCAAGGTAGACATCATAATATAAAAATAACCTATGTTTACTGGACTAAATGTTCCCAGACTCACCGGCAGTTTATGAAATACAACTGCCACTTTATTTTAAGGCTATCTTCGTAATCATAAGGGCTAGAAAATTCAGACATTTTTTAAAGGGACCACAGAGGTTTGAGATGGTTACAGCAATCTGAACCAATAGGAGTGTTGTGTTTATTTTACAACATATCTGTGTGCTTTTCTTACAGAAGCCTGCTCCACCCAAACCAGAGCCGAAGCCGAAAAAGGCGGCACCGAAGGTAAGGGAGTCACGTGCTTGTGTGTCCATATACCTCAACCTGAGGACGTTAGAATTGATTCCTATTTCCTTAAAGAAGTCGTCTTTTATTTTTCTTTTGTTTGCACGTATATTGATGGTATGATATAGACGATGATGTAACATCTAGTTGTACTAAGGGGGGGAAAAAACATTTTGACATGTTGGACTAGTAGCTTTTGACTATATGTCTACATTTGAAATATAAATAAATATAAAATAAATATGGATCTGAGATTCCAGCCTTATATAGTCAGTTGTTTACTTTGAGATAACTCTTCTAGTTGGATGGCCAAAGAACCAACCAGTAGCTGAGACATCTCTAAAAGAAGAAAAATTCTTTTCGTTATTCTCTTAGGGACACAGCAGTTTGAAAGAGGGTAAACACACCCTGGAGTTTGCTATGAAAATTCCTTCCGCCGAGAGCCTTTCCTATACACCTTGCCTGAGATTATGTTTTAGAAGGGCAACCCATCCCTGGCAACCCAAAATATTGTGCCAAGGCTGTTCAAGTCAGCAATCTGAGTCTGGTTTTAAAGACGTGGCATACTAAAACAGTCAACGGGATGGCTGCTTTGCAGACTTGTTTATCCGTAGGGGCCGAGTAAGATCTCTGCCCTGACCAGATCGTAACCGAAGATGGCAGATTACCTTATCTGCTCGTTCAGATTAGCCTGGGAAAACGAGATTTATCCAATAAGATGGGGGTAACGGAAATGATACGTAGTGGTTCAACTGTGGGACTTTATTGGGGTGGGGGAAGGGCAGTTTAAATCCCTACTAATCTTTAAAGGTCAGTGGTAACTTCATGATGTCGCTTTCAGGTTAAGTTACTTAGGGTTACTGGGAGAGGAAAACGAGGAGCCTAGATTCATGACTTTCCTGTGAATTCCTTAAAGAAAGGGAGGAGGAGATTAAAAACCTTTTGGAGAAGTGAACAAATCTCCTATCTTGGGATCGTGAGCTCTGAGTCCAACACGTTGATAAGGGCACCCAATTGGAAAACATTGGTGTGAAGGTGTTATATGAACAAGGGCAATCCATGGAAGTCATGTTTGTTTTGGCAGAGTGGGAATTTGTCCCATAAATGGCACTGCTGGGGCTGGTGTGAGCCCCTTTTTGAATGTGGTTGCTAATTGGGCATTTATGTTGCCTGGGCCTGTCAGACTGATTAAAAAGATTGAAGGGATTGTTGCAGTTCGGTTAACTCTTTATTCTTTCTGCTATTATGAAAACGTTATCTGGATTTAGCCCTGTGCTATATTGACTAGATTTTGTATGACTTTGAGCTTGGCCAGAGCATCAATGAAAAAGCTGGATTGTACATAAAAGTTCAAAAATTTCACTTTAATGGACCTTTGGTGATGAGGAAATGAGAGAAAGTTGTATCAAGATTCTAGCTAATTCAGATAACATAAATTAGTCTTGTAGTTGGCATTTTCTATTTTTAGGTTAAAATTGGTTTAAATTTGTAGATAGTAGTATGTAATGTATCCTAGAAACTCAGATTAACGATGTTTCCAAATAGCCATTCTTCAGACATTACAACGTACAATGGAAATGAGTTAAAGTCAGGCCAAAATGTAATCTAAATACTGTTTAGATTAATCTGTTTTCTTTTGGATTGGACCAGCTAAGAAAGCCTTTCTTTATCCAATTGAAAAGATTTGCCCCGTTTGCGTAAGTCAGAGCCCCACAGAAATCTGCTTCTGGAATTCTGGCATAGAAAAGTTATATAAAATTCAAATGCATTTTGTTTTCATTAGCCTTAACATAAACATTGATCTCTCAGGTTTTTGTTCTCCCTGCCATCCAAATATGATACTGTCTGAAAGCATGAATTAATTCTTCAATCAGCAGTATATACATTCTTAATCATTTGAGACAGTGATTTCTCGGTAGTATCCATACTTCAGAATAAGATTGTCAATACCCTTTTTTTTAAAAAAAAAATTAAATTAAAGATAATCTGCACAAGTAGAAAAGTAGCAGACCTGCGAAGGTCATAAATGCGAGGATTGTCGCAAAGTTACTTTTTCACCAGTGTCATAACTGCGAATGGTTGCTAAATGAGGCAGTTGCTAAACAAGAACTGCCCGTACTGCTCTACTCTTGGAAGATAAAGATACTAATCTAACATATGAGGGCCAGCTTTAGACATTGGTGTTTGAGGTTGGCTACTGAAAAAGGAGTGGTGGCCAAGTGAGACCTTACTGCCTCTTTGTGTATGTGTGTGATTCCCCTAACAGAGAGAAAAAGGAGGAAATGATAAGAAAGAGGACAAGAAGGTAGCAACAAAAGGGAAGAAGGGAGCCAAAGGAAAAGATGAAACTAAGCAAGAAGATGCTAAAGAAGAAAACCACTCTGAGAACGGAGATACCAAAACTAACGAGGTACTGTATATCCTGCCACCCCAAGAATCATTTCCAAATACTTGTGGTATCAACTTCATGCGATCTTTACTTCATGCTCGGCAATAGGTGAGAGGTTCACCATTTTCATCTCCTCTCCTGTTTTTAACTTAGCTTCTCCCTAATGCAAGCATGGAGGGGGCTGGCTGCACCCCCAAGCAGATAGTTATTTAGGGAAAGCCATTCTGGAGATAGGAAAGGCACGCCGCAGCCGGGAAGAATTAGTCTCGAGTTTCAGAAGCAATGGGCAGTTTAATTCTTTTATTTGCCTTTTTTTCTTTTCCTCCCCAACCAATATGCAAACATTTCTCTTTCTCCATTCTTCTAAACAGCACATTCTACTATAGGGATTTGTTCGCTCTCTTACCCCAAACTGCCACCAATATTATGCATGTATGCAGGTTTCTATTGGGCTTTATGTGTTTTTAAAAGGGATTTTTCTTCTTTAAATTCAACGCTTTCCTCTGTGTGTGTGGGAGATGGTCAGCATGATGTAATGGTATGTGGGAATGACCTTGAGGGGCGAGGGGAAGAGATGCTCCTAGGGAATGATCAGATAAAAGGGGGAGCAGCCCGCAGATGAATAATGGGAAAAGAAAGAAACTTAAAAAGGATCCACCCTAACATATCAGGCTGGGACGGTGGGAGATTTGTATTTTCAGACTGGCAAGATTCCTGTCTGGTTTACCTGGGAGGACTGACACATACGGTATCTAGAAGCTGTACCATCCCATGCTTTCAGATGGCTTGCTTACAGACTGACGGGCATTCTGCCCCAGGAGTTCGCAGTTAGGAAAAATATGGTTTGGCGCTTGAGTTAGCTAATAAGCAAGGGCTGTGGGCATGCTTCTGCTGTTCTTTGCAAGAGTGGAAGTTGGTAAACTGTACCAAATTCATTGTTTATGGGACCAGGCTGTGGTTACGCATAGCATCCTCTGCAGTGGGTTTTCTTCCTTGCATAATTCAATTTCTGTTTTTCTAAATACTAACAGGCACCAGCTGCTGAAGTATCTGATGACAAGGAAGCCAAGTCCGAGTAACAGATTTAGCCCTCTTCATTTCCATCATTTGGTATACGTACCTCCATACTGTATTGTTAAGAGAGGAATATTTTTATCAACTATTTTATAAATGCAGGTTTTTTTAGCATGAATTTAATTATGGAACATCTTCATCTCGGTTACTTGGACTTCAAAACCAACAAAACCAACCAACAGCAACAAAAAAAAAATCATTGTTTTTAAAATTTTGTGATTGTCATAGTTTGTATGGTACCCGGAAAGAATCAGTGGTGGTAGCTATTGACTTCTATCAGTATATAATCCCTTTGTGTGTCAGTCATACGGAATTCAGATTTTAATTTTACCCTTGTTATGTGTTGTATGGTTTCTTAACGTGGGGAGGTCTAAAAAAAAAAAAAATACACAAAAACCACAATTGCGTCAGACATTCCGGTGGTTCTGTGACTTGCTTTTATAAAGAAGGTGAGATATTTTCATGAAAAATCTTAAGAAGCTGGAAACTTGTTGTATCTCAAATGTAGTTTTATTTTGTCACATTTTGGAGAATAATATTAAAATATGTAATCATGTTTTTAAATGAAATACAAAAAAAAAACTTTTAAAAAAGAGAAGGACAGGTTTGACTGAATATACCCACTGTTAGGAATTTTGCTGGATTTATCTTAATAAAATGTCTCCTCAAAAGATCCATGATTTTGGGTTGCATATGTTACAACTTTCTGCCTTTGGGGTTCTCTTCCTTTCCCCTGTGTAGGAAAGGCAATATACTTATTGGGATTACATTTAATATTATTAGGGATTTGATCTTCAGTTCTTCATTTTCTTTAAAAAGAAGAATCATGTTTAATGTCTTTGCAAACCAAGGTCTCCCAACTATCCTGCTCTGAGCCTTGCCCCTCTTCATGTGCTCTGTCATAGTCACAGATCTGAATTTCAGTAGGACAAATTCTAAGATGACAACAAGTAGCGTTTTCTTGTGAATTGAGAAGCAGGAGAGGAAGAAGAGAGATGTGGCAGAAACCCTAAAAATTATTGGGTCAGGAAATACATTTAAAATGGTAAGAAACTTGTGGGTGTTCTCCTAACTGCTCTTGTATGGGGGGAGTTGATAGCTCATTCACAAAAATGGTTGCCATGAAGGGTTTGGCCATTCAAAAAAGGTGGCTATGCTGAAAGGCAAACTTATAAGGATATGTTGCAACACTCCCACTAACCATAAGGAGGCAGTCTTGTAGGGAAAGTCAATACCAGATCTGGTGCCTTGTTTTGAAATTTAGAAGGAACTTTAACAGGTGAGTCACGGAACCTGGTGGGCTCTAAAGGAGCTATCACCAGGCACCTTTGTATCCTCCAGCCCCAAGTTAAGAACTCTAGCTTTGGGGAATGGAAACCATTCACTTTTGTTCCATATGGGAAAGGAAATTATCAAATGATTGGATGAAACTTCAGTTTTATTCTAAACAGGAAACTATAATCTGCCATAACTGGGTTGTACTTTCTATTTGGTGGGTTAGTTTTACTTGGGAAGGGTTATGTGCAAGTTAAGTGAGGAAGCATAAGGAGATCAACAGAAGTGAATTCTTAAAAGTACAGGAAGGTCAAGGTCTTAAATAGACCCAGACAGAATTTTATGGGCAAGCCTATAGATGCCACTTTACTTAAGGAAAACAAACAATTCTGAACTAAGGAAAGCAGTTTATGGGTCAAGAAAGGTAAATTCTGCAATCTATACAGATTGGCACCTAATTCTGCAAATAAAATAAAAGAGATGTATACTGCAACTGTTTCAAGCACTCAAGATCAATATTCTTCCAGTCTGGTTCTTTCTTGCAGACATTACAGTACTTTAAAACAAAGTTTCAAAGTTCATAAGCTAGAAAGTTACTTTGTTTTCTTAACAGTCTCAAATATTTGGTTAATCACAGATTTCAACCAGGAACGTACATGCTTGCTTAACAATGGCTATAATAAATGACAGTTGGCTAGATTTGCATATCATACAGAGCCAAAATCAGATTCAACTTAGCATGATGAAGTAAGGCTGTGTCATTCTTAAAGTGACCCACTAAACATAAACTACTATTGATCTATTGATTTTTCTCTAAATGCGAATATTGTATCATTACTATTGCAAATTTTTAAAATCCAGCTAATAATTCCAGATAGCTACCATATTGGGTGGAAAAGATTGGGCTTTCATCATAAATACATCTAGCACATTATTTAAAATCTTGGGAAGAGATTTCCAGGTCATTCTGAGAAGGCCTAAAATTATATAAAAATTTTTTATCAGTGGCTGCCAGAACCAGCTATAATGAACACAGGAAGAAGGAAAATTAAGGAAGTTTACATGGCAAATAGATCACGTTAATTTTAGCTTTGGCCTGCTTGCTTGTATTGTAGCTAATGACTTGCTTATACTATCTAAAGTTGATTAAAACAAATGGCCTTTAAGAATATTCATAAATGTTTGAAACATCTGAAGCCCAACTTCTTGAAAGACGTCTAGCAAATCATTCTATACGGTGTGGGGAATGGGACAATGAAAATGCAAACTAGCGAAAATCTCTCAGCAGCTACAAAGCTGGAGGTGATGAGAACTGAAATTCAAGACTTCTGAAGGACAGTTGCTGAAAGTTGCTTTCAAAGATGGACGCATCAACCATCCTGCCAATTAATATAGGATGACTAACCTGTTAGGTCAGTGGCATGCATAAAATAGCATGCAAAGATTAAGCATGTGCCTTTTTTTTTTTTTTTTAAGGCTAGATGATCAGATTTATTCACATCATTCCTGCCATCTGTTTCTGCGTGGGCAAGCAGCTGCCTCTGAAAAGCAATGGATAACCCCCCTCCCCACTTTTCCCCCCAACACCGGCATTTTTCATGGCCGTAAGACTTTCAGCTTTGAATGCTGCTGAATCAATGGCAAGCCAGACAGATAAAAAAGTATATTGATAAGTGCTATTGCTTGCAATTGCCAAGTTTTTAAATTCTGAAAATTATAATGTTTGGAACAATTTAGATTCTGCATAATAGCAGATGTTTGCATATTTGGGGTCCATTTACTTCGTAGCAGAATCACTATTTTTTCCAGTTTGCACGGTGCTCCTTGTATTATTATGCTTATGTACTGCCAATGCTCTCTGCCTGCAATCACTGTTAATTTTTCACTCTTTCTTTTGGCTTCTTCAGTATGTAATCATATGAATGCATATTCAGAAGGAAGCCCCTCTATGTTTCCAATGAATTGAGCGTAGGATTGCAGACATCACTACGTGTTATTCAACAATCTTCTATAATGGAGCATCGTGCAGTATGGGAAAAAAAATGATCCAACCGTGGCTTTCCTGCCCTTGCATGTCAACACCTATCATTATTCTCAATTTAAGCCTGAAGGATTCTATGCCCAGAGTTGTATTTTCGAAGCTATTGTAATTGTGGATGCAGATTCTGGAGGCAGTGCATGGTAGGACCCTTGCTTTGAGATCGAATACCCCAGAAGTAAGTTACTCAGTGGAGTTAGAGCTCAGCTTCCTCCCAGGGAGCTTAAGGTAAAGCAGATTACGATATGGGGCAGGTACTGGTTGCACTGGTCCTCCTCCTTTCTCTTAGGCAGTTCCAATCAGTATGGGCAGTGTGGGAGAGATTGAGCCTGAAGCTCCTAACTTGTGGGGTGTCTCAGGGCTTGCTGCTCTTCTCGCCCACTTTGTTTAACATCTACATGATGCCACTGGGTGAAGTCATCCATTGTTTTGGGGCCTGTACACCTCAAACCAAAATGATGCTGTTAAAGTCTAGTTCCAGTGCCTGGAGGCTGTGAAGGCCTGGATGGGGAGGAACAGACTCAAACTCAAGCCTAGCAACACCAAGTGTCTATGACTCTTTGGGCCCCCTGATCCCAAAGACTTTCCATCTTCAGCCCCGGCGCGCAGCCTGTTTTCCCCCCTCTCTCCCTGAGCTCACGGTTCCTGTTCAAGGAGCAGGTGGTAGCTGTGCCCAGGAAGGCCTTTGCCCAGATCCATCTTGTTTGCCAGCTGTACCTTTACTTGTTTTGGGGCAGCCCTTGAAGATCTTTCAAAAGTTGCAGCTGGCCCAGAATGCAAGATTGCAGACAGTAACGGGCCTGCCACAGGACGCCCACATCACAGCCCTGCTCCGTAAGCTGCACTGCTAATTATGCAGCTTTACTAACGTTTTGATTTAGCTTTACATTATATTAACTCTCATTAGATTAACTCTACAAAGACCTTGGGTTTTAAAAGTCGAATTCCCATTTCAGTCTGTGATTTTTATATATATATATATGCACACAGACACGCACACTGTTACCGCAAAGTATACTGAACTAGCTTTGTATATGCTAATTGCTGCAAGGATATTATATTATTTTTACTGGAAAAATCATCTGATCCCCTCAATGGAATGCTGGCTAACCAAGCAGTGGGAATAAGCTTTGATGTCTAGAATATCTCCCTTTCTTAAAAGTAAATCTGATACGGAACTTAACTCAAATTGGAAACCATTCTTAGACCACAATGTAATACATGGATTTGTAGCACATTCAAAATTTGGGTTTTTCTCTGCATAAAGTCTATACTTCAATTTTACAGGATTTACAAATCAGAGCAGACTTTTAGTAACATGGATAGAATTTACTGAAGACTATAATCTCACTCAACCATTTATACTGGTATTGATATTCACACTTTGCTTAGCGCTTAGTAGTGATTTTTGTCTTTTAAAACAATATTGTACACTGTATTCAATTACTGATTAAGTAACTAATGATATATCAGAAAACAATAACCCCCATGACATTTGTAAATACGTTGTTTATTCATTCACTCATTTATTTATATTTTATTCTTTTATCTCCCTTTCCCAGTTGTGTTTGTTTATATATCTTCTTCTAAATGCTTAATTAAAAAATGGGCAGGGGGGGAGTTTAGTGGCATTGCCTGTAGATGTTTTCATCCATCTACGTGGTGATACAATGCTGTTTTGCAAGTTTAAGACAATAATGAGTATTTTCAGTCAAAAAGTGATAGAGCGCTGCTGAAGAATCTAAATACTTTGGTTCTAAGATGAGAGAGATATGAACTTAACTTAAAGGAGAGGATAAACTACAGAGCTGCTAAAACAGTTTATAACTTTCACAGCAGCTGGTTTGGAATATGAAAGGCAGCGTGTTCCCATTTCCGCTGTGCATATTTGTTTCTTAGCTAATATAAGGCTCCAGGCTAGAAACTAGGAGAAGACGGTGAGTTCTACTCCCGCCTTAGGCATGAAACCAGCTGGGTGACTTTGGGCCAGTCCCTCTCTCTCAGCCCCCGATGTCGGGCTTGGGTGACAAGCCGGTCGGTCAATTCCTGTCGCAACCAACTGATCAATGTTGGGTTGATCCAGGAAAAAAAATAAAAGTGGACCCTGCACATGTGGGAAAAACGCTAGGAAGAAAAAAAAATCCTGAACTGGACTGAAAGATTTAAGCTTCAGCACACGTCCTTTAATCGTTATTCGGACTTTAAATAATGCAAGGTAAGCTTTCCTGACAAGAGTTTTCATATAGGCTGGTTCTCCATTCCTGGTTCACTTGCAACGCCAGAGATGGAAAGTGACAAAAGCTGATGGCGCAAGAGATCAGTACAAACCAAGAGTGTTTGGGGGTAGGATTGAAACAGTGAGGAGGAAGAGGGGGCTTTTCTCTCTTTTTAGCTGCTGCTTCTCCTCCTTCAATTTGTCTCCAGTATTGAGTTTCCTGGACAAATGAAGAACAGCATCTGGAGGGAGTTGGCTCAGAGGAGAAGAAACAAACAGGGAAGGTCTATTTGCTTGGCTTTTCTTCTATACAAAAAGGCTTCCCTACTCTTCTACTTCCCACCCAAATCGGAGATCAATACTATGCACGGCTCAAGGTTTATCCGCAATGAATTCCCTGGTGTGCGTTGTGTGAGTAAGCCCTTTGACCCTATTCTATTGCTAATCATTTTATTTTCAATAGTAAAAACAAGTTCAGGTGCTAGGAAGAAGGTGAAAAAAAAAAACATCTTTCTTTTTTCCTTTTCTTAGTTTTGCTCACAAGTCCAGTATTGCCCATGGAAGTCAAAGCCAAAAAGGAGGCAAGATGGATTTTGAATTTTCCTGTGAAATGTTGGGTCAAACCTATCTACACTGCCGTTTGGGGAACGGTGATGCAGAGGCCCTGCAGAACTTAAGCTCTTCGATATTCCACTGCTTGAGCATAGCAGAATCTGCCTTGGGTTGAAGAGGGCCCCTCTTGATTTATAAACCTGAGGAACTAATTTCTTCATTAGTGTTTAGCTTGCTGTTCTTTCGGCAGTCACCTTGTTTCAGGAGGCAAGGTATAAAAATAAAACACAAGCCCTTTGTAGGCTTAATGACACTCCAGCTTTTCTCATGGCATTCACCACTAACCAGCTGCTATTCTCCTTAATGTATTATGGCATAAGGAAGATTGTAAGCATTGCTAATTATGCAACCATAGCAACTTATTTATTTAGCTTTTGATTAACTGTTGCCTATAGAGTTAGAAAAAAACGGCTTTAGTTTTAAAAGGTTAAAAAAATAGGCAAGAACCTTGAAGAAGTACTGTGGAAAGACTGTATTTGGAAAGGCGGATTAAACTCTAACACGACAAGAGTTCAATTTTCTTTACTTATCAGCTGTCACAACTCACAGAAAGGCTAGAAAATAGCAGGAGGGGTACATGGATCATTGTTTCGGTTTTGGTTAGATTTGAAAATATGCACTATTCTGGAGGAAGAAAGATCCATATGGCAAAGCTAGATGATAAATATACAACACGTGAAAGTTAAAGATGAGTAAAATCTGAATTTGGCTTGTATTCAAATATCCCCATCTTTCTTGAATGAGAGAGCAATGTTTTAAAGACACAGTACATATAGAAGCCTGTTTCTTGACTTCTATAGAGTAAGGAAATCTTAATACATAAAACTTTTTTAACGTCCTTGCATAATCTTATAATTTCCCATCTATTCCTCTTCAAAACAAATTATCGGGCATATTTATATCTATAAAGTATATGATTAACTGGGCAAGAAACATACTTAAAAAAATATTAGTCATCTATGAAATACACCAAGAATGTGCTACTCACTGAAGATTTAATAAAGGTAAAGAAGCAAGACTAGGACTTCAAAAGCAATACAATATGTACAATTTCAAGCAAGTTTATACAGTGAGCAGGAAAAACGTCCCTTCCTTATGAATATTTTTCCAGTGGATGAAAAATATTGGCTCAGCACTTGTCCTGAAGTACAAAATATCCCCAAAGAATGCAAGAGTCCTGTTGTAATCTTCTGAATAAAAAAAAACAGGATATTGAACATACCAGGAATCCTTTTTCCTAATGTTCCATTTACACTGTACAGATAGGAGAGGGGTT
This sequence comes from Python bivittatus, assembly GCF_059951505.1. Classification (NCBI taxonomy): domain Eukaryota; kingdom Metazoa; phylum Chordata; class Lepidosauria; order Squamata; family Pythonidae; genus Python; species Python bivittatus. Next base: position 248,536 of record NW_028277094.1, on the reverse strand, counting down.
TCAACTATTATTACGCATACCTTAACAGCAATCTTATGTTATACAGTCAAGGGGGGGGGGAAATTGGCATTCGCTGATCCTGAAAAGTAGCTGTACATTTGCTCACTTATTTCTTGTGTGTTTTAGCTCCCTTCTTAATAGAAAAAGCTCCAGGTCAGTAAGAAGCAAGGAAGTTTCTGTCAGCAAACTTACAATTTAAAAGATACAACACAAAAGGAAGAATGCTGGAGAAGGAAGAGGAAAACAGCACAAGGTGCATACAACAAATAGCTGAGATGGAAATCATTCAGGAAGGTGAAAAGCCACAGATAGCTAAATTTCTATTGGTGATTCTCTTCCATCTCCCCATCTCCTGCACTTAATCTACTAGGCATTATTGCGTGGGTGCATGCCTTCGAGTGAGTGTTGACTCCTGGTGACTGCCTGGACCAGTCCCTGCAGTTTTCTTGGCAAGATTTCTGAAGTGTTTTGCCCTGGCCTCCTCCTTCCTAGAGCTGAGAGAGAGCAGCTGGCCCAAGGTCACCAGCTGGCTTTGTGCCCAAGGCAGGACTAGAACTCACTATCTCCTGCTTTCTAGCTTGGTGTCTTAACCACGGCACCCAACTGTCTCTCATTAGGCAGTATTACACAGATTTAAAAATAATGGAACTTAACTACCTGTGTGACATGAATTCAGAATGGATTTATATCTAAATACCCATATGAAATAAAAGATGTTTTGGTGAAAAAGTGTAGAATAAGAAATGTTCTTAATCATGCAATGAAAAGGTTAAAAGCCCAGTATTTGGGGTTTGATGCTTCAGCACATCCAGTTCCACACCTGAACGAATAACTAAGAACTGCAGAACTCTGTTAATACAGAATTTTAATCTCCAGGGGTTTGTTTTATTTCAACCCCACAAGCTTGAATTCAGCTGCTCTGTCTCTTGCACCAGAAACCTTATGGGCTTCGTCAAAACCTTGCTGGGATTTAGGATCTCAGGTTTTTATTCATCACAGCTTTGGCTGACAAAGACGCTCTTACATCACCCATTTGGAAGAGAAAGCTTCTGCAGCTGCTTGCATGATAAAATGGGGGGCTGAGTTAGTACCATTATTATTTTAAAATAAAACATTGTTTTGTTCTTTCAGCGCAATTTTCTTTTAAATTGCAAGCTTCTGGAAAAGGGTAAAGGGAAGAAATAAGAATGGAGCAGTTTCATCCACTAGGTTTTTATTTCTTCCTGGGGGAAGAAATAGCCCTATTACCCTGCATATATTCTAGTTATTATAGTACAGCAGGAAAAAAGCAAAGTGCAGTCACAGTAATGACAGATGGCATTTTAAAAGAGAGAGAGAAAGAAAGAAAGAAAGAAAAAAAGAGAGAAAGGATGGGTCAGACTCAAAAAACATTTGTTCCATTTCTGACCTCAGATCATGCCATGGTCCTAATTAGTCCAAAAAAGCACACAATTAAGCTGATGGTAAGGAAAATGAATGCATTTCCTCCACCCGCTGATGCGGAAGGGGCCACAATTTATTTATTTATTTGAGGATAACTGGCCCAGTGCATCCTGCCTCCCTTATCTGAGGCTTTTGGTTTTTATGTACACGATTATTGGGCGTCTGGAGAGGGAGGCCATTCCCAAGGTTCACCCCCAGCATCTCAGAGAGCTGCAGCGTCTTGAAGTATGCTGTCATTTGGAACCATATAATCAAGAATTTCAGCATTCAGAGGGGAACAGCAAGCAGCGGTACCTTTTAGCATCTTGAGATATTACTTGTTCAGAACAGAAAAACAAGAGGCACAGTTTGTCATGAAAACATGGCCTGCGCACAGAAAGGAGAAAGATTTCTGAGCGGATCTGAATTCTAAAGTTGAGGTTATTGTTAAAGGTTTACTTGATCCACCGTCACCATTCAGTCAAGGGGGTTGTGTTGTGAATCCTCTCCAGAGCCATTTTACATGAACTGAACATGATTTTAAAATGAATTGGAGCTGGAAGTACGGTAATAAACCTGAAGAAGGCTATAGAGTTTATGAAAAGAAAAGAAAAGAAAAGAAAAGAAAAGAAAAGAAAAGAAAAGAAAAGAAAAGAAAAGAAAAGAAAAGAAAAGAAAAAAGAAAGCTGCATTCTGTAAGGGATTCTACTCTGTAGGGAACAATGGACGCATGCTGTAAGGCACAATCCAGACCTTCATATGGACTGCAACGTTATAAAATTTATAAAGTGAAGCATGCTAATACACAAGAGAGAGAAAAAGAGAAGTGTGGTGTAGGTTGGAGATCTAAACTGCCATCGTTTGTATATCCATTGTATAACAACAGAACTTTGTGATTTTCTGGATTTTTTCCCCCATTTTGTCTCTCATAGTTGAGGTATACTTATGATGAAAATTACAGGCCTCTCTCATCTTTTTAAGTGGGAGAACTTGCACAATTGGTGGCTGACTAAATACTTTTTTGCCCCACTGTATAGAGACTGATGAGAAGACACATGATAATGTGGCTACATATGTCACCATTCCATTTAATCATTTGAATGAAAATCCATAGGACGAATATATGCAAGGCAATGCCTTTAAGGTGAGGTCAGTAGTACAGTAGTTACCACTTGCCTACTAGGCAGAGTTTATAATGGTGGTGCTGACCTTTAAAACCATGTCAGGAACCTGCCTGGCCACTCAGGTCAGCAGCAAGGACCTTTTGGGAGACACCCCCCCCCCCCGGTATCAAAGGTTTATCTGCCTGGTTTGCTAGAGAGGCCCTTCTCCTGTGGGGCTCTGAGACTAAGAAAGGCCCCCAAAGGTGGATCTTTTTGACCAAGGTTTTCACTGTTCACTGATTTTTAATCTGTTGATTTTAAAGCTTCATTTAAATGTTTTCTCTCAAATGTGAGTTGCTTTGAGCATCAGTGAAAATAAAAAGGCAGGGTACAAATTCAATAAATAAAGATAGATAGATAGATAGATAGATAGATAGATAGATAGATAGATAGATAGATAGATAGATAGATAGGTAACTCCCCACCGCTTCTTTTCTTGAAAATCTGCTCTGAAGCAACTGCCTTTAGTTAGAGATCTAAGTTGCTTGTTTCTGTGAAATTAGTTCAGTTTGGTTCCAGGGGTGCAGGGAGATTTCTGCCTTTATCTTCCTGCCACAAACACCACAGAAAAAATAATCTCAGTATCTGTTTCTCTGCCTCTCTCTGCTAAGAAGGAATGCAGCAATTACGAAAACAATACTGTAGTTCCACCTCACTGTAATTTAGCATTATACCACAAACAGCATGAACAACAGCCAACCCAAATAAACCACCTATGTAAGAACAACCATCCATATAGTTGTGATGGCAGCAGATTTGTGTACTGAAAAACGTTCTGTCATAATTAAAGTTAAAAATAAGCAAATAAAACATAGCTACTTTTTTTTATTTTGAAAGCCAGAATGCAACCTCCAGACTTAAAACACTTGTGCGATGCCGTACCGTACCATCCAAGCAGGAATTAGGAAGCCATGCCGTTTGTTTTAGGTGTACTCCCAGCTACCATGGTTGGGAAATCAAGGCTTACGGCGTAGCATTCAGTAAAACCAGCCAGTTTTGGCTTATTTAACAAATCACTGTTAAATTGACCATGACTTAGGACTGAACTGAAGGCTCCTTTTATGCCAAATTTAACTTAGCTTTAAGGCAAAGACATGCGTGAGTTTGGCTTGATGGGCTAATTTTGTATACCATTAAGCATTGCTATAGATTTTCATGGTACATAAAATATCTATCCAGCCCTGAATTCTTGTTCCTATAGTAGCTGGCCAAATGCCAAAGAAAGAACGATAGGAACACAAAATTCTGTCAATGGATAACAATAATCACTTCTAACCAACGATCTTATTTACTTTTCGTTCTGGATTTCTAGTGTGACGGAAACATATTTTTTTTACTTGTGCAATTAGTACATCTCTATTATAAAGTGTTTCTGTAAGTCAGTGTTGTCCAAGCTTGGCCACTTTAAGATGAGTGGACTTCAACTCCCAGAATTCCCCAGCCAGCCATGCTGGCTGGGGAATTCTGGGAGTTGAAGTCCACTCATCTTAAAGTGGCCAGGTTTGGACAACACTGCTGTAAGTGCTTCAATTCCCTGTTGTTCTACTGTCTAAAAATTGTTTCGAAGATGGGGTGCAGACAAAACAGAGAACGAAATCAAATGAGAGCGCTCCGAGGGCATGTAATAAGAAAACGAATGCAGCAGCTGGGAGGGTGGTGTGTGTGTGGGCAGGTCTCCTATTGCTACAGCTCAGCTTGCATCTGCTCCTAAGGATGTACATGCCGTATATTGATTTATTTCGGTTTAGGGTAAGAATTTCACTAAATTAAGTCAGATGGGGATACTCTCTCTTTGCCATCTAGCAGTGACAAAAAGCAATGGCAACCAGCAGCTACCTGTGGATGTCATAATAATATAAAATGGTTAACCTGGTGAGCCAGGAATCAGAAGCTGTCAGGTTAGACGGATTCATTCTGCAAACTTTGAGCAGGCGCTTTCCAGTCTCCATGCTGAGCATGGCCAAATTTCCACTGACTTGGAAAGGCTGAAAGAAAAGGCCGAGAATATAATCCTTGGAACAGACGTACTGTATATACAGCTTGATCTCTCTCTCTCTCTCTCTCTCTCGTTTCTATCTTGGCTGTCATAAAACAACTCATGTAGCTGTGCTGAACGTGTGAAATTTCTGCTATAAGCAAATTCCTGTATATGGGCTTAAGCAATAAGTCTAGATTTATCGCTGTGCTTGGTATTAAATCTGACACAAACTTATTCAACACATAAAAGAGATTTAAGATTTCAAACACATCTTAAGGATTAAAAAACAAAAAAGAACTTCCATTTTCCAAAAACATGGCGGGGATAAAAATCTAAATAGCTCAAATTCTAGTTTTGGTAGCGTTGTTTTACTCATAATGAAAACAACCAACCAACAGTGAAGTACAGATGCAGAGCTTTTATTGTTAGAACTTGTGATCTCTCTCAAAGATACCACAATCAAGTCCCAGCTACATGTTACATGCAAACGTAGTCCTAGTGCCCTTAAAAGGACAGCCACATCTTACAGATGGAGAATTTGAGGAGGAAAAGCTGTAGATGAGAAGAGGGAGACTTAAAGCCATTGGAACATCTAGTTGCTGATGTTGCCATGCAGGAAAAGAAAATCTGAAGCAACAGAATTTAAGGGGGAACACGAAATGCAAGACGCATGGAATTGGAAACCTTCCCTCAGAAGATCTTACTATTGACTACTTAGGACACGCACATGTGCACACAAAAAACAAAAAGAAGGAATGGCATTGCTTTACACAGTCAGAAGGGATATAGCAAGACAGTATTTGGGTACAGTGTAGTCAATGACCACTAATATCAATTAGATTTCACAGGTAACTTTTTAATATGACAGTTATCTGTATTTATGTTCCAACCACTGATGCAGAAGAAGAGAAAGCTGACAAGCTTTACGGTCAGGTTCAGTCTAAAATCAACAGAACATGCAAGCAAGATGTGCTGCTTATGGTTGGAGACTGGAATGTCAACACTGGAAAAAATAAGGAGGACATCTTAGTTGGACTATATGGCCTAGGAAACAGAAATGAAGCAGGAGAACAATTTATCAGTTTCTGCCAGTCCAATGCTAACGCAGTCTTCAAACAACCAAAATAATGTCTACATACCTGGAAATCACTAGACAGAGTACACGGAAATAAAATTGACTATATTATTGGAAAATGGAGGTGTAAGAGCTCAGTTATAACAGCTAAGATGTGGCCAGGGTTGATTGTGGAACAGATTATGAACTGCTCATATGCAAGTTCCAAATTAAGCGAAAGCTGAAGAACAAAGACAAGAGTTTCCATAATATGATCTTAAGCATATACCCACCATTTTCGAGGAGAACATCAGGAACTGCTTTGAAGACTGGAACCTCACTGATCAGGAACCAGAGCACCTGTAGAATGAAATCAAAGAAGTTGTTAAGGATGAATGTGAAAAAAGCCTGCCAAAGACCAAAAAACAGAAGAAGCCAAACTGGAGGTCAAAACTGGAAACTGCCAACAAGAGAAGCCAAGGCAATGAAAGACAAAGGCCTTAGAAAGGAACATAGTAAAAAAAAGACTTCAGAAAGATGTTAGAAAAGACAAGAAGCAGTATTACAACAATATCTGTAAAGACACTGAAACAGTGGAACAGACATGTGAAAACAAGGAAAGCTTTCCAAACTCAAAAGGAGGTTCCAACCTCGAACTGGCACACTAAAAGATGCCAATAGACAGATAGTAACTTATTCAAGGAAGATCAAACAAATGTGGAAGGGGTACATGAAATTCTCTACAGTAAAGATATCAACATCTAAGTACTTTAGAAGATATTCCCTATTTAGAAGAACCTCTAGTGCTAGAAAATGAAGATAGATAGTCATTACCAAGTTGAAAGGCTACAGGAATTGATCGAATATCTACAGAAATATGGCAAGGAACAGAAGAAGTATCGGTAAAGGTTCTAATCAAACTTTTCCAGCAAATCTGAAGAATGAAATAGTGGCCAGCAGATAGGAAGAGGGCAGTCTACATACCTTTACCAAAGAAAGGAGATGCAACAGCATGCAAACTACTTCACAATATCCTTAATTTCATATGCTAGCAAAATAATATGTAAGATCATCCAATACAAATTAGAAGCCAAATGGAAAGGGAGATGCCAGATGTTCAAGCTGGTTTTAGAAAAGGCTGAGGAACATCATTGCTGATGCACACTGGATAATTGAGAGAATACCAAAGAATTCCAAAGTAGTATGTCTTCATTGATTATGGAAAGGCCTTGCATTGTGTCTACCATGTCAAGCTGTGGAATGTCCTTCAGAAAACAGGAATCACAGAACATCTCATTGTCCTCATGCAAAGCTAACACACAGGACAGAAAGCCACAGTCCAAACACAACTGGCTGCAGGTCAGCAAAGGAGTGAGACAAGGCTGTATAATTTCTCCTTATGTATTCAACCTATATTCTGAATATACACTGAGGGAGGCTGGATTAGAAGATGAGTGTGGTTTTAAAACTGGAGGAAGAAACATCAATAACCTGTGTTGTGCTGATGACACTATTCGGATAGCTGAAAATGCAAATGACCTGGAAGCTCTAGTAATGAAAGTGAAGGAGCCCAGTGAAAAAATGGGAAAAAGTTAAATATAAATACAACCAAACTAATGACAACAGATATAGCAGCTAGTCTCAGAATTGACAATGAAGATATAGAAGTGATGGACAGCGTCTGCCTGGTAGCACTGACTAGCATCAATAAAGGAACAAGCAGTCAAGCAGCAGGTTAGCACATGGTAGGGTAGCAAGGCCTTGGATTAGTTATCCCAAGTTATTCAGATACTGTGATATACCCATACCTACAAAGATCAGAATCATGCAGGCAATGGTTTTCCATGAAAGTTGTGCTTTGAAGAAAGAGGATAGAAAAAGTATTGACGCTTTTGGAGAAGACTCCTGGGAATACCATGGACAGCCAAGGAAACAAATAAATGGATAACAGAACAAATCAATCCAGGGTTCTCATCTGAGGTTCAAATGACCAGGCTCAAATTATTATAATTTAGACACATTATGAGGAAACCCCAGCTTGAAACCTTGAAAAGTCCGTAATACTGTAGTGGGAAAGGTGGAAGGAAAGGGAAGAAGAGGATAAGTCGCAGCAAGATGGATGGAGTTAATTATATTAGTAATGAGTGCACCATTGGAAGGGCCAGGCTGGGGTCAGATCATTCTGGAGAAGGCCTACCTATATGGTTGCTAAGAATTGATACCAACTTATGATATATATCAAGAATCAATCAATAACTCTTTCCCTGCTGATCTCTGCTTCATTCCCCCCCCCCTTTTTTTTTAATGTGCTTTTCTTTCTTTTTCTCTTTCTGGACTCTCTTACATGCAGAATTCTGAGTGCCTGACAGCATTTTCCCTCCCTCCCTCCCTCTTATACCCCAAGAGAGTTAAGGCAGAGTCAGATTAAGTTTCTTTCAAATGTTCTCTTCCTGTCCTGGGCTTAAAACATGCTTTTCTAATTGTCGTCCCAGTTTCTCCAAGGCCATTTCTGTGCTTCTCTACAACACCCCATAACTAAAGAGGAAGAAGCATCTTTTAAAAACTGAATCCAAGGGATTGTACAACTCTGATACCTTACTCTGCTTTTGCTCTCTTCCCTTCCTCCAGGTTTTCCACTGCTTTGATTATCAATTTGGGGGGGGGGGGGAATATACTTTATCAATCATTGTTTTACACTGATATGAGCCTAGAAGTTAAAGTTGACAAACATTCGAGTTTAAATACACACACACACATACACCCCTACTATCCTGTTGTGATTCTTTAAAATGCTAGATAAACTACATACAGACCGGAAAGGATCAGGGCAGACTAGACTCACAAAACTCCTTGCCATATTGTTACATTTTCCATAGAAAAATCACACAAATGCTTCATGAAGTTCTGTATGATACATTTGCCCCACTGAAATGAAGCATTCATTCAGCGATTAAAAAAACAACAAAAAACTTTACTTTGGCTGTATTCCTAATTGAAGCAATTAACTGAAGTGAGTTTGTTTTGCCTGGTTAGTGGTTCTTTTGTTAAGGCAACTATTTCCTTAAGAAGTTTCATTTGGGAAAATATAAAGATATACACATGGAATACGCACTGAGCTTGGCTCTGAAAAATAACTAAAAGGTTCACTTGAGGAAGATAATATGGGAAAAAACAAGTCCTAGGGAAAAATCTATACGGTATGCCTTTTCTTGCCTTTAGCAAGGGAAGGCATACCGCATAGATTTTTCCCTAGGAAGGGAAAGAAGAGGCAATTTCTCTCCCCAACCAACAGAAAATCCTCATCATACTGCCTCCCCGCTCCCCCGCTAATCATTTAGCTTTTGAACACTTATTTTAAAGGACCTCATATAATTTAAAGTATTGGCTAGACATATGCGATCGCCAAATGTCTATATAAATCCTGCTCTGCTTTACAGAAGAAATTGACGTATTTGTAACAGCCACATTTACACAATACCACATTCCAATAGAGTAAGACGAGCTGGTTGGGCAGATGCTTACACACAAGATTAGAGGTACATTCACATGCTCTTCCTCCAATGTGATTAATGCCCCTCTGGAGTTTGCACAGGACAAACTTTGTGCAAAAGAATTGAGGGACACACATTTGACATCAGGACGCAAAGACCAAGTAATATCGGAGCCTTTCGACCTCTCCAAGACGCTCCATAAAGTGACTGCTTTGGAAAAGCAGGACTTCAACTGAACCTTTGAGTGAGAAATTGTGGAACTCACATACCTCAAAAGGTTTGAGGCAATCTCAGAAGGTTTCAGTACACACAATGGGGTTTTAACAACACATTTTAACAGATTACAAGCACCTTATCATTATAATTGATAAGGTGCTTGTAATATCTCTCATATGTAATCTGCATAACCAACTTATCTTCCTCTCCCTTCGCTCCCACCTCACCCCAGTTTAAATCCTACATCAGCCCATAAATCTAATGAAGTCAGCTGCAGCTCAAAAGTTTATGCCTTTCAATGAAATGTATTAGTTGGAAAATGTGCTACCAGACTCCTGATTTCATTCCAATTCCAAGGTTCTCTGCTGAACTTCTCCTTGCTCTATAATATTACATTTTGCAGAAGGCTGAATTCCAGCTGCTATATTGCTTTATTTTATAATGAATTTGCTATGGCAGATTGGTGGATTTCTTGAAGATGTGAATAGCATAAGAAGATGCAGGATAGAAGAGGAAATCATGAGAACTTTTGTCTATACCAAATCCCTCCAAAGTTCCTTGATCAATCAGTTTTACCAATTATCCTCTAGAAGATATATAAAAATCACCTAAAAGTAAAGTACAACCCACCAAAAAGTGACAATCAAAGAAACAAGTCTGAGATGAAGCCAAAAAGAAGCTTCAAAAGAGGGAGAAAGATAACATGATATTTAAAAAGTATATTTTTGTATGTTTTTGATTAACAGTAAGTGATCATTAGACTAGAATACTGACATTTATCTTTTACTGTTTCTTATCCTATTTGTTATATTATTAAGCAGTTTACTATGTCATCACTATAGATTTTTTAAACCGTAAAAACAAATATTCTACTAGAAATCTACATTAAATCATGAATGAATGTGGAACAGATTAGACCATAAAGGGAAAAACACCGGAGTGGACACCAGACTTGATTCAGAGTCATCCCACTCTTAAGATTTTTTCGTTTTTTAAGGACAGAGCATATTAATTCTTTTACCACCAATGAACTATTTTAATTAAAGTTGTTTATTTATATTTCAGAGGCTTCATTGGCAGAGCATATTTGTAATCAGGAGAGAGAGAGAGAGAGCGCGAGCGAGCGAGCGAGCGAGTTTGTTGTAACTGTGATTATGGTGCGCCACCTAGAGGACATATTCCAGTGATGCAGAATGACAGCGAGATTAATGAGACCAAATCTGAAGCACGCAGCGTTTTTTTCCCCACTGCTTCTAGAATCCGTCGTTTTACAAAATAAGCAAGGATCACCGTATTACAAGGCAATGCAGGATGGTGCTTCTGAAATACTGGGAGAGTGGGAGGGATTAGCAAAGAACAAATTAACCGAAGGGGTGGCAAGGCTCTTACAACAAATTTGTTGGATGGTGATCAAAGGTACCATTCAAGACACATGTGCAAGCAGACTTCTTTATAAACAGGTTTGCTGGATCATAGTTTTATACACAAAATAGAGGAGCGTGTGAAATAAGTCACTGCCCTCCCCTCCCCTATAATGCAGAAAAGTCACATCAGGTGTGGAGAGAGAAAACCAAAGAGACAGTAATGTAGATTTCAGTAATATACTGAATCCAGACTCATCCAATGGGCAGTTACATCAGTGCTCTTTGATGGATGGGAAAAGTTTGATGGCAATCAACTTCTAAATTAAACTCTCAAAAATTTGAATTTTCAAAATGTTGAGCATCTCTGAAAGTCAGACACAGAAAGCAGAGGACAAACTGATCTGTAATATTCCCTTTATGTAACAAGGAATATACGATTTCATTTACTTGCCAATCTATAAGTAAAACTGGAAGAAAACAGATTATGTTCTAGAACAAGACTACATCAAAGACAATCCACCATAAATGAAACTTTAAATGGTTAAATGTCTTACAACTTCCTCTTGACAGAAATTGGAAAACTAGCTATGCTACATTTTAAAAGATCTTTTAACATAGGAAATTATGAATGATGATTTATACAAGGGAGATTCTGAGACAAAGTACAATTTTCTGTAAGTCTGATATACAGAAAAGCTGCATTCTTCTAGTTGGTTTACTAATGGCAAAGGAAGGATCAGTCAGCAGTATATTTAATCCAAATGGGGTGGATTAGCACTTTCAACTTTTGCTCATATTCCTTTTTTGAAAAATCACCCAAATTTTGGAAAGAAAATGACGGAAGGCCAAGGCAGATAAAGGCATATGTAGCACGTAAGAGGTTCAAATCATTTTGCAATCCACCAGGCTAACAAAAGTTAACCATTTTTAGTGTTTTTCAGCCTCTGAAAAGTAGCAACAACAACCTACAAGCTACCTAGTGAACCACTGTGCTGATCTTGTGGATTGTATTTGGGTCAGTAGGTTATAAGCTGTAGATGCCTGCTTTTCACTAATAGCTAGAGACAGGTGTTGTTTCTATTTTCATGTTCATTTCTATGTTACATACAAACAACTTTGACTGCATAAATGCCACCTCTCTAAATACTGTACATACACACCAAATTGAAGACACATCATTTATTATATCCCATTTTCTACTACTCTTTTCTAGTTTGATTGCAACTTAAACGCTTTATAAAACTGTATCCATAGATATCATAAAGGTTTACTATCTTCCTTCCAACCCTCCTCTAACATTTCACTTAGGTATTCCTCAATAGCTACTTCCTTAGAATGGTCTCCTCACTGGTTTGCAGCATGCTCTTTCTTAGTTAAAAAGAATTTTTAAAAATTGGCTATAGCAGGGAGCTGGGAGGCACTAAAAGAGGTGCCACCAGGCACAATTTTGCCACATTAGAGATAGCAGGAAAACTAAAACAAAAGATATCGAGGTTTTGCCAAGCTGACTCTAAATACTGTGGGCAGCACTTTTGGGGGATGTTAATTGCTACTGACCAACAGGAGGCACTACACAACTGGCTTCATATTTATTGGGATTCATCAGGCACAGATACTGTAGTCTCCATATGTACAAACTCTGCCAGGATTTGAACTCAAGGGCCTTTGCACTTTGGATAACATTTGTTAAACTACATAAGCCCTCCTTAACTGGGGAGGGGGGGAGATCTTGACACTTCTGCTAGGAGGCCAAATCACATAATAGGCCATAATAATAATAATAATAATAATAATATTAATAATAATAATAAATAATAATAATAATAATAGACTAAGCGTGCATAAAAGACCTACCTTTTGATTCAAATAGTGATGTATACAATATTATATAAAATTATTCACCCATAATGTTACATTTAAAGGGCTCGTTTAAGTTAGGTAATGAAAAAATATATCTAAAAGAACACATACTGTCAGAAAATCAGGACTGCTTTTAATAGCCAGTACTACATTTTAAGGCTACATGTCAACAAGTAAGTGCCCCAAACAACTGTTTGAGAAAACTATGTACCATCAGAAATACGTGCAGCAGAGAGCCAGAATTAGCTGGGGGATACTATTGTATGCCAAACCAGGATTTATTTTATGCGTTTTGGAAAATGGCCCATGGTACGCTACTTTGGGAATTTAACTCTTTGTAAGGTTAACAAGGCTTGGAGGAAGGCAAGGTTAATCTACCTAATAAGTTGCAGATGAGAAAGATTAGGAAGACAGCAGAATAAAATAATTTGTGTTGTCAGGAGCTGAGTCAGTTCTTTTCCTGGCCACTCCTTAAGTGCTTCCTTATGAGGGTGGAGAAGTTGCACGGCCTGTTTCTTAACACAAGTTCAGGCATTATTTCTAGAAAGGATGGTCATCTCAAAAGCAAATCCATATTCTACCCATGTAAGTCAAGCCATCCTTTAATTTCAGTATGGCTTATGTATATATTGATACTTAAACTGCCCCCAAACACACAGATCTGACAATTCTGTAATTTAAACAATGACCCTAAAGTCAAACTCAGTTCCTTAAACGACTGCATCTGTGCGGTTTTCTTGGCAGTGTTACAAAAGCAATTTGTCACTGTCTTCTTCCAGATTTTTTTTTCAGTCTAGCCTACAATCCTAGGATTTCCCAGTTAGTCAAAATGGGCCATCCAACTATTGATCAGGGCTGACCTTGTTTAACTTTCAGAATCAGCCAATGTTGGTTAAGTGCTGCCATCTACTGAGAGAATAATGACCTTGCTCTATGACATGTATGGCTTAAGGTTAAGGTAAAATTGCTCCTTTAGAAACATACCATCTATTTTAGTTTTATCAATTGTATTTTTAAAAAAACATATATATGAAAGGAACTGCATGAACATTAGTCCCCAGCTTCAGCTCTCCCAAACCAACACTTTGGAGAAGACAACCTTGATCCAAAGAACTTCCACAGAACAACTTGGACCACGCACCCAACTCTACAAATCCTCATGCTTTTGTTTTCAGGTAGTAACCCGCTACTCTTTTGACACCAAAAAAGCATAATCACATATATTCTTCATAAATGTAGACTTCTTTCCCCCTTGATAAAAAAAAGTGGCTAAAAACTGGCTTCTTATAAATGGCCATTTCATAGGGCTATCTTAGAAGGAAGCGCATTATAGGCCATGACAATCTATATTTCAGTCAACTTGCTATTTTTAGCCTCTTTGGGCTACTATAAATGATAACTTTGCAAATCCTTCTTAGGATTCCACGACATTTGAAATGTCACCAAATGTAAACAGTGAATGCTTCCTAGCCACCCCTCTGTTTCTAGAATAAAAAGATCATTTATCCACAGCAACTACTTCAAGAATTGAACGACAGGATCTGCCATTTATTTGCTTATATACAGTACATTGTCAAAATGACCCCGATAGTTCTGTCCCACCAGCCCAACCCTCAAAATATTTTGAAAGGGAAAGAAATGCCATCTCATTATGGTCATGGCAAACAAACAGTGTTCCCTGATGTTCTCCCCCCAAGGGTATACTTCTCCATTATTTATTTAGTGGATTTATACGGCTGCCCATTTCACGCGTGTGACTCTGGATGGCTTACACTATTAAAAACAACAAAAAATATACAAAAATATAAAAACCACAGCAGCCAGAAAAAGGATCACAAAGCCACCTCCAACCTTCAACACGGCCAGGCCTCCCAGGCTTGGACACAGAGCTATGTCTTCAGGGCCTCAAGGAAGCCCTCTGAGCTCTGGAGGGGTGGCATCCCAGGGGGCAGGTGCCATGGCAGAAAAGGCTCTCCTCCTGGGCCCTGCCAGCCAACAATCCTTAGCCGATGAGACCCAGAGCTTGCCCGTCCGGCCGGAACGGATGGGACAGGTAGATGCAACCAGGGAGAGACAGTCCCGTAAGTAACCGGGCCCCAAGCCAGGTTTCTCTTCTTGGACAAAGGGCTCGCAAACTACCAGAGTTATGCCCAGAAAGTTATTAACCTTCACACAGAGGCTGGCACCATTTTTTACCAGAAGGACCATAAAAACACGGAAGACTCTTCTTTGGTATCTGCCAAAAGCGCAAAACAATGTCCTAATGAGTCGTAATTTCACTCACAGCAATGTCAGTTTGGTGTAGCCCCCGGAAAAGTAAAGACTTGTGTTGAGCTCTACTTGGGGTGATAAATCTACAGAGCTTTTGGGCAGCAAAACGGAGGTGGTTTGCTACTGTTTTTTTTTTTCTGGGACATTTTACATCTTCCTAGACCAGGCACAGCTTAGGGATTTCCTACAATGCGTGTATCCAAATACTAGCCAGGGTGTTTGTGCATATATTTTGGGTGCCTGTGTGGCCAAACACATACAAACATCGAGATGTATGTGGAATAATGCTCAAAACAAGACACAGAAATGAGTCTTCATTTATAGCCTCTCTCAGCCCAACCCACCTCACAAAGTTGTTGTTGTTGTGGGGAAAACAGGAGGCAGGAGTATTTGATACATTTGCCACCTTGAGTTATATCTAAATCTAAAAAAGTAGGATAAAAATATAATAATCATCATCATCATCATCATCATCCCTCTCCTACTACTGGGTTGGAGTAGTATAGAAGTCCTAGTAAGTAAGTAAGTAAATAAGCATGAGCACACACAGAGGAACATATGTGTACGTATTTTTATTTATTAAATTTATATGCCCCCCAACTCCCAGAGACCCTGGGTATTATTTATTTATTATTATTACTATTTTACTTATTTATTTACTAGGACTTCTATGCCAATCTAATGCAGTAGAAGATATCTATATCCATATCTACACGTGTGTGTGTGTGTGTGTGAATACTGTAAATATGTGGTTGTGGACATATATATACAGTATACTGTCTATATCGGTGTATATGTGTGTGGGGGGGTAAATATTTTTACAGGCGTACCGAACACTTAGCCCTGTGTGGGCCCAGAGCCCTTGGGGGGTGGGGGCGGCCTAAAGCCTCCTGCGGCGGGCTAAAATCGAATGGGTGAACAAACGGCAATACAATAAAAGCGATTTAAAATTGTCCCCCCTCAAAAAAAAAACCCGAATCATCCTGACGGGGGAGCCCAGAGCAGACGGTGCGAGGCCGCCGACTTCCTCCCGCCCCGGCCTACCTCGCCGGGCTGTTGTGCGCGGGAGGGAGGGGGCGGCCGGCTGGCCTCGGGCGTCCCTCCCCTCCAGGCCGCGGCTCGGCTGGGCTGGGCTGGGCTGGGCTGGGTTGGGCGGGAGCGGCGCGCCGGGCGCAGGCCGCGGCCTTCTTTCCCCGCCTCTTCCGAGAGCGGCCGCCCGCCCGTCCGCCAGGCCCGCTCGTCGCCCCCGCGCGGCCGGAGGCTCCCGGAGGCTCCCTTCGCCGCCCGCCCGTGCCCCGCCGGGCTCGCCGCGCCGCGCCGCGCCCCGCTCCTCGCCCTCGCCCACTCGCTCGCTCGCTCGCTCGGCCCCTCGCGCCGCCGCGGCCTCCCGCACCCGGGGCAGCGCGGCGCCGGGCGGCTGTCCCTCCGCCAGCGCAGCTCCATGGGGCCGGCGGCGCGGCGGCGGCGGAGGGCGAAGGCGGCCGCGGAGACTCCTCGCCCCGCTCGCCGGCGGGGCGGCTGCGGGCGGCCGTGAGAGCGCGAGAGAGCGGAGCGCCGGCGAGGCCCCGCCGCCGCCGCCCCTCCCGACGGGCGGGCGGGCCTGCGGCTCCGCGGACGGAGGATGGCGGCGGCGCCGACCCAGCTGGAAGCCGGTGAGGGAGTGGGGGGGTCGCGCCGGCGGGGGGGTCTCCGGGCGCCTCGCTGGCTCTGACCGCGCTTGCTTTCTCCCCCGTCCGCAGAGCTGTACTACCTGATCGCGCGCTTCCTGCAGTCCGGACCCTGCAAGAAATCCGCCCAGGTGAGGGGCCAGGGCCCGGGCGGGGCTGCCGGCGGGACGGGGGTCGCGGGGCGCCCCTCGTCACCCCTTTGTCTCTCTCCCCCCCGCAGGTGCTGGTGGCAGAGCTGGAGGAGCACCAGGTAAGGGCCCCCGGCGGGCCGGGGGGGCGAGGGTCGTCCCCGCTGTGGTGCCTCCTGCCTCTTTTGGAGGAGGGGACTCGGGGGTCGTCCTGAAGTGGGACCCCGGCCCAAGGCTTCTAGTGCAGCTAATGAGAGCCCCCCCACAGGGAGTCATCCTGGGACCCCCGGGCCAAGGCTTACAGCCGATGGGAAGCCCCCTCCCCAGAGAAAGGGTCTCCTTTCCCTCCTTCACTTTTCCCCCTTATAAAATGTTTGTGACTGTTCTCTCCCTCTCTTTCTACACGTACATCTGAGTTGGTATCTAGACCAGGAAGAGAGCGGTTGCCCGCTGGGCCTGAGCCCAAAGCCCTGGACTCTGTGCTTCCAAGCCCCTTGTGGGCTTCCCTGGACCAAGACCCTCCTCATTTCTGCGAAGAGATGGCAGGGGTGGGGGGCGGGGGGAGGAGAAGGGCTGTTCCTCCTTTAACCAGGGCGGGCTGGACAGCCTGTGCATTTTGGTTCTCAGTGGCAGGGACCGAGGACCCCGTTCACTCAGCAAGGAGGTGCAAACCCAGTCCCTTCGGGGGACCCACAGTGGTTTATTTTATCTATTTACTTTGGGTTAAATTGGGCTGCTAGACGCCCGCTTTGCGGAGGGGAGGACCCCATTCCAAAGATACGGGGGGACGCTTCCACGTTGTAAGCCAAGGCACGGTTGGATTTTGGTGGATTTTGGTGGAACCTTCGTAGCTCGGCGTCTGGCCACTGATTGAGTCAGCTGTGGCTTAACAAAGCACAGCTGCACCCAACATGTAAAGGCAACCTCTGTGCATGGACGGATTAGCAAGAGCCTTCCTGGGGGGAGAGGGAAGTTGCTTTGCCTTCCACTTCACGCACGCATTTCACCGTTGGCCAACTGTTTCCTCTTCGCCAGTTGATCCCGAGGCGTTTGGATTGGCAGGGAAAGCAGCACCGAAGAAGTTTTGAGGATCTGGTGAGTGAAGATGGGCTTTTCAAGTTCAGCCGTTCTTGTAGTGGCGGGGGGGGGGGTTGGAAAAGCCTCCTTGTTTTTTTCCCCACTCTCAGCTGCAGCAGAACATCTAGGAAAATGTGGATTTTAGGCGTCCCTTGTTGGCTGATTTCTGGAGTAATTTCTGTGTGATTCCCCCCCCCCCCAAGAAAATGTACTGTAGAGAATGCAGGGAGGGTTATTTGAGGGCACGTCCAAGAAGTTTCAGCCCAGACCAATCGTGCTGCGTCTATCAGATATGACTTCCTTGTGTGCGATGAGAGTTGCCAGCTGATTGGCTGTACCTTTCAATATAGGAACCAAGAGAAGGAGGGTTTTTTTTCCCCGTCTCTCTGTATTACTAAGAAAAATATTATCCTTTCTCTCCACGGACCTGTCATGTTAGTTAGAAAGGGAACGTATGGAGGCCCGGTGACATTGGGTCTACATCCTAGGTCTGTTTAGGACGCTGGTGACAGAATGCAAATGTCTTTTTTCAACCTAACAATTATATTTTGCTTATGCATGATGACTCTCAGCGACAATATGTATTTCGTTTTAAATGAAGAAAACTCCTGGGTTTCCTTGTGAAAGAAAGAGATGTTCCCCAATTTATAGAAAACAGGAATAGCAAAAAAATTAAGGCATTTGATAGAACGTTTTGAGCCGAACTTGTTCATTGCAGCTCTTTATTCTGGTCAAGGCATAATGCAGAAATGGGGTTTGAAGGCAGCTCTTCCTGAACACGAACCACTAATGCATTGATGCAAATTAATTTTGCTAGATCCAATGTATGTGGGAATACCTTTTCAGTTCTGAATCTAAACTCAGTTGTACAGTAGGTGAATACCATATTTAATACAACATGATCAGTATAGAAGAGTTGTTTATACTTGCATTCTGTGGATAGTTCAGTGGAAATACATGTTCTGCTGTACCTTTTTTGTAGTATGAACTGTTATATCAGTATATCTGGGGCTTCTATATCAAGTGGGAATACTTGAGAGCAGGAGAAAATAGTAGCCATTTTTTTCTAAATACGACTGGCTTATTTTCTGTCTGCGTTGATTCCATGGGCTTGGTGTTTTGAGAATACTCGTAAGGAAATAGTTCAAAAAGAGGAGAATTTTTGTATTTTGTGTGCACACATTTATACTTTCAGAGAAATGGTAAGCTAAATGACTAAAGAACCCTTCTGAGGAACGTTTGTGAGATGGTTTAGGGATTTTGCAATTTTCAGTGTTGATTTTTTCTTAGAAAAATATTTACATTCGGAGTCTTTAACTTTCAGTTTTGTTGTCATAGGCCAGAAGATATGCCTGCCTATGAAGTAGTTTCCCTTTACCTCCACAGTGGAGAACAAACTGAAATTACACAGTTTCCCAAGAATAATCCCAGTTTTATCCTGCAACAAGTCATTTCTTAGAAAGCCAATATCACTTTCCATAATTTTTTTTCCAGGATGCTTATGGGGTTTTGCTTTTGAAATTACTGCTGTTTAAATAGGGGGGAAAGCACATGTAACCTGTGTGAGCAAAGAAGATGAAACCTCACTTAAAACTTGATTTGGTTAATTGTAATGGGCACTCCTCTCCTCTTTTCCCTTTTAATATATTAGCCGGTCTGTTTTTCATACCAGTATTAAACAATTGAAATAAGCCAACACAATTTGAACAATAAAAGTAAGATGTGTGAATTGCCGTTTTTTCCTCATATTAAGAGCTGCGTTTCCTTTTTATTCTTATTTTAATCTGCTAAGCCCAAAGTGATTTTGAGTAGTCTTTGATGAATTTCAACTGTACTAGATAACATAGATAGGAATGAACCCCATTAAGCACCAGAAGCTACTTGTACAAATACATAGCATTATTTTTCAGTATGTCTTTTCATGATTCCTTGGTGGTGTTTTTTTTTTCCTGTTTCGTATTAAAATTCCCAAAGCCCACATCCCTGGCATGCTAGCTGTTGCGAATGGGAGTTGAAGTCTAAAATGTCACCCCCAATTCCACCCGCACTCCCATTTCACAATCTAAAAAAACTTCTAAAAAAACTTGACCAACAGGATAACTTGTCAGTTAGTCCTGAACAAGTTGAGCATCAAAGAGGCTTGAAGGACATCGCAGGGAAATCTGGTTTACCTGTCTGCCTGCTTCCCAGCTGAGTTGAATTAGAAACAAAACTGCCATAAAGCAATGATGGGGCATTGCTTATAAAAATGTCAATGGCACCGTGTCCTATTCTGGATTTCATGTTGAAGAGTTGGTCACCAGCTGAATAATAATGGGTACTGTTCCTAAGAGGTGTGAATGTGCCCCTCCCTTTGTGGTTGCAGCTGTTTTTACAACACAAAGGGGCTTCATTGTTTTGTTAACCCCCTGCCTTTAGCAAGGATACTTGCCATCCCCAAATCTCTAAACCTCTTAATGTTTTTCCATTAGCACCTGTCTGCCAGAGTCAAGTAGTTCTTAATTTACAAATGAATTGGGTCTATACCATTGACTGTCCTGCTCTTTTTAAGGATTTATTCTGTATAAAGGGCTAAGGGTGAAAACCAATTATGCTGTTATGTTGTGTAGTTAAGTATCTGAATTGCAGTATTACAGCTAGTACTGGTGGTTCTAGCATAGGTTGAATTGTACTTATTTCTGACCTGCTAAGGAGGTATGATCTGTGACAGCTTTATCAAAAAGGAATAAAAACCAAAGTGTTTTTCTCATACTTATGGTTTGTACAGATTTAATTAACAAGTGCCATTCTTCCCAAGATGTGGCAATAACCGCTAGGTGAAATTATTGTAAACAGACACAGGTAAACTTAATCATTCTTCACTTTCATAGCTAAAACAAACTTCTCAGTTCAGGCTGCATCAGAGTTAATGCGTTTTGCTAAGCCTTAGCAGGGCTGCTTCGATTTTGGCTAAGTGTAATGTGGGAAACAGGTATGTAAACCATGCTTTATAGACTAGCAGGTTGTATAAACCCAAGTGGAATTCAATAATCTATGATTAAAATATACAAGCTTAGTGTGATGTCTGGTGCCTCTGGATTTGGGATTTGCTCCTTTCAGGTTTATGGGTTTTGTAGAGAGGTGCCTTTGGCAATTGTAAGAAACTGGACCTCTTGGCAAGATTCAAATCTGAACTTCTTTGGAGTTCAAAGGGGGTCTGGGGGTCTAGATCTCCAGTCTTTCTGAGATAATCTTCTAACTTATCGAGGATGCAGCATTATACCACGTAACTGGTGAAGCGGTTCATTTCCTTTTATTTATGTCCTGCCTTTCCTTGGGTGGTCTACATAGCACCCCCTCCTATAATTTTTCAGAACAGCCACCTTGTGAGATCCAGTTGAGAGAAAGGGGCTGGCCCAAAGTCTCCATGGTAACTGAAGGCAGATTTGCACGTGGGTCTCCCTAGTTCTGGTCCGGTGCCTGCACCATTCATGAAATACGCGGAAGTCTGGTGTTTCTTGGCTGCCTAGCTATGCTTTGGGTGAAGTAGAAATCTCATCTCTATGGATACTTGGGAAGTTGTGGATGACAGTATTCAACTGTTCATGTAGCATAATGCATGTCATGTGTCTTTTTAAATTTAATTTATGCTGATCCTTGAACCTCAGGTGTACAGTGGCTACCCCTTTATTCATGGAAGAATGTCAGGAGAATATTTCTGTGACTGTGTACTGTTAGTTATGGCATGCATAGATTCCCGGAGTCTTTAATAACTGTGTGTGTGAGACCCAGCTCACTAAATATGCCACCTCAGGTGAATTGAACCTGCAGCAAAGAGATCCAGCAGCAGACATTCAAATCTAAAGCTCTCCAATTAAATTGGGAGCAGCCATTTTGGCCTGGCTGTCATTTTTTTTTTCTTTGGGGGGGGAACACTATCAAAAAAAAAACTCCCACAATCAGATGGGAGATCTCAACTTCTGTGTTGAGAACATGTGTGATTGGTCCAGGTTGACACAGCCCACTCCCCCCAAGGTGACTGTGTTTCCTAGATTTGCACAAGGTTAGTGCTGGTTAGTGTTGACCAGCTAAGGGTGTCATATACATTTATCTTAGATCTATTGCTTTCTAGAGGTTCTGCTGTTCAACTCCAACCACCATAGTTAGTGGCAGTGAATTCTGGATGTATCGTTTGGAAGCCAACTCATGGTTTGCTGTGATTTCTGGATTGAGTCACATGTCTGGGGACAGGAAATGGTTGGCTTTCTTGGAAAAAATAAGCACAGGACTTTTGTATTGCTTGCTGTATACCAGGCTTTTTAAAATGAAAATGTATCAAACCGTTAAAGTAGGAGTGAAGTACTGAGAAATTGTATGGATGCTTTTATGAAAGAGTGAAGACTAGCATTGAAATGAATGAGAATATTCCTTGCACAAGGTTCCGGGTTAAGGATGCATGTTACTTATTCAGAAGGACAAATCTATGAGATAACTCATGATTCAATAGATTTGCATTATTTGCACAAGAGGGAAGAAGCATGATATGAATATGTTCCTTTCAGTTTTGATGTTCTTGTTAGGGTACAGAACGGTGTTTCTCAACCATGGCCACTTTAAGAGGGGTGGACTTCAACTCCCAGAATTCCCCAGCCAGCATGGCTGGCTGGGGAATTCTGGGAGTTGAAGTCCACCCCTCTTAAAGTGGCCATGGTTGAGAAACACTGGTATAGAATTAGTCTGTGAAATAAGAAGGGTGGTGGGTCACTCACAAACATTAAAAAATTGCACAGAGAAATAATGCTTTCTACCTTGACCTCTGCCTGCCCCTCTCAAGGTTGGATCTAAACCATGCCTGCTCATGTTTTTATTTTTAAAAATATTCAGGTAGCAGCCAATGCTCATATCCCCCCGGATTACCTTCTCAAAATTTGTGAGCGGATTGGACCCCTTTTAGATAAGGAGATCCCACAAAGTGTACTTGGAGTGCAGACTTTACTAGGAGTGGGACGACAGTCTTTACTAAGGGCAGCCAAAGGTAAGATGTTGTTCTTTTATTTATATTCCACCTTACAGAGGCAAGGAAGGTGACTTACAACAAAGTTACGTACAGTAGAACTAACCAAAGAAAAGCAGTTAAAGTATTATTTTTAAGTACATCACTCTTCAGATAAGTTAGTAATAGCGTAACTGAAATGGGTAAATCAAAACCTTAAAAGCATCGAAAGGCACTTTTGGAAACAGTTGTTTAAACGTGGCTTTTCCAGATGGGTTTTGTGCCCTGCCTTGTTTTTGAAGAAGTAAGGAAAGCCATTCCCTGCAAACAGCTTTCCAGAGAAGGAAGGGGTGGGAAGAAGCAAAAAGAGGTGCTGATCATTTGAAGCAGGAAAAAAAATCAGTGGGCTGCTCCAAGTCAAGATTTTGACCCGCTCTGAATCTCGTTTGCGCAGAATGCAGGCACACGGCCTGGAAGGGCTCGGCATTTGCAGCACTGCATCGGGGCAGACCTCCCGAAGTCCCCATAAACTATGGGAAGCCACCGAACGTGGGTAAGGAACATCGTTGTTCTGCGTTAATGTTATACACATTTCCATTTAATGTTCATCGTTTCTTTAACCAGTTTCTTTTTTCACATCCAAGTGGCCTTTTAGGAAGAATGGTTAGGTAAGGGGGAAATTAATTTTTTTGAAAAAAGGAGAGAGAGGAGCTGCTGTGGCTCCTTGCTTTCCATCCTTGGAGATTCCAGTCCAGCCTTGAGTTCCTGATACTGACAGTTCTTCCAGCCAGCCAAATGCTGTAATATCCCCCACCCCCCAAGCAAGAATTATCCATACTAAAGAAGAGCTGAATGTTTCTCCCTTTCCATCTCACCAGTAAGGAAGAGTAGGCAGCCTTAAGTGGGGCCGTTTGGAAATGGTGACTTGTGTTCCAAAGATAAAGTAGAAGGATTTCTTTTTTATCTCCCCCCACAGTAACAAAAACATTGCTGCCATTTCAAGCCTAAGGATCTGTAATAATTTTAGGAGCACAATTTGGAACCGAATGGTTAAACTAGGACAGTGTTTCATTATAACTTCAAGTAGATACCAAACTTGGAGTCAGATAATTTGCTGGTCATTGGCCGAATGAACATTACTGTTATTGTGTGAGAAACAGACTTAAAGAATTTTCCTCATGAGCCACGTTTTTCTCTCTGGATGACTCCCTAAACTGGTGTTATGTCACAACGTGGCATCACTCCCATTGGGCTGGTCTGTTCTAAATGAACCCTACCATAGGCCTTTCCTCATTTGTTAAAGCAATAGCAAAAGTTAGTTCCACTTTAGAAGCAAAGATAATTTTTAAAAATTTGAATACTTTTCCTGTGTCACCCCTTCCCCAAAACAGACCCAAAAAAGTGCCTAGGTATTATACCCAGTTCTAATTCTTACACAGGATAATACTCTGCTTCGGTGGGGGACAGGAGTAGACCATTAAAATGAGGTGGATTGAAGATTATGATCATCAGGAGGATAAGTGCATTTCTTCCTTTTTGCAGTGAACCTAATATGTGCCAGACAGTCAACTGGATATGGGCGTTTCAGCCATTTGTTCCCATCATCTTTTTATCAACACATCAAGATGCACAAGAGAATCCTGGGCCATTTATCATCTGTGTATTGTGTAGCATTTGATCGTAGTGGGAGACGAATTTTCACTGTGAGTAGATGAGAACTGAAATATTCCATAATGTTGAACAACTTTGCTATGCTGGGTTTTTTTTTTTTCATAGCCTCTTCATACAATGGATTTTATACTGAATTTATAAAATAACTTTTCTGAAACTGGGTGGTCTCCTGGTGCTCTCCAAATATTTGGAGTACCATCTGTCGAACCGGTGGCTAGGAAGTTATGGAGATTGCAGCCCAAAACATTGGTTATCTCCTCCTGCGCTTGGATTTCCAATTTTGAGGAGTAATGTTGGATCGTGTCCTTGGTCCCTTGATGGTCCTTTTGTTTTGAAAAATAGCTCAGCAGTACGCAAGTTACCTGTTTATATCAAAAATGCATAGCTATCCAATTAAGTTGGGCCAGACCAACGTCCCCTTAGTATTTTGTTTTTTGCATTGACCGTTTTGATGCCCCTGGGAACCCCCCAGTAGAGCACAGTGCAAATGGAAGGAAGGCAGGAATATGCACAAAGCGTCTCTTGACTTGTAGGGGAAAGAATGGCATTTCTGCATGTTATACTTTGGGATTTTTTTTGTGTGTGAAACATTAGGGTTCAGATGATTGCTTGGTGAAAATTTGGGCCACAGATAATGGACGCT
Source organism: Python bivittatus (assembly GCF_059951505.1). Classification (NCBI taxonomy): domain Eukaryota; kingdom Metazoa; phylum Chordata; class Lepidosauria; order Squamata; family Pythonidae; genus Python; species Python bivittatus. Next base: position 223,559 of record NW_028277094.1, on the reverse strand, counting down.
TGCTTTCAACCCTCCGAGGACATTCAGCTGAAATTTCTGACCTGGCTGTCAGTTACGAGAACACCCTCCTTGCTGCAGGCAGTTGTGACAAGGTAGTCAGGGTCTGGTGTCTTCGAACTTGTGCACCAGTTGCGGTGCTCTTGGGCCACTCAGCTTCCATTACTTCCATACAGGTAAGCGAAAGAAAAATTCCCTCTCCTCCTCCCGCGCCTTTGCTTTTTGCTAAACAGCAAGGATTAAAACCGCATTTCCTTGCTACATCTCTGCTAATCGTTTTCAAATGGTTTTTGACTTTGTTAGATCACTTGCTCTTTGAATATTCTGGTCTGACCTGTCAGTTCCTTTAACATAAAGTAAATAAAAACAGGCCTCTATCAAAGCCATGTATTCAGTAACTTTTCATGTAGCAGATGGCTGCTGTTCCATTTTTATAAATGGAAAGTACACGAGAAAACTACGTTGCCTGTTTCTTACCGCTATTTTTTTTCTTTTTTTTAATTTTTAGTTTTCCCCAGCAAGAAAAGGAACAACGCGATACCTCACTTCTACTGGTGCTGATGGAACAATTTGTTTCTGGCAATGGCATTTAAACACAATGAAATTTAAGTATGTTTCTTTTATTTGATTTATTATGTTAGCCTTTGCTATTGTGCAGCCATGCTATTAAATTTCAGGAAGGAAAGTCCCGTTCATTAGCCCTTAGGATGAAGCACAACAGAAATATAAAATGAAACATCAGTGCATTATAATTAATTGTAGCATCAGTTGTGAATGAAGATGGGCAAACATTCTGGATTCCTCTGGATCCGAGATAATTTTCTCAGCTGCTGTATATATTTATTTTTGCATTGTTTTTAATTGTTTTTAGTGTTTTAGAATTGTTTGCCGCCCAGAGTCGCTTGGTTCAGATGGGTGGCTACAGAAATTAAATAAATAAATCAAAATAAATAAATACAAAATCTTTCAGATTACAACTCACACGGACCTTTCTGCTGAGTTTGCTGGCTAAGACATATAGATGTTAAAATCCCAGATCTGGAGGGTATGGGATTTGCTTGAGATAAATTGGAAGAATGTGGAAGTGCAAAGCATTACTCTGTTTGAGCAAATGAAAAGATCCAGTTTATCTCTCCTTGTGCTTTTGGATGAAAAACAGAATTGGAATCGATGTCTCTCTTTATAAGGAGCGGATTTACATTGGCTGGAATTACATATCATATTCAGCCATATGTTTATCTAAGTTTTGGTTTAGTTCAGCGTTTCTTAACCTTGGCGAACTTAAGATGTGTGGACTTCAACTCCCAGAATTCCCCAGCCAGCATGCTTCTGGAATTCTGGGAGTTGAAGTCCACACATCTTAAAGTTGCCAAAGTTGAGAAACACTGGGGTAGTGCAATGTGTGAGCCAAGTAATTAGGTCTTAGAGCTGTTCTCTAAACTCTGACAGATTTTCCAATCCTGTTCCTTAAAATCCTTTTAACTTGACTGATTTGATTTATTTGTATATTTCTTCACAGCAGGACTTTACCAAGGCTGGTAAAGATTTACCTTGAGGCTTTTTGCCTGCAAAGCATGGGTTCCCCAATGAGATTATGATCTCTGTTCAAGTGAAATTTCAAATCTTTTTCTCCCAGTCATGCCATATCAGAATGATATGCAGAGTGAGGTGTTCCTGGGGGGAGGTTAAGAAAGTTGCAAAAAGACCAGCTAAATTCTTGGAAAGTAAATCTATTTAGCAGAACCCATCAGTTAATGTACAGTCTTATTGAAGTTTTATCTTAACTTTTGGAGTCTGAGACTCCCCGCCCCAAAAAATGAATGAAATCTTGATATCTTAAGGAGCCTAGTGAACAGTGCAATAACTATACGGGGATGCTCAGAAGTAATTCTGTTTGGGTTTGTTGCTGCTGATTCCCATGACATTGAATATAGAATTGCAGGCTTAGTCTTCTGTGTCGGTTAGATTTTTCTGTCTGTCCTTGAAACGTTTGAAATTACCAGTGGTCATAAGGAGATAGACAACAACATGGTTGGCTTTAGTAGTATAATTTCCTGACTTGATTTTTCCCTATTTAGCTGTAACAGCAACTTTAAAGATCTATCTGTTCACCTACGTGCTGAGTTGACTAGTGCTACTGAGTGTGTTCTGCATTGTGGTTCTGTCTTTGTAGAGTTTAAGGAGTATGGGACTTCAGATATTTTTGTGGGTTTTATTAATATTTTACTTGCTTAATTACAGCTATGTTTATATTAAGTCTTTCAATGTCATTGTTAAATAAATAAATAAATTGCATTATGTTAGGATTTTAAAAAAATGGAAATAGGACAGATACATTTTATAAAATACCTTTTCTGTGAAAGTTTTGTGTAAATATATTTACCACTGACATCCTTTGCCATTCAAATGTGTAGTAGCGTTATTAAAGGCTCATCTAGAATTAACAATGTTGAATGTGTGTATTAAAGAACGTATGTATGCCGCATATATTTATTGATAGAATAGTTCAAGTAGTTCCTTAGATTCATGACCTTTGGAAATATATAGAGTTTTAGGATTTTCTCTGTCAGCGAAGGGGTATTTCAAAAACGTAAGCTTAGCAATATTATTCAACTAAACTTCATAAAAGCCAGTAGTGTTTACTTAATGGATCAGATGTCCCTGTTTAGTTTTAAGTTGATATTCACAGGCTATAAACCAATAGGTTGTCAGTTTTCTTTTGCAAACTGCTATTAATTTAGTAATTATTTCCCCAGCATATTCGTAACTCTGGATTTCAGGAGAAACCTATTTTACAAACTCAAACTGTTTTCTTAACAAGGTTACAATAGCATCTGCACAATCTAATATAAAGTAATTAAAATGCTCCCTCGTCACCTTTCAGGGATCGGCCGGTGAAATTTACAGAGAGATCCAGACCTGGTGTTCAAATTTCTTGTTCATCTTTCAGTTCTGGTATGTAGAAATAGAAATCATCTAGCAAATTTATATCAGGAATAGTTATCTTTTATAAAAAATAAAATAAAATGCTTCTGAGAAACAGCCTTCTACAGTTTTTCTTTGGATTAGGCAGAGACGCATTCTGATGGTTTCTAATCTTCACTGATCAAAATATCCAATAAACATTTGGGAGCTAGGAAGTGAGTTTACTTGGTTGTTCAGAGGCAATAATTTATAGATGTGTGTAGAGTATTTTGTTACTGAAATATTCTGATTCTTGTCCCACAATAGCTGTTCTAGGGTCAGAAATGTTGACCATGTACATTTTGCAAACTTAGAAATAGAAATTATATCTTGCAGTAAAATAGACAAGCATTAAATTTATATTCCACTTGGAACAAACTGGTTTTGCTAGCAGCTAACTTTATAAGCAAAGCTATCTTATAAGGACCTTCATCCTCGAATACTTCTCCTGAAACCTAAGGGAGACAATTGTTATGATATGGTCTTTTGTTATTGTCCTTTTTTTAACATATTAACAAAATATACACATGGCTTTCTTTAGTTCTGTGTTAGTATTCTAAATGCTATGTTGATTGTTTAAGTTTTCTCAAATTACAATAATGATACAGTAATTTTAGGGGAGGTTTTTAGACGCCTTCACAGAATGCTTAAAATTCATCAGATGTGTTGCTCCTTTGAAAAACTAATTTTGAAATCTGGCATGACCCCTTGAATTGCTTCAGGGATTGAAATATTAAAGACAACTTTCGTATTTCTTTTTTCTCCCAACCTTCTTCTTTTTTAGGTGGCATGTTTATTGCAACAGGAAGCACAGATCATGTGATAAGAATATATTATTTGGGCTCTGAATCTCCTGAAAAAATAGCAGAGTTAGAATCTCATATGGTAAGGACTAAACAGGAGAAACTTGGATTTATTCATTAAATTTGAAGAGAAGACTTTGGTATTATGTGTGAGAGATACACACACAATTCTAGAGAAGGATTTTTGGGTAGCCTACATTTTTTTTCCAACAGAAGAGGCAGTTCTACTGGTTCTTTTGGAAATCTCCAATAAAATACCTTTTCCTATAAAAAGATAGTACGTCCTTACCAACGCATGTGTAATGTTTCTTTAGGGAAGTAGCACGTTCTTTGATTATTAAAGATATGGCATTGTGAGCCATTTCAATAATTATGTGTTGTAATATAAACCAGCAAGCTGATGATTCAGCAAATAAGAAAATATAGCTTCTGTTTCACAGAGATCCAATTTCTTGTAAGTTGACAATGGATCACGATTTTTCTTGATCTGGACACCCTTCTAATACTTGGAATTCACTTCCCAGGATTCCAGCAGCATAATCATTGAGGATTCTGGGAATTGAAGTCCACGTGTTTAGAAGGTGCCCAGTTCATGAATTATTACCAGAAGGAGCGATGGCAGATGGTTCATATACCAGTAGCTTCTGAGAGTAATAATTTCACCTGGTGCATGGTGATACTGGGAGACTGAAGGGCACAAGGCTGACCATCTTATATATGTTTCATGCTTGTTATGATTGTACTATCACCAGTTGCTACTGCTGGTCCTTGAATGGTCCACCAACAAACCAGGAATCAATTCTGAGTAGTCGCAATCCATAGGTACTTCACATAGTTCAGGATGCTTGCCCCTAATTGGTTTGTAACAACTGAGAGAAATATTTGTGGGAGGAATGGAGCAGAGGGGAAGAAATGTTGAACAGTTGACCGAAACAAAAGTATTGCTTACAACCATTGTTTTATTACTCTAAAGGACAAGGTTGTTGCTGTTCAGTTCTGCAACAATGGAGACAGGTAAGGATTTCTTAAGGCGTTCTTCCACTAGAATGCTGTTTTTCTCAAATGCTTTGTAAAAAACTTAAAGGAGTGACTAAGGAACAGAAAGCAACTGGAAGGTCCAGTTCTAAACCCTTAATGGTATTTCATGTTGCCCTACCTTTTGTAACACCTTACATGTTTTACAAATATTAAGCAGCCTTCCTGAAAGCACATTCAGTAAACACATGAGCTGTTAAATAATCCCTAAATTAAAATGTAAGGTAATCAGTAATAGATACAGGCAGCTTTTCAGGTACGCTCTTGATTTTACAGTGCATAGTTATTAAATGGGTAACAAACGTTGAACTTGAACTGACTGTACCAAAAAGCATTTCATTGGATGAAGTTTCTTTGTGTGTGTGTATGTTATATTTCTAATCCACCTTGCCATTTTCTGGAATGGCCAGCCTTTTTAACACATTAAAGGAGTGGAAAAAAGAAGATAAAATGAACCTCCTTAATGCATACCAGAGAAAAGACATAAGGGTAAAAGCACAAAAGCCAGGATGCCCATAATATGTGGGTACTTAAACTAACAAGAACTGTAAAATAGCCTATGCAATATATGGAACAAGAAGAAAATTATAGCTAGAGGCAAAAGGAGGCTAACTGCAGTGAAGACATTTCCCAGACAGGCCCCATAACTAAGAAGTACTCTTATTTGTAGAACCTTTACTCAATACTAGAGGAGGGTCTGCAAAGATATCTAAGAGGTTCCAACTAAGTACATAGAGGAGGCTTTTGGTGGAGGGGGTGGGTGTTACTCTGGCTGCAAACTATACAAGGCTAATCGGATCAGCTCCATGTGAAATTTCCACCTTTAAGAAATGTCAGAGGTTGCTGGCTGTGCAGTCTTCTGGTGATTGATATATGTTAAATGGCCCTAAAAAAATAAGTTGTGGCTGGTTCCCACCTGCAAAGCTAATGTTCTTCTTTGGTAATAGCTTGTGTGCAGTTGCTAATTCAAGGCAGATGATAAGATGGGAAAGTTCTCGGGCAGCCTTTGAGCACACAGAAGACGGGAGGCTGACATGGACATAGATAAAGCAGGGCCTGGGCTGAGTAGCATGGAGTAATTGTTCTTTTAACTCTGAAATGCAGGTTAAGATTTGTCAGTGGAAGCAGAGATGGAACAGCGAGAGTTTGGCAATATCAGCAGCAAGAATGGAAGAACATAGTGTTGGATATGGCCACCAAAATGACTGGGTAAAAATCAGAAGCTTTTATTTTTGCTTCTTATGATCAAAGAAATACAAATAATTGAAAATACGGCAGTGCAAGTTCTGTACGTACATACTCTCTATGTATGTACCCTTATTTCTCACTGAGAATTAAGCCAGATCACTGAACCAGACTGCTCTCCCACTCGGGTTTTTCAAGCAAGGTTTCTTTTTAAAATAAAGAGATATAGGAACCTTGCTGGAGTTTGTTCTGGTATATATGATAGTAGCAGACGCTTCCTTTTTTTGGTTTTGCATCCTCCTGTTACATGTGGAACTTGTGGTTGTACATATGTGATGTTACAGCAAAATTATAGAGTGCTGGGCACATGCATTCCTCAAAAGAAGGATGTTGGACAACTTCCCCAACTCCATAGACTTGAATTGTTCGATAAAGTAAGTGTGAAGCCCTAGACGGCTGAGCAAAATCAAAGAAGCAAGAACTACATAAATTTCAGGAAGGTCTCTTTAATGCTAGTCTGAGGATAAATACAGAATCCTGGAAACTGGGAGGAATTTCCCAGCGTCATTTAGAAAGTGTTCATTAAGGCAGAACTCCTTTGAATGATTTGAAACGCTTCTTCCCAGCTTTCTTTCCACCTGGGCTAAGTTGCCATTTATGAGATAAACCACCAACCGCCTCACCTTCTGTCTCCTGATGGTTTAAGTCTGCTCTCTCTTCCATTCCTTTCCCAGCCTCCCCGTAATCTCTCACCGTGAGTTGTATCTGAGAGGTTCTTGTTCCATTATAAAGGTAGTAAACTTTCCAAAAGGGGTACTTTTTAGCCTGAGTTGAATATGGCCCTGAATATTAGAAGGCAGATCTTCTCCGATTGCACCTGGTTGATTTTATGAGATGTTCAGGCTAAATTTCAGTTCCTTGTTTATTTTTAGGGCCATTTGTTTTGCCTGGTGTTAAAATTATTTCATGGTATTTTTTTTTAATGTATTCTACTAGGCATGGGGGAGATGGGGAAGGCAGTTAGAGGCATTTAGATCAAAACCTCTCTCTCTCTGGAACAGACCCATCAACATTTCTTTTGGTTTCATTATTTCCATGAACTCAAACCATCTAGGTCTTTCAGCAGTATTGAAAAACACTAATATGCTATATCCAATCTACATTTTTTCAGGCTGGTCAAGATTGAGCCATATAATTCTGTTCCCTATTTCTTTTTGTCTCTTATGAAATGTAGAGAAGTCACTCACAATTTTTATTTTCTTCAAAAGAGGAGTTGATGTAAATTGCATCGGAATGGAAATTCATATAGCTTTCACTGAAAAAAACCCTCAGAATCTAGTATTAAGTTGAGGATATCTTACAATCCTGGTGTGGATGTATTTAGGTTTTCTAAACATACTCCCTTTTTGGTTCAATTTTTATATATTGCTTTGAGCTAGCTAGATTCTTTTTGGAAACTGGCATTGATGATGGTCAACTTCATCTTACAGAGAAAGTGAAGCTGTATATAATGTCATGGTGGGGGGTCCATTATTAGATCTCCTATAAGTTGTTTGGGGAGAAAACTAGTAAAGCTGTTGGGAATGTTGATTTGAATTGTAGCTAATGTGTTGGGAGAGACCTATAAGTTTTACTTATTTATTTATCAGATTTGTCACCGCCCATGTTAAAAAGTGACTCTGGGTGGTTTACAGAGAAGATAAAATTAATTTTACAAAATCTGTACATTTTTACAGGATCTGTACATTTTCTCTAGGAGATATTAAATTAGAAGGCAACATAGTGGGTGGGGTAGATGGAAGGGTCAATTTCTGCACTATAACAGTTCAAATTTATCCCATGATTGCATTTATCAGTTCAAGAAGGAGCTGGAGGAGAGATATTTCATCTCATTTATTTTAGCTCTAAGTCAGCATTGATAATTTGCCCTTTAGTAAATGGTGGTGGTGGTTGTTTTAATTTTCCCAGGAACAATGTCCTGTCTGGAGAAGACAAAGTATCCAAGCTGAAGGTGACTATGGTGGCTTGGGATCGATACGATGCCACTGTCATTACAGCAGTGAACAACTTCCTTCTGAAAGTGTGGAATTCTTCTACTGGGCAGCTTCTCCATAGTTTATCTGTAAGTTTAAAAAAAATAGTCAAACTGGCTTATTCCAGAGATCTGCATTCTAAAGTTCTGTAGGCATTTCACGCTCTGAAACCCAGTGTCTCCAGTTTGAAATTTGCACTTCTTCAAATCAAAATTCTGACCATGCTGGTGGAAGCCAACTTAAACTTTTAGAGCAGCAAGGGTCATTGGCCAACGCTGGAGTGGCTTTTGAATAAAACATCTAAGATAGCAGCACTTTAAAGGCATCAATCTTTAAAGGTTCCAATCTCTGCTGTGCTTTGTTGAACTTTGTTGGAAAAAAAATCCAAATTTCCTGGCAGCCTGCGTGAGGGAAGCAGAATTTGGCTGAATTTGTTACATGTGGCTTATTCCCATTGATTTCCCATATTTTATTATATTAATCATTAATCATCAGCCAGAAAAGAAACCCTACTATCATCCTGTGTTGCTGCATTAAGAATTGTAAATAGTGTTTGTTTTGTCAAAGATGCCCAAAGCATCAGCAGGATGCAAATAAAGTGCTTGACATAATTATCTCCTGATTATATTTTATTTTCCGATCATTGAGTGGATTTATCAAATAAAGCTAAGCATGCTTCCTTAAAGAAAGATGGAATGAAAAATCCAGATTCATTTTTGGATTTACCTGTAAAACAGGTGTGGGTAACATTTGGCTTCCCAGGTGTGTTGAACTCAGCCTCTCCTCAGCCTTTGGCACCCTGCTGTGAGAGCCTTGCAATTCAGGTATAAATACGCTAAATATAATCCATCAGTGAACGATGACTATGTTTACCTTTGTTGCAGGGCCACGATGACGAAGTGTTTGTTTTAGAAGCTCACCCATTTGACCAAAGGATCATGCTCTCTGCCGGCCATGATGGGAACATTTTCGTTTGGGACCTCGAGAAAGGAACAAAAATTCGCAATTACTTCAACATGGTAAGACCTGGCATGGGACAGACTGGTCAGCTGGTTGTGAGCTCTGTGGAGGTGTGAGATCTGCGGAGAAAATTATGAGAATTTCTTGTGCGTGTCTTTATTTCTCAAATTTATACTAGTGGAACTCTGTCGGCCCTTCAGGATAGACCAGACTAGGAAGCCAAAGTCACGCATGCTAATATATTAATATAATACTGGCCAGGACTCAGATTTCTTTTATCTGGCCATTGTTTTGGTTGCAGGTCCTCCTTCTGTTCCTCAAGGTTATTCCTTCTTCCCATTACAAACTGTGGGTGGCAAACCAAAGATAAAAACACCATATGTAGTCAAAATCAGTTAAAAGGCCCCTATAAAAATCTCCTTTGCAGCCCCAGTTCCACAAGGCAGGTGCCATGATAGAAAAGGCACACTTTCTGAGTCCTACCAGGTGACACTGGGTCATCAAGGGGACCCAGCACATGGCCGCTCGGCCAGATTCCTTTCACCAGAAAACAGAATCCTAATTTTTCTTAGTTTAGGGCAAGCTGTAGATGCCCCAATGTGTGAAGACAAAAGACCGGTTAAAGCTGCACCATCTTTTGCTGCAGCATTGCTGTTTCCCATACTGAAAATAAGAATTCTTAGCATCTGTCTGAGCTTCTGAGCCGTTAAGAAAAGCATATCCGATTGAAAGATGAACACATTTGAAACTGAACAAGACAAATAGACCTAATTTAGGGGCTTGGTTTGAAAAATTAAATCTTTTCAAATGATTGTATGCGTGAATTCTTCCTCTTCCCCCCCTTTTTTTTAACAGATTGAGGGCCAGGGCCATGGTGCAGTGTTTGACTGCAAATTCTCCCCAGATGGTCAGCATTTTGCTTGTACAGATTCACATGGCCACCTCTTATTGTTTGGCTTTGGGTGCAATAAGTACTATGAAAAGGTAAGATTGGGTACTTTCTAGAGCTGTATTTGCGCTAGAAATAAGCTTAGCATGATACAGTTCAAATTAAACGGTTATAAATATTGTAAACGTATGGGTAAGATTAAGCATGTGCTTAAGGCTCCCTTCAAGCCAATACAGGCTTCCAATAAATTACCTTTGTCATTTCTGATTTGTGGTATTTGTAAATAGTTAATTCCTTCAGTGCAGTTTCCTTCCACTGATGCGTTTTGGATATTGGATTACAGATTCCATAATCTCTGCCAGTAGTACCTTGAACTGGCCTTGGAAATAAATTGATTATAGAAATAAATACAATAGAGTTTTCTCCCCTGAGGAGTTGACTGGCCTATAAGGATCTCAACTCCTGTGGTTTTTGAAATGGTGTAAGCTGCTGGTCCCACGTTTCAGACCTTCTCTTTGTATTGACAAGGGCAAAAGTTATGCTTGTTTAATAAAAGCAACAAATCGTTGACATCTATTCTGTTGTGCGTATACATATAGACTGTATGTGGGTTTGATGGAATGTGCTCCTTTGAAAAGAGCCACTTCGTGCTTAAAGCCACATATAAGTTGATAAAATAAATTTGAGGGTTTGGATCAGCCCGTGGCAGATAACATCTATCCTTCAAAAAAGATAGCATATTAGATGAGAACATTAGAAATAAATCGATTCTAGAAATAAGTACAATATCATTCTCCTGAGGAATTGACTGGCCTATAAGGATCTCCTATCTGTGAAGTCGTGTTGTATGAATAAAATTAATAATGATTTGCATATATGCACTGACTGTCTAAGTTTGTGTCTCATGTAGATTCCAGATCAGATGTTCTTCCATACAGATTACCGCCCACTGATCCGTGATGCTAATAACTATGTGCTCGATGAACAAACCCAACAAGCGCCGCATCTCATGCCTCCCCCCTTCTTGGTAGATGTGGATGGGAATCCTCATCCCACAAGATACCAGCGACTGGTGCCAGGGCGGGAAAATTGTAAAGATGAACAACTTATCCCTCAACTGGGCTATGTAGCAAACGGTACATGATTTCTAACACAGCAGAAGTGATCTGCGCCTTGTTTGTGATGCTGTCTGTGAGAAGGGCCCATAGATGGTAACATGATTGGTAGTCATGGTCCAGTTATGGTATTTCCCTAAAAGATGTATGTTCACTTTGTACATTTGGAATGTAGTATTGTTTTAGGATCAACTGCTCTTTATCCTGATCCCTCCCATGTTACAGTAGTTTGTTTGTTTGTTTATTTATTTATTTATTTACTTTTATTATTGAATTTCTCAACCGCCCATCTCCCCCCAATGGGGGAACTCTGGGCGACTAAGATGGAATGGAATTATGAAGGCCGGAGTCAGGGAGAAAAACATTTTCTTTCATCTCCTGAGGCGTGAGGAAAGATAAGAGGATGAGACTGGCACCTCCCTGAGGAATTCACATTGTTGTGGCTGGCATTACTTGGGAGCTGGGTTTCAGTCTGGGAAGATTCTTGCTAGAGGTTGTAGCTAATAAACATAGCTGGACTGAATTTACATGGTCTCTTGGAGTTCCTTGGGCTAGGCCTGACATCAATCTTCCCAGACTGAAACCCCAGCTCCCAAGTAATGCCAGCCACAACACTGTGAATTCCTCAGGGAGGTGCCAGTCTCATCCTCTTATCTCTCCCTCGTGCCTCAGGAGATGAAAGAAAATGTTTTTCTCCCTGACTCCGGCCTTCATAATTCCATTCCATCACAGCGACTCACAACAAGCATTAAAAACATAAATATATATAAATACATAAAACATCAGTTAAAAACATTACTAGAAAGGGGAAGGAGAGTCCAAGAAGATGAAAAATCTGAGGCTGAAGACAGGAGGCCTCTATGGGGCTAGCCATCCCCATGCTTGAGGTATTCCCTCCCCACCCCAGGCCAAGTGGCAGAACCAGGTCTTCAAAGCATGATGTGTCTTAGTTTTCTACCAAATATTTTTAATCATTATGTAGCATGCTGTACTTTCATACCGTGGTATATTTGTTATTATCATAGCTATTCAGAACAACTTGCAAAATTGAAGTTTAGAATTTCTGGATGTCAGCATGCTATGGGCAGATAATTGCTTCTGTTCATAGATAAAAGAAACGAGTCAATTTTAGCAGTTGATTTGGTTTAGTAATAGAAATGTAACAACACATTTTTGCAACAAATTGCAGAAGAGAAATAGTGTTAATCTCTTCCAGCAAAACAGAATAGTGCAGATGAAAACGAGTGTCTGTTTGTACCTGGTCTAACATCAGTGGGCTAGATCTAATGGGGACCTCTATAGATAAATGTATAAAAAGAAGATAGCCAAGTCTGTGGAAGGACTTGGTCAGGGCATCAAAAACAAAAGATCAGAGCAAGTATGGCCAACTTTGGAATGGGTAGGACCAACGTTTTCAATGTGTGTGTTGTGGGGATGTTTAAAGGGTGGAATGGGGGTCTTTTTTTAGAACCCTGAACTTCCCAGAAATCAACCCATGTTTTCTATGGTTGTGGGGGAAGCTGTAAGGGGCAAAATTGATGCTTTAAGCCTGTAAATGTTAAGGAACCTATTTTGCCCCTGAAATCCCCAAAGCCCCCCGCTTCCAGTGTTCCTGCCCATCCAGAAATGCAGTATTGCTGGTTCCTCTCAGCTTACTCTATGTTTGATCTCGCAAAGGTGATGGTGAGGTGGTGGAGCAAGTGATTGGGCAACAGACTAATGATCAAGAAGAGAGCATCCTTGATGGAATTATCAGAGAGCTGCAAAGAGAGCAAGATCTCAGAAGGCTCAGTGAAGGTGAAGCTCTTCCAAACCCTCCACGGAACAGATTACCGTCTGTTAACAGTAAGGGAGTGTGAGAATGTAGAAAATCACAACTTTCTCCACTGTCCTTTTAATAAAACAAAAACAAAAAAAAAATGCTTGCTTAGCTTTGTGATTTTGTTTTGCTTGTGTTGGCAGCTTTGAGAAGTCCAAGCTTGGATATTGCTTCCCCCACAAATGTCGGGCTCAGACGGAGCGGTCAGATTGAAGGTGTCCGGCAGATGCACCACAATGCTCCTAGAAGTCAGATTGCCACGGAGAGAGATCTCATGGCGTGGAGTAGGAGAGTAGTAGTAAATGAGCTGCCTCCTGGAATTAGCAGGTAAAAAGTGGTTTTGTCGAGGAACACGTGGTCTGAGCTCCTTAAAATGATCCTTAGGATCTCCCCATATAGGTAAGCGGTGCGGTCTCTTCAGCATCTTGTGAAATTAGCCCAGTGGATTTTTTCATCTGGCTAGAAAAAGCTAGACGTTTTTGACCCCTCCGGATCTCTGTCTAGAAAAGTTTCTCCTTCAAAGCAACAAGTTAGTTAAGGCCAGAACAGTCACTAAACTGTTGCAAATCATTCCCCACTTCAATTGAGGAATGCAGGAGATGATGTTGGGCTGGTGAAGGTTCTCTCAGCTGCAACTCCAAACCCCTTTTGCTGAGAACAGCTGAAGTTAGAACTTCACCCTTCACACTGATAGGGTTAGCAGCTTCTCCCTGCTAGGCAGAACCAGTTGGTGGTAGGAAAGCCAGCAACTAGCATCTTTGACTAGCAAGGACAACGTTGGGCCCCTGCCCAGGCAAACCATATTTCTCAACTGGAGTGAATGTGTCCGCCCTGGGCAATAGGTAAAATTACTAGTCCCTCCTCCTCCTCCCCAAAAGAACATAGAAAAAGATTTAGAAGCAAATAACAGTCAATTAGTAAATTAGGTCTTTGAAAAGATTTGGACAATAACCCAAGTTTGTTCTTTTTTCTGAAGAGTTCAGGAGGAATGCCGAGCAGCCAAAGGTGACTTAGAAATTCACCTGTATACACTTGAAAAGAAGAGAAAGCCATCCTACACTTTGCAGAGGGTGAGAGATGTGATTTCTTCCAGGCGCAGACCTTCTTTACTAGCTAGTTGGAAATTTAGCCACCCTATATACAGATGGATGATGGAGTATATTAAAAGGAAGGATATAGATGGTTGGGTGCGAGGGAAATTGTGGGTAGAAGCCAGGCCTATGGAGAAAAGAATTGTATTTGAATACAATTATGTTTTATAATTCCAAACTTTAAAATAACCAGAGTTATCTGAATTCAAGCAAAATTGAAGCAGGAGTTTCTGAATTTGTAGTTGTAGCTTATGTTTGTACAAGAAGCAAGAAGGCAAGGCATGTACGTGGGCCTGGAACCTGAGCTGCGTAACGTTCCACTCACGCTGTGGATAGCTGCGTTCAAGATCGCAAAGACTTGGCTTATCTTAGAACCTTTCTTGCTGCAAAGGCTTCTCCCCCAAATTTGAATTTCTGTCTCCTGTTTCTCCTGGTTATGATAAAAGAGCGATTATCAGCCCGGCAGCGGGCGATCTTTGCGCAGAAACCAACGCAGGCGACAGCACGCTTATCAAACGCGTTCCACCATCGAGCGTCATTCACAAAATGCACGGAGAAGCGCCCACGCCCAGGAAGACTCTGAGAGCTCCTCGGAGGTGAGACGGCCAAGGCTTGTTCGTTGGTGGGGTTTAGCACGATTGCCTAGGGTTCTTTTGCTTTCCTATTTCGCTTTCATTTAAACAATTGTAATTAAGACGACTTCAAATCCATGCCAGGAGAATATAGAACAATAAAAATACAGTGTTCCCTTTGCTATCGTGCACTGGACAACAGGGGCTTCCAAATTTGATGATGTTGGTGATATGGTACTCTTAGAGCCAGAAGCCTCCATAACGTACTGATGCTGAGTTCTGAAAGGGGACTCCTCTTGTTCAGATCCTCATCTGGCATTCAGTAAAAGGATTCTTTGCAGGACCTCCTGTCTGGGTCCAGCCCGCAAGCTTCAACAAAGTGGTCCCTTCCTTGAAACACTATCACCTGATGGGACTTAGGAAATGTGTCTTTTCTGTTAAGACGCCTGCCCTATCGAATAATTTCCCCCCTGAGATTTGACTGGCCCTAACCCTGTTAGTCTCGTGCATTTTAACACTATAAAACAGTATGCTGGCTGAGGGAATTCTGGGAGTTGAAGTCCACGCACCTTAAAGGTGCCAAGGTTGAGAAACACTGCTGTAAAGAAGGCTTTGAAAACCTAGCTGTTCCCCTGGGCACTGAACCCAGGATGGTAGATGAGGGAGGTCTAGTGTGTGTGGATGTATTTTGTTGTTTTGTGTGTGTGTTGATTTTTGGCTGTTTTTGTCATTGGGGACATTGTGGTTTTGTTTTTATTTGCTGTGTGCGGCCCAGAGTTGAATTTTGTAAGTTGAGTGGCCATTTAAAATCATAATTAATTAATTAAGACAAAACATTCCTATCTTGATCGGAGAATACAAGGAATCATAATGTAAGTGCTGCATTCAGAAGACTCTTAAATCAGTGTTTCTCAACCTTAGCAACTTTAAGATGCGTGGACTTCAACTCCCAGAATTCCCCAGCCAGCTATGCTGGTTGGGGAATTCTGGGAGTTAAAGTCCACTCATCTTAAAGTGGGCAAGATTGAGAAACACTGCTCTAAATACTTGAAAAAAAATAGTTTCCTCCTAACTTAGGAAGACCCCAACCAAAAGAAAAGAAAAGAAGAATGTTTGCTTTTTGTCGCCCCCCAATTCAGGAAGTCGATACCATTGGAACCAGCGATGCCTCTGGAGATGACAACGTAGCTGCGTGGCAAAGTGAAAGCAGCTCCAGGTATTTTTATTGCTCTCCGTGAAAAGGGAATATCTTATGACCCAAAAAGCACACTGCTTCTGTAGACCATTCAGAGGCCCTCGAATGAACATACTATATCAAGAATCTTTTGTAGATAGAGAATTGGGGGGTCGATGAAAACGGTGCGTGTTCATCTGTATGAAGCTAGAAAGAAAGAAATTTGAGAAGGGTAACCCTTCCCTTTACATCACGATTCCTCAACCTTGGTAACTTTAAGATGGGTGGACTTCAACTCCCAGAATTCCCCAGCCAGCCTTGCTGGGGAATTCTGGGAGTTGAAGTCCACCCGTCATAAAGTTGCCAAGGTTGAGGAATCCTGCTTTACATGATTACTTTTAGGTAGGCCACAAACTCTAAGCTTCCCTTTGAAGCCCTTTTGGGTTGCGTTTCATCCTCCTCACGGTTTCTCAGTATTTTCTAACGTGACCATTTCAGCGATTCGTCCAGCGAATATTCCGACTGGACAGCCGATGCTGGGATTAATCTCCAGCCTCCAAAAAGACAGACGAGGCAAGCGGCTCGCCAAATCTGTAGCAGCTCCGAAGACGAACAGGTCAAAGAGACAAAAGGACAGGAAGAAAAGCGCAAGAAACCCAAACAGACACGAAAAAAGGTAAGCCAGTTTAAAAGACACACACACTCAGAAACGTTTGATTAAGGTGAGGTAATTCACCGCCTTAAGATCTGAGCGTCAGCCGTTTGGTCCCTCTGCTTGCATTTGAACTTAGAAATGTTTCCATTTTTAAGAAACCCAGCGGACTACTCTCAATGGATGCTGAACCTACAGAAGAATGGTTTGCTCCCCACTGGATATTGGATACCATCCCACGCCGTTCTCCCTTTGTCCCGCAAATGGGAGATGAGGTAGACACAAATTTAAATTCATAGCTCAGCTTAACCTCCAAAGAGGTTTGCACAACTATTTTTAACCAGGTATAATAAAACTTAAGATGTACATCTTTTCAGACATGCTGGCACAGTCCCATTTCAGGCTTGTGCTATGTTCAGAATCTGTCTTTGGGAACAGCTAGAATAGATTCAAAATATTGTAATCATTATGTCAGAACAAAGAATGCTGTTTGGTATGAAAAGAGGGTGGCTTTTTTACTGCAAGCCTGGAACTTTGAAGAAGCTCTGAAGGCAGGACTTCTCAGATAAGAACCGTACTACATGAGAAGTCTTTTTGAGTTTGTTGTCATTTTTGCCAGTAAAACTGGAAAACACTTCAGGCCCGTTGATGTTCTGATTTGGTTTGCAGACACATTTGCAGAGGTGGTCTCAGATGGAACAATTTTTAGCAAAGGTCCCCAAGGACCAGAATTCAATGTCAGTTATGCTGCTGTCTCACTCCGGTGCCCCTTTGCATACTCAGGGTGCATAAGCAGCTCGCCTGGCTGGGCAGCTGGGGATTCTTTGGGTCAAAAAGGCAACTTATCATCTGTTTTATGCAACAGACTATGACTCCAGGTTTGGACACCATGCAAAATCGTTTTTTCTCCCCTACCTTTTGATGAAACAAGAAAATGGGTTTTGAACATCAGAAGTTACGATTTGTTAGCAGATGTAGTTTACTAGTCTGGGTGCCCTTCCCTTTCGTAATACGCAAATCATGTACTTTCTGGAGCTCCAAAGACAAGCAGTAATTAACAAATAAATAGGGTTTATTTTTAGGATTCAGAGAGTGTTGGCTGGTGGGGCCCAGGAGGAGAGCCTTCTCTGCCATTGCCCCCACCCTTTGGAATATTCTCCCCCCAGAGGTGCGCTGGGCCCTGACCCTCCCGGCTTTCCAGAAAGGACTTAAGACCTCGCTCTGTCAGCTTGCGTGGGGCGACAAGAGCTGTAATCAATCCTGGGGGTGGCTGATGCCCTGATGACACTCCCTGAGCTGTTTGCCAATTTTATCATCCCTTGGCATTTATTTATTAATTATTTAAGATTATTTTATATTGTATTTTAATTGATTTTACCTCCTCTGTAAACTGCCCAGAATTGCTTTTTAATGAGATGGGCAGTGACAAATCGGATGGATGGATGGATGGATGGATGGATGGATGGATGGATGGATGGATGGATGGATAGATAGATAGATAGATAGATAGATAGATAGATAGATAGATAGATAGATAGATAGATAGATAAAACCTTTTAATGGAAGTTCCTTTCTGAAGCCAGTGTATGAACAGCCCTGTCCCCTCTCTTCCCTCCTTACAGATAATTTATTTCAGGCAAGGGCATGAAGCTTATGTGCGCGCAGTCCGGAAAGCAAAAATTTATAGTGTTAACATGCAAAAGCAGCCATGGAATAAAATGGAACTCAGGGTAAGCAACCAAAAATAATTTTATTGTGTGTGGTTGTTAGTGGCCAGAACCTACTTTATTATTAAGTCCAACCAATAGTCTGTTCAGAAGCAGCTCTCGGATAATAGTTTAAGATAAGGGTTTCCCCCAACCCTGTCTGGAGATGCTGTGATTTGAACTGGGGAGTCATCTGTTCGCAGAGTGCTCTTGGAAACAGTCAACCCTCCCCGTGATGAAGGAGTTTGACAGGATCCGAACGTTTCTGCCCAATCGGCTTCTGTAGTGCATGTTATCCGGTATGTCATGATGTCGGTCCAGTGCTGAGGATAAGGAAATGGATTGGTTAGTTTTGCATTAAGTAACATGAGACACCTGCACGTTTGCCTCCTCTGAATTTGTGTTCCTGCTCCTCCACCGATACATATGATCATTTTTTGAGCTTCTCTGTCTGACTGTCCCCATTGGATGAGTGGCATGATAACTCTGAGAGTTGCTGTTGAGACAAATGTCTCCTTCCTGCTTCTTGGTGCACCTGACAAAGCTGCTCATTGTGTTACATGCCTTATGCGCCACGTTCCGTCATTCTGTTCGTTTTCTTTTTCCACTGGCATTGTTTACGTATAACACTAAGTTGGCTTGTGGAACGACCACAGTGGCCTCTTTTGCTTACAACAGTAAGCTGTCATTCGGGGAGGGGGGGTCCCGGTAAAGTAACAGCACAATGGCTTAGTGTAACCATATCCTGATTTCACTCTGGTTCTAAGAACGCAGTAACCCAGTGGCACCCATGTTTCATCCACGGCATTGCTAGAATTGGAGTAAGAAGACATGTCTACCTTATATGTTAGTTTACAAAAGGAGCAGTCGCTTTAAATGCTCTTGGCCGATGTGTGCTTTACAATTAAAAATAGGAAACAACCCTAAGCTGTTGATCTCTGCTGCTTTTTGACAAATAGGAACAAGAATTTGTGAAGATTGTGGGGATTAAGTATGAAGTTGGACCACCTACGCTGTGCTGCTTGAAGCTTGCCTTTCTTGACCCCGTCTCAGGCAAAATGACAGGGGAATCGTTTTCCATAAAGTGAGTGGCTCTCTAAGGCTCCAGTTAAACTTTGGGGTGATGCTTGGGAGTGGGGCACCTCCCTCCCCTTCCCTCTCCAAACCTGTTCTCCAGTCATCTTTTCGCCAGTGATTCCAGAAAGTGGCAAGTGAGGAGTACCAGAATCATCCTGTGACATTTGACATCAAAGCAAAATCCTGTCCCGAACCTGAAATTTCTTTATAGCTTTATTTTTGTAGTGCAGCATGCAAATACTCTGTTCCTGTACCACACTTGGAACAATAACTGAAGGCCTAAGAAGTTAGTGTTGCTTAAATAGATTCATAGGTATCATATCTCTTGTTTAGAAGACCCATGAAGACCTGGCTCTTCACCCAGGACTTTGGGGGGAGAGAGAGAGACCCCTCGCTTCGTTGCACTTGCCATCTTTTATTGAATTTATTGTAATGCCTTGGATTGTTGTGAGCCGCCCAGTCTTTGAGAGCCAGGCAGCATACAAGTTTAAATCATTATTATTACAGGTAGTCCTCAACTTGCAACTTGGTTGTTAAGCAAAGCAGTCGCTAAGTAAAACTGCAGCTGTGCTTCTGACCTTTCTTCATAAGCGCTCACTTACTTACTCTTATTTCCTTTGCTTTACAGACCTGCGAAGGTTGTAAATGCAAGGATTGGTTGCGAAGTTACTTTTTCATCACCATCATAACTGCGAACGGTCACTAAATAAGGCAGTCACTAAACAAGGACTGCCTCTGTTGTTGTTGTTGTTGTTGTTATTCTTATGGTGCCTTCAAGTCAGTTTTTGACTCCTGGCAACTGCCTGGACTAGTCCCTGCAGTTTTCTTGGCAAGATTTTTCAGAAGCGGTTTGCCCTGGCCGCCTCCTTCCTAGGGCTGAGAGAGAGGGACTGGCCCAGGGTCACCCAGCTGGCTTCGTGCCTGTTGTGGGACTAGAACTTCCTGTTTCTGGCATGATGCCTTAACCACTCCACCAAATTGGCTCTCTTGTTATTATCATGATCATCTCCATCTCCTCCTCGGCTGACTCATTTCACTTTTGTTTCACAGGTATCATGACATGCCTGATGTTATTGACTTCCTTGTGCTGCATCAATTTTACAATGAAGCCAAAGAAAGAAACTGGCAGATTGGTACGTTTAGCTCTTTGCTATGGAACCTTCAAGCTCTTCCTGCTTTCTAAAAGAAGCATTTTAGCATTTTTCCGTAACGTTACCTATGCTCCATTAATTTGAGTAAGCAGAAAAATGGTTTCAACATGAAGTCATTCTGAAATCCCTGCTGCCATTTAAAAGGTTGATACCAAAAGATATGGATTCTAATCAGGGCGTCTTTTACAAGCATCTTCATGTATCACTTTGCTTTCTCTGCCCTTCTTTTTTCAGGGGATAGATTTCGAAGCATAATAGATGACGCGTGGTGGTTTGGAACCGTAGAAAGTCAACAGCCATTCCAAGCAGAATATCCAGACAGTTCCTTCCAGTGCTACAGTGTTCAGTAAGGAGGAATCTAAGTGTTTGAATTTTAGTGCAAAAAAGGAAAGGAAAACCAAGTTCTGGTACTTTAATTAAATAATCATGCGTGTTGATAATTTGATACATGCTGGTTTTAAAATATTTGCATCCCATTTCTTAAAATGCAAGATGTCTGCTCAATTCCAATGAAAAGCTGATTTTTATATATTTAGTCTTTCCAATGGAGTGAAATGCTGGACAGAGATTATGTAAAGTGGGTTAGGACTTTATTGGTGAGATAGACAAAATGGGAACAAATTTGGAGGGGTAGGGGTAGGGAGGAGAAACTGGTACAAGAAAGATTGAGTTGAAAAGTAGACTAGATCTAGCCAAGGTTTGCAGAGCAAAAAAGTTTTCCCGGAGTCCCCCAGTGCATCTGTTAACTTTGGCTAAGCTATTTCTGAGCTTTATTATTATTACTGTTTTTTTGCACAGTCAGCCAAATGTTTAGACTGGATTTGGCATTTTTGTCCACCTCTCAAGTCCTTCCCAAGGACCTGGGATAGGCAGATGTTGTTTGATGTTGTTAAAGGTATCGTCGCAGGATGGAAGCTGTTCCAAGTAAAGCTGCCTTTTGCAATTGACTGATGGTGATTTTGTCAATGCCGACGGTCTTCAAGGGGTGCTCCAGATGTTTTGGGATTGCACCCAAAGCACCTATTACTGTTGGTGCTATCTTTGCTTTCTTTTGCCACAGTCATTCTACTTCTATTTGCAAGTCTTTGTATTTTGTGATTTTCTCCAACTCTTTCTCTTCTATTCTGCTGTCTCCAGGTATTGCCATATCCACTATCCAGACTTTTTTTGTCTTTCTTATCAACAATTGCTAAATCTGGCGTGTTGTATGGCAGGTGCTTGTCTGTTTGAATTCTAATTATTATTATTATTTTACAGTTGGGACAACAATGAAAGAGAAAATATGAGCCCCTGGGACATGGAACCAATTCCAGAAGGAAGTAAATAATGCTTGTTCTCTACCTCCTTCAGTTTGATATAGATTATTTTTATAAATGAAAAATATTATAGCAATGTAATAAAAAAAAAAAAACTGGACTCAAGTTTTCCCAGGCCTTTAAAGAAAAAGAATTCCATTTGAATTGTGTTTATCAAAATGGGGTGAAATGACTTCATTTCATTGACCAGTTTTAAGTAACATAAAATAACATAGAAAATAAAAATAAGAACAAAATACTTTTTAATTTGGTTGCATAGGCTACCTTTGCCCCAAGAGTTTGCACAAATATTTTTTAAAGCGGCATAGTAAAATTAAAGTGAAAGCCCTTTCAGACATACCAGAACAATCTCTTTACAGAATATATTTGGGGAATACAGGAGAAAGTCAAAGTATCAACTTTTTTATTGCAAACAAAATAATGGGCTATTTTCCCTTGGGGAAGGAGGGAGGAAAGTTCAGAATAAAATGTCTTCTCAGATGAGGATCGCACCACATAAGGTGGAGTTGGGTGGCATACAAATTATTATTATAACGTTGATTGCTCTTTGAATTTGTTGTCATAATCGTGAGTTGCAAATAAAACTGGAATATAATTCAGCCATATCCTGATTTGGTTTTCTGACATGTTTGCAGAGGTTTGCCTCAAATGAAAGATAGATAGCACATTTTATAACAATGAATATATTATTACCATGATGTAGCAGCCTGATGCTTCCAGCTCACTCATTCCCTCCCCCCTCCTTCCCCCTGCAGCTGCTTATCCAGATGAGGTGGGGGCCGGAGTCCCAGTGACAACAGAGGAGCTGGCGTCTCTGCTGTACAAGCCCCAGGAAGGTGAATGGGGTTCCCATTCCCGAGATGAAGAATGCGTGCGGGTTCTCCGAGGCATCGATCAGCTTCTTTCCCTAGGTATGGCAATGTTAACTCATGTCCTGTTGCCCCCGTTGGGGCTAGAATGAACAGAATTGTTAATAGGACTCTGGATCAATTGCTGTGCATTAAAGAGGAACCTGTTCTCCTTGTTTGTAATTCCTTGGGCTAATCTATCAAAACAAGAAAATTGTATGGACTTTCCAGGTCTGGGGGCTGGCTGAAACATCATACAACAAGAGGAGAAGAAATCGAACCCTTATTTGCCAACATTTGAATTCCCCCCCCCCCAAGCCAGGGGCAGGAGAATGTCTTGGGAGCACCACCTGGTATTAGGGCTTAGAGCAGTGTTGTCCAAACTTGGCCTCTTTAAGATGAATGGACTTCAACTCCCAGAATTCCCCAGCCAGCCATGCTGGCTGGGGAATTCTGGGAGTTGAAGTCCACTCATCTTAAAGTGGCCAAGTTTGGACAACACTGGCTTAGAGTAATATTAATATGAAGTCATACTTCACATCCCGTTAATTTTCAGAGAAGTTTTTTCCCCCCCCAAAAAACATGTACTGTCTCTACCATCTTTCAAAGTGCCTAAGTTTTATAATTGTGCTTCTGTCCTGGTTTTCAGAATTCAGTCTGGCTTTGCTTTATTCTTCTGCAGAGATTTCTAATCCCTTCGCAGTCCCAGTTGACCTTAGTGCCTATCCTCTGTATTGCACTGTTGTTGCGTATCCAACTGACCTCACCACAATAAGGAGAAGACTTGAAAACAGATTTTACAGGTTGGATTCATGGCTGCTGTCAATAACATATTAAAGAGTTTCTTGTCATTTGGTATGCTAAATTAAATCTGCTGCAATTTCTTCTAGTGGTTTTTTTTTAAGGAAGAAACCATAGCTCTTCTGATTGGATTGACTAATTTGCTAGCAAACACAAAGGTCTTTTTTTTAAAAAAAAATTTCAAGTCTGGACTCAGGATCTGTGATCTTGGAGCAGCAAGGTGCCTTCTGTATATATAAATAGGTTCTGCAGTCCTCCAAAGTTGATTTAAAATGCAAATATTTTAATTAATTAACATCGGTGCATATCTTCAGTGAACAGTCAACTTTTGCATATAATTCTGAGATGCAGGGCTTCCTTTAAAGCAGTGTTGTCCAAACTTGGCCACTTTAAGATGAGTGGACTTCATGGCTGGCTGGGGAATTCTGGGAGTTGAAGTCCACTCATCTTAAAGTGGCCAAGTTTGGACAACACTGCTTTAAAGGAATGGTGCCCAAGCTGTGTGATGGCCTTTGGGGCTAGAAAGCTTTCTCATCTCCATTACACATGTTTGTTCTTGTTAACTTTAAAAAATGGAATTGCTCTAAAAACAGCTTATGCAGAGCCCGCGTTTATTTGGTCAAAACCCTTTTCCACTACATAGGATGAGGAGAGTGTCTTTTCTTCCCTTGTTTTCCAGGAGAATATCAGCACTAATGTGGGAGGTACGATATATTGAACATAATGCGAGGACTTTCAATGAGCCCGAAAGCCCTATTGTCAAAGCAGCCAAAATCGTAACAGATGTTTTACTGCACTACATTGGGTAAGCAGTCAGTTTCCCTGCCATTGAAGGAAAACACTTTTCTGAAAAGTTGCCTGATCAGATCCTTTCCTCACCTGTCCCATTGTAGGTGCAGATCTGTATCGGCCAAATCAAAAAATGCATATGGGAAGTTTCTCCCCATGACAGAAACTTTTACTAGGCGATCCATTAACATTTACCAACGTGTATAATCTCTGCTCTAGGAATCAGCAACCATGATATCTCTGTAATGGATGACCCTTTGGGAAGGGAATGTTATTTTGTTTTAAAATCTCTATTTAGTTCTTATGCTGATCATCTTCCCACTCTTTAGGGATCAGAGTTGTACAGATATTCTGGAGATCTACAACAAAGTGAAAGCAGAAGACTTGAGTAGCACAGGTGAAGAAGAGCAGGTAAAAAGAAAAGATTTTTTTGGAAAGTGATTTGTACTGGAAGTGAATTCTGGGGGAAAACCCCACAGTTGGGTTTCTCTCCATAATTACGGGCGGGGAAGGACAAGACACCTCCCCATTTCTGCGTAGACTATTTAACCTTTTTAAGAAGTTGTTTCTTCTAAAGGTGGGCACCTTAGAGAAATAGATTTACATTACACAACTGTTTTTCATTACACTACATTCTTTGATACTTTAAGGCAAGATGTGCAACCTTTAGCCTTCTAGATGTTAATTGGATTATAGTTCCCATCATCCTTTACTATTAGTTTTGTTGGCAAAGGCTCATAGGAGTTGGTTCCACATGCTATTGACTGTTACTTTAAAATTGCAGACAGTTATGCATTAGGACGGGTAGTAGATCTTTGGGGCTTCCAAAGAGACCTCCCTCATCTCTCCTTGGAAATGCCAGGAAAAGCAAGGCTGGCTGGGGAATTCTGGGAGTTGAAGTCCACACATCTTAAAGTTGCCACAGTTGAGAAACACTGCTTTATATGGCTGGTGTGGGTCTTCCGGGCTGTGTGGCTGTGTTCTTGAAGTTTTGAAAACTTCAAGAACACGGCCACACAGCCCGGAAGACCCACACCAGCCATCATATGCCGGCCGTGAAAGCCTTCAACAATACACTGCTTTATATGTTTGATTTTGCTGGTGATGTAGGCAGTCTTCCTGAAAAGTCTATCAGACTGCAGATGAACAATACTGAACTGGTTTCAGTTCAAAACAGGCATAAACAGAAGCCCGCTCTATATATTGCTGAAGTATCTGCCACCCCCTTGAGCAAAAGTCCCACCTTGTGGATGTCTTCAAAATAAATAATATCCATTTTCAGGCAGATGTGTTTAATTCCCCAAAAACTGAGACCTCCATCACAAGTTTTTTGGAAGAATGAAAGGCAGGTGTAGAGTTCCCCAAAATACATAATCAAATTAAAATACTGTGGTTGGGACAGCCAGTTTGGTGTCGTGGTGAAGGCACCAGGCTAGAAACTGGGAGACTGGGAGTTCTAGTCCTGCTTTAGGCACAAAGCCAGCTGGGTGATCTTGGGCCAATCCCTCTCTCTCAGTCCTGGGAAGAAGAAGGCAAGAGCAAACCAATTCTGAAAAACCTGGCCAAGAAAACTGCAGGGACTAGTCCAGGCCATTGCCAGGAGTCAGTGGTGACTCAAAAGCACTCCCCCCCACCCCACCCCAAAAAACCTGTGGTTGATTTGTGATCTCGCCAGGTGTTGAGATCTTACCTGATTTTCAGGAGAGTGCGTGTGTGTCTGTATGTGTGTGTGTTTAAATTCTCTCACATGCAGTAATCACATTTTTCTTTAGGTGGCAGAAGCATCTGCCGATTCGGATGGTCCAGGAACTTCCTCTGGAAAACGAGTGGTAAGCAACTGAGTTATCAGTCAAGCCTAGCTGTGAACTATTTGAATGTTATGTGGCTATCAGGTGCCTCTTTATTTCTCTTTGTGATATAATGCTTCTTAAGTTAGAAAATCAAGTTACTTTCTCTTTTTGGGGTGGGGTGGGGTGAGGTTAAAATGCTTATTCTTTTCTTTTTTTTTTTCCAAATAATTTTATTAAGAATTATAAACGAAAAGAATAAAAGCCAATACAGGCTATGAAAAATACAAACAGAAAAAGAAAAAAGAAAAAAAAAGCGTGAAAAAGAAAAAAAAATAGAAAAAGGGAAAGAAAAAAGAAAAAAATAACTTCCCCCTTCCTCCCAGCAAGCTTTCCCCATATTGTATCATCCTTTGCTTTTTATTCGATAGTTTTACACTTCTTTACCCTTTCATACTGTATTGTTTTATGCTGGTCCTTGGCCATAATAAAGCTTTCATGGTTTCGACTAATATATAGAGAATCGTATACAGGTAACTTACAAACAATGGAAATCAACTTGAGATGACCAAACTGGTGCTTTTTTTTCTGTAAAAACTCCATTAAAGGTTGACTATCTTATGGACATACTTATACTAACGTGATTCTGGATGCCTGGTGCCTATGTTAAATGAGATGGACATAGACATTGTAGAAATCATTCAACTTCTGTGTTCTGTTTAAAAAAAAAAAAAACTCAAGGTAAAACGGCAGATGAAAAGGCAGCCTTCTAAAGGATGCGCCGATGCCTGGAAAGACCAGTGCAAACAGTTACTAAGCCTGATCTATGAACGTGAAGACTCTGAGCCATTCCGACAACCCGTTGATCTGTTTTCTTACCCTGTAAGTTTTGCTTTTTTCTGAGTTTGGGAGGATGAGTCAAACAACGGCCTGAGAAGTGAAACCCTGTCTCTGTTGTTCTTTACGCCCAGCGCTGTGGCCTTCCCAGCCACTTGCTAAAGCATTACCAACATCCTGGCCATTTTAGCAGCTAAAAATTAAATTAAGATTTTTTTTTTTCATTTTCTTTCCATTCTATATTATATATAACAGGAACACGAGAGAGAAATCTTTTTGAGGATTGTGTTTGTATTGTACAGTTACAGAACAATAAGCTTTCCTACTTGAGTTTGAAATATGGCTCTCTACAGGGTTGATCCACACATTCAAAATTAGCTTCACTTACCCCATACAAGTTTAAAGACATCAGTTACAATAAATATTATAATTCCTTGGGTTTTAATTTGTCATGTTGGAATTTTAAGGGGTATCTTAAATAGGTACCTTAAAACCTTTTACAACTCCTCCCACCAGGTGGAGAATTTTGGTGTGCCCATTCCAGCGATGTGACGTAACCAGCCACATCTCATTTGTTCTTCAGAGGCCTAACTTTTTAGACTTTGTCCTAGCTGAAAGAAATTTGCCCACTCTTGTTTAAGCAGTAGTATTCACTCTTCCATAAGTGCAACATAGACCTACCTATCTCGCAGGAGCCTAGGACAAAGCTCTCCACATGTGAAGGAGCATAGTGATGACCTCGAAGAGGGAATGAATGAAGCATTAAGGGAGGTGAAACAGTCTTGGGAAAGTGGAAAGTATGTGAAAGACAAACTCAGAATAACCCTGCCTTGATTCTATTTGGTATAAGATGGGGCAGAGAGAAACTCTGATAAAGCTTTCAGGATGCTGTTATTGCACCCTACAATAATAAAGTACTGCTTGTGGAATACTTGTAGTGGCGGTTTCCTGACCTGGTCTTCCTTCCTTCAAGGGCTGACACTATGTAACCTTTTTGGTTATATGACCTTCTTGGCCAGGGATGGGATCACTTTTTCCTGTAGAAGTTCACCCTTCTAGGACACTGAAAAGTATTAACTGGTATCATCAAATTTCAGGCACTTACCACTTACATTTTCCTGCGTGCAAGAAGCATCTGGCACATTCCAAAACTCCGGCTGATTCTTGGGCTTGGAGTACATTTTTCTAACGTATTGGAGTAAGAATGTTCCGTGAGATTTAGGGAAATCGGATTTTAATATCCTTCCTTTGACATCAGGGATGTAAAATTTGGGACATTGTTCTATCCTGAGGCATATGGGGTTAATAGAATGATATTAGGTTAATAAAATGTCCTCCGAATCAGTTGTTAGATTTTGCGACGTTTTCATACATGCAAAAACATTGTTCTCAGGATTATCGAGATATCGTAGACACTCCCATGGACTTCAGCACTGTGAAAGAAACTTTGGAAGCGGGTAATTACATGAATCCTCTGGAATTCTACAAAGACGTTCGCTTGATATTCTGCAATTCCAAAGCATACACTCCAAATAAGAAATCAAGGGTGAGACGTGAAAATGTAGTAAATAGCTCTTCTATATGTCTCCGGCCTAAGATGCGCATATAAAAAATGACAGATTTTAAATTGTGTCATGTTTTAAAATTCAGAGCTGAGCTGAAAACAGCGGCTGGTTTCCCTCATTCTGCGTAGAGCTGTTTCTTAGCCACTCTTCTTAATTCTGTTGTCTTAGTGTGAATGGGGTTCAAGTCATCTTTAGGCCTACTTTTGAGAAAAACTCCATTTCTTGCTAACTCTCAGTGGTCTTCATGTTATTCAGAGACATCCCAGGAGAAAGAACTGATCCTCTCCCTGAATCCCTGCTATTTGTTACAAGCACAGGATTTTGCTAAATAGATTGCCAGTTACAGATCTGCCCATAGATTATTACCTATGTCTCTGTTGTTCAGAATATTTTTTTTTTATTTATTATTAAATTTGTATGCCGCCCATCTCCCCCCAATGGGTGACTCTGGGCGGCTCACAGTTAAAATCAGAAACCCCATCAACAATTAAAAATCCCCCATAAATAGTTAAAATGAATTAATCTATTAAAAATCAAATATAGACAACTTGTACCTCCCTGCTGTTTTCCATTCAAGAATCCTATGAGATAAGACAGTCTGAGAAACAGTGGGTGGTTTCACGTGATGTCTTAAAGCAGAATGTGGAAGTTGTGTGAACTTAATTGTTCTGTGTTCGCAACAATTGAGTTCACACAACTCCCACATTAAACAAATCACATTATCATTTAGCACAGTGTGGAAATGGCTTAAGATAAAAATGGATTCCCTTCTTTACATCATCCCCAGGTTGTTAGCATCTGATGATAGAGCCATGTTGGCAGAGGCTCATTTGCCAATAATTGTTATAATATTTGAGAGCCAGTTTGATGTAGTGGTCAAAGGCAGCAGGCTAGAAACTGGGAGACCGTGAGTTCTAGTCCCGCCTAGGCACAGAGCCAGCTGGGTGACCTTGGGCCAGTCCCTTTCTCTCAGCCCTAGGAAAGAGGCAATGGCAAAACCTTGCCCAGAAAACTGTAGGGACTTGTCCATATAAGAATTATGTTATAATTATTATAAAATGATAGGAGTCTGAAAAAGGCATTGCCCATACCAGTTGTTCCATCTCGAAGATCCCTTCCCTCTGGTTGCCCATTTTTAAGTTTTTGTCCCCCACTAAAAACAGAAGGGCCCAGCTAGGTTTTTGATTGGATCTATGCAGTGTTGCTATCTTTGTTTCTGCTGAATCAATGGTGCTGCGGTTTTACTTCGCACCCTACTTAAGGGATTGAGGCTCATAGTGGAAGTGGGTAACAAGCAAACGAATGTGGCAGCCTTTCTGGTCCTCCTCGCCCTTGGATGTGAATGTTTGCTGCTTCTTCCTGCAGATCTACAGCATGACGCTCCGACTCTCTGCCTTATTTGAAAACCACATCAAAACCATAATTTCCGAGTACAAGTCAGCTGTTCAGTGTCCGAAGAGGCGACGGCCACGATTACGATACCGAAAACGGCTCCGGAGCAGTAGCAGCGGTTCTTCCTCTAGCAGCAGAGCACCAAGGTAGCAAGACGGGCTTATTCTGTGCAAAAGGGTACTTAAAACAGGTTGGGTGTGCTCCTGCCTTCTGCATTGTCGCCCTCAATCCACCACAGTGCTCACTCTGCCACCCTTTGCACCTGCAAGGAGATCAAGGGGAATGTTTTTAGAAGGGAAGGAGAAAACAGTCCTTTTAAGACACGGCAGTGCCTCATGCCACAAAAGATATAGCAGAGTGTAAGATCTGCAGATCGGACTTAGGCCAGACTTAGTAAGGTGGAGAAAGGAAAAGAAGGTCCAGAACAACCTCTAAGTGGAAGAGGAACTCTCTCTGCAGAAAGCTCCCTATGATAAAGTGGGTTTCTTAGGTGTTGAAAAATCTCTTGTTAAATTGATTTTCCTTTTTCCATGCCTTTAGCCCAAAAGGAAAACAAAAACAACTGAAGATACAGCCTAAAACAAACTTGAATACCTCACTGCCTTTAACTAGGACTAATTCTTCAGTTTCATCTCATGGTAAGTAGGATTAGTTTATTTTATTCATTCATTCGTTCGTTCAATTTTGTATGGCTGCCCATGTCAGCAAGGGACCCTGGACGGTGAACAGTCTTAATAGATTATAAACATGTTTCGTGGGGCTGTGCCATAAACTTTTATTCCAGCAAGCTGGGTTCAGTTCAGGTCAAGAGATGCCACCTTATTTTCAGGGATGCTCTGGGATACCCTAGGATTGACCTTGAAGAAACGTTGGCATTCTGGTGCCAGTGGGCACTGGTGGGGCCATAAAATACCTCCCCCTTGTCTCCTTGTCTTGTGTGTATGTATGCAAGTGTTTTGCATGGTTTTAATCAAACATTCAATGGGAAGCCAGCATTCCTGGAAAATAAGGATAGTGTGTGGCTACAGGCCAGGGCTTTGGAAATATGTCTAGCTGTTCATGAAACAGAAAAGAAGCTGATTGAGATCTTCTGCAAGGGCTTAGAAAGGCTGGCAAGAAGCATTTTAGTTCTAGCAAATGAGTGTCTGGTGCACACCACGGATTTTCAAAATTCCACATATACCCACTGGCTCTGAATTAAGTCTAGATGTTAGCGGGTAAATAGTTCAGCACAGTCCTGTGCTGCCAAGAGTCAGATTTCTTCCACAGCCTGTTCCCACCCCCCGCCCCCCCAATATTCCTCAGATCTGATTGCTAGACCTCCACGGGCTCCCATCCAAACCAAAAATGGGAAGCGGAAAATCTAGCAGCGTGTTAATGGCAGCTGTCATTCTGGCTTCTGCCCTCCCTCTTTTTTTTCCCATTGGAATATGATCTGTTTGCTCCATCCATACAAAAACCCCAGATATTGTACATATATCCATATTTAAGGGGCCGTTTTAAGCAAGAAGTGAAATGCTTGGGTTGATTTATTAAATTTATGACTCCATTGCATGCGATTAAAAGAAAGTTAGCAAATCAACAGTCCGTCATAGGCTGATGTTAAGTATCAGAGAGTTGCTCCCGCAAACAGCTTTTGCTTTGAAAGGCCGCCGCCTCTAGGATTCTGGCCTGCGTGCCTGTATCCCGCTAAAATCGGACTTCCAGCTTCACTTCTATTTGATCTTTTCCTCCAAACTGTTCCATTGCCAAGCATCTATTTAAGTTTCAGATACGGAGGAACCCCCCGGTTCAGCTGCCACCGAAGAGATGGAAAGCCACCCGTCCTCATCTGGCTCAAACAACCAGAATCGTAGCGGAAATGATGTTGAAGCAGGAAAAAATAAGCCAGTCAGAAACAAATCCACACCAGTGAAACAAGGTGGGAAATTGCAGAAATCAAGATTTGTCCTTTTCTTCCCCCATCCACATACACAAATTGATGTTCCTTTTGTTTATTAACTTGTGCCACATGAACTCTCTAAATTATAATTGAACCATTTTCTCCCCTTTGTTTCTTTCTGCTATAATAATGTGGAAACCAATGGGGGATTCAGTTCTCTCTGGGAGTGGAGAAGAGCACATTAGCAGGAACTCTTCCCCCTTCCATCAGCAGCAGAGCAGCTCCAAGAATATGAACCTAAAAATGGCATGCTACGTTTACTCTAAGCATCTGTGATAGTCTGCAGCAGCAATATCATTTTCCATTGTTACAAAAATGCAGCTTCCCACTGTTGCAGAGATATTCTGGGTTAGCTTTTCTCTACATCATTATACATTGCGGGGTGATCCATTCAGACATGTTTGTTATTGGTTAGATAACTTATTAAGTAAATCTGTTCAGTCCTTGAGGTTCTCTGAGCTTGGTTGTTTTCTTGCAGACATTTCCTTACCCGACTAGGTAAC
The DNA here is from genome assembly GCF_059951505.1 of Python bivittatus. Classification (NCBI taxonomy): domain Eukaryota; kingdom Metazoa; phylum Chordata; class Lepidosauria; order Squamata; family Pythonidae; genus Python; species Python bivittatus. The sequence goes on along the minus strand of NW_028277094.1, from coordinate 191,556 downwards.
ATCTTCAGTGCTGGAAGGGAGTGGGGTTTGCTCTCTGTTTATATACAGTACCTTGCCCTGTATATAATATAGCTTGCCTTGTATATAAAACCTTGGGCAAGCTCTGAATATAAACAGGGAGCAAACCCCACTCCTTCTAGCACTGAAGATGGTACCTAGTTGGGTAATGAAACGTCTGCAAGAAAACAACCACGCTCAGAGAATCCCAAGGACTCTACAGTTCATCCCTGAGCTGTGTGTATTTTCTTCTATTGGTAAATCTGTTCACTTAGTTTGGGGTTTTCCCACTGTTGCGCTACTGATAACTCAGTGTTTGTATTAATACATGCATCTGTTTGGATTTCTTTAGATCAGCCTTCCGAAAAGCCTCTGACGAACGGGGACGGGAAGGAATCTCGAACGGGAATCAAGAGAAAGATTTCCAGTGCATCTGAAGAGGAGGAAGAGGGCAGCCAAGAGAAGAGAGAACAAAAAGAAAAACCTGGTTTATCCTCCGAAAGTGGAGAATCCCACTCTGGCTCCAGTTCTGAAAGCAGATGTGGCTCTGATTCAGATTCTGAGTCCAGCTCTAGAACAGACCAAGACTACATTGACGGAGACCACGACTACAGCAAATCCGTGCAAGTGAAACCGAAAAGAAAACTCCGAAGAAACATCTCCAACGGCCGGAGAAATTGGCAGGGCAGAGGGACAGGAAGGAGAGGGCGCTGGGGCCGGTGGGGCAGGTGGAGCAGAGGGGGGCGAGGCAGCCGGGGAGGGAGAGGGTGCAGCCAGGGACGCCGAGGAGGCAGGGGAGGAAGAAGAGGCCGAGGGAGGGGGGCCTCGCGAGCCAAGCGCCCCCGCATGGCCGAAGATGAGTTCGAGAACCTTTTTGGTGGACGCTTCAACGAGAACACGTTTGGCGGGCGGTTCAGCCGGCCCCCCCGGATTAAAACCAGGAACGAAGGCCGGCGAACTGTTTTATATAATGACGATTCTGACAATGACGCTTTCGTGCACACCGAGGATCCCCTGAATCTTGGTACTTCCAGGTCGGGCAGGGTACGGAAAATGACCGAGAAGGCCAGGGTTAGCCATCTGATGGGGTGGAATTATTGACAAGATGCTGGGGGGGCGGGGGGGACAGGACTGAACAGCGATGTTAGGACTTCAAAGGCTTTTACTGCAGGGATTTCATGTCAGAAAATCTGCTAAGCAAATTGTGGGGGAGGGTCTCTGCTCGTTCCCCTCCATGGTGCTTTTCATATGGTTTTCACGTGTTCGAGGACTTCTGAGTGCTGGCCCGTTACGGCCCGCGGAAGTCTTCTTCGCACGTTCTCTTACCTGCCGAAATGCTTCATCACACTAAACCTTGAGTTGGTCACAGGAGTGGTGGCAGATGAATCGTGCTTACGAAGTCTCTCCTTGTTGCTTTTATTTTATTTTATTTTATTTTATTTTATTTTATTTTATTTTATTTTATTTTATTTTATTTTGTTGTTGTGCATTATAGAATCAGCACCTTCTTACCAAGTTTTTAAAACATTGTCTGCCATGAATTCCTTACTTACCATAAGAACGTTTGCACAATACACAGATCCTAAAGGCAGCTATAAAATGTTTACAGTTTCTCTGTTGTGCGCAGATCCAGATTACTTTAGTCTCCCCCAGGCCAAATTTTCATGGATTTGGGATATACTGAAATGTGTTCCCATATGGGTGTCCTGATATGCTTTTTTCCCCCATTGGGTTTTAATTTATGTTTTAAAAGGGAGGGGTGGGAGGGATGGTGCCTTGTAAATAATGTAGCAAATGGAAGATGTGAGATGTCTAGCACCTACGTTAATGTTATTATAAGCAAAATACTTGAGAACTAGGATTATCTAAGATACACCAGGTGCCAAATGCAAAAGTTCCCTTGCATCTATTTTTTTCTGCTGCCCTCGTTTTTTGTTTTTGTTTTTGCATCCATTGAGATTGTCTCAAGATGTTAACATCAAGATGGAAATGGTTGCCTCTTCCCAGATGTCGTCTTTAGTAGCTTAGCTACCTCCAGACTTCAGAGCTTAGTTTGTTTTCTTCAATAATGATATTGTAATAGATTATGTGGCAGGAACAAAATCTCTTGGTAAACTACAGAATAATTTCGTTGGTCTCCAACCTGACAATCAGTCATACGATGCTTCTCACAGACTTGCTGGTTCAGATTGTCCAGCTTGGGCATTCATCTCCCTATGCAGTCGTAGCATTATTAGAATGTTTTTATTTGACGCTTAACATGTCAACACGTCCTTTTTTATATATATTAAGGTACCTTTGCTGGCTAACCTACTATGTACAGGTTCTTGCATCTTTGTTTTTCCTTCTGTGTTTTAAGTCATAAAAGCATATCATGCTTCCAGAAAAGAATTTAGACATCCTCACCCAGAGATTTACAACAAAGAGTTTCCTCTTTTCAAAGTTTCCTCATTTGCTTAGTGGAGGAGCTGATTGAATTGCTATTTCTTCCCTTGTGCGTGCTGTAAGATTTTTTTTTTCCCGTTGACATAAAGACGGAGGTTCACAAATAACGGAACATCTGAATATGAATTTTGGCTCCGTGAGGATTTTTGAAGTGAAAATAATGGCATGCTACTTAATTCTAAAAAAATGTCTTGCAGAGGGCTCTTGTATTTGCATTTAAAAGTATATCAATGTATGTCACACAATAAGAGGAAAGTTTTATTTCCGTTACAGCTGTAGCGTGTTAAATGTTCCTAAAATATATTGGTGGTTTTTTTTTCTTGATGGAGAAGTTGCGTATATGGAATTCCCAATAGCAATCATTGTATAGGAGGATGAAGAGGTATCTTGTTCTTCTAGTTTTGCAGTCAGGTTTTTTGGGGGGGAAGGGTTGGCCAGGCACCCTTGATCATTAGCGTTGATTGATCTTCACAGAATAATGGTAGGATCTACAATAAGTAATAAAAAGTCTGCACATAGCTGCAGCATAAATCTTCCATAATGCAATATATACTTCAATACTTGGTTTTTGTGTGATTCGAAAACGATTTGGAGAAAGTGCTTTGGACTTTGTGTGAAAATAGTACCACTTTGCTTACTGTTCCTTATATGACCCTGAAGAAAGACACTTGGGTTTTTAGAGTTGCTTTAATGAACTGACTCCTTAAAACATCACGGAAGTTAAAAAATGTGTGTGACTGCTTTAGTTATTAGAGAGGTGTTGTGTTCATGCAAGGGCTGAAGCATTTATTTAAGATCACACTGAAGCATGGACAGACCTCATGCATACGCAAATACATGCTATATTTTAGATGTGATGGAGGGTACTTACCAAAGTGCTATGGCTTGTTATAATAAAAAAATGACAGGTGAATAATAAAACATAGAGAGCCAGCTCAGAGCCAATCTTAATTGAATAGCCACTTTGAGCACACAGCTGCTGCAGTCCCATCAGTATGTATTTGGAAATCTTTGATCTAATCTGAATCTGCCCCATTTATTAAAGTTGAAGGGAATGTTCTTTATCCCAAGACTATATTTCCACATGAGAACTATCAGCTGTCCCTTAACTCAGGATGTGTTCAGCACAGCATTTCTTACCTATGTGTGTATATTTAAAAGAAATGTCTAGCTTTTTCTTCCCCCGCCCATAGGACAGTATGGCTATATCAAGGGGACATAATCCCATAGGACTTTCTTACAATTACCACAGGACAAATAAAAGCGATTCTAAATAACTAAAGTTGTGTCTAACAATAGATATTTCATGTATAACTGTACAGGTATTCAGCATGCAGAATTCTTCCGTGATAGAAGAAACTGGTTTAATTCCTCTGTAAAACATAGATGTATATTTAGGCAACCTCTTCATTTAGATGTAGTTCCTTGATGGGTGTAGATGACAGTAAAGAGGAATACTTTATTGGGAACTAAGTATTAATTGGATCTAGGACTATGTGTCAATACTCCTATGTGGTGCTTTGGAAATAATTTGGAAAAGGTACTTTGAAGCATCTAGGGACATGAATGTAGCTCTTGTTGACAGCTCTTTAAAGCAGCCACATCTTTTTCTTGGGATGACACATACTGCTTCTGCAGCTTCCATTTGACCCCAGACAAAAACACCGCTGCTCTAAAGAGCTGTTGACAGGTTCTTTGTCCTCACTTCAAAGCCCCTTTTCAGAATTGAATCCAGAGAATTGCCCAGCTGGAATGTCCATGACTGAGAAAGGGCCGGCACTAAGCATGTGGAAAGAAAAGACCCCCCCCCCCCCATTTTAAAGGCTCTTGGACTGAAGAAGGTGCATCTGAAGAAAGCTCTCTTCTTTCTGAAAAGGAAACGAGGGTGATGGTGTTCTGTTGGAGTTAAAGAATGTGATGGAGAAATAAATAGACAATATAGCATGCCGTATTTGGCAAGAACTAGCTGTTCCAATGTAGCCTCTGGATGGATTCTAGCTGGAGGTTGGTTTGCACGCGCAGCAGAATTAAGGGGCAAAGAGGACTATTTTAATGTACTCCTTTGGCTTTAAAGCAGCATGTCTGCCAGTAACCATGTTCAGGAAGAAGAGTAGGTGTGACTATTTTAACGGAGCTTTCAGGGATTTCCTTCTCTCACCTGCAGTCTGAAATGATATGTTTCTTCTAGCTATCCAGGAGAAATCCAAACTCAGAAAGATGCTGAGGTGGGGTCCAACAAGGTATTCCAAACAATTATTAATTGGCAATTTTAGCTCTTATTTGGATTTTACTTCTTAGTATCATCTTTGTAGCAGTCTTCTCCTAAGATCTTTGATGATTTAATAATTTCATTTAAGGTTTTCTATGCTGTGATTGATATTCCCCAATTTTAGTATTCCCCAGTAGATCAATGCCAGCTTTGCTTGACTGACCTCCTCTTCTCTCTCCCAGCTGTGTATCCTTGCACTTTGAATTAATTTGTGATATTTCCAGTAGCTCTAATATGTCCAGTAGATACTAATAATTTAGTCACTGCGATGCAAAATTATGTTCGACAAAAAAAAAAAAATCTAAAGGGAAAGTTTGCTTTGGGAATTTGCCCAGATTGTGTTATGTAGCCAGTAAACATTTGGCAAAGTAGATTTAAGCGATTCTGTAAGTGGAGAGCTGTGGCTTAAATCTGTTTGTTACAAGGGAACCACAATTCCATTTTTATATGAATTGCTTGTCATATTGGGAGTATTTTTCTTGGTGCATGGTCATTTTCTAATGTTTTCAGGTTCTGAACTACAACTTGGCATGTGCATTTTGGAAGCTACCTTCTTTGGAGGAGAACAGTGATAAAGTGTCTTGAGCAAAAACCAGCATGAATATGTATGGAAATCCCCATAATTAAAAAGATTTGATTACTACCTGCCTGCTTTAAGGCGAGAGATAGTTCTGACTTTTTGTATATGTGCTTTCTGTGATACATGAAATCTTGAGCTACTCTCAAGAGCAATAACAGATGCTTCATCTCTGATGTGTGTAATGCTTTCTTAAACTTGTAAAGTTGGAGGAGCATCTTAGAAATGAGTAATCAAATCTGTTAGAGTCTAGTTAAGTTTCTTCTCTCTGGTTCTTCTCTTTTGTCAAGAAGCAAAGGGCTTGTGGGTTTTGTGTGTGTGTGTGTGTGTGTGTGTGTGCGCTAACTAAAAATAAGGGTGGGCCACATCATAAATTCACTACCCCCACCTTCTAGTGAAGCATTCTCTTCTTCACAAAAGCCAGAATCCCTATGGGGGGAAAAAATGAATGTTTAGCAACAACACCGTAAGAGCTAAGGGTGGAGACCTCAGTCTTGCTAAGTGGTTATTAATTTTTAGATGCCATTTAAGCCTTCTTGCCCAAATAAGGTGGTTCCTTCTCATGCCTATGTAGTCCGAAATCCTTAAATAGCAACCAGTTAACCTGCACTAGCAATTTTATACAGGGCGGAACATGATTGCCTATAAAATCCTGGCTCTGCTGTTAGAAACTAGTTCCAAGACATATCTTAACAATAATCCAAATCATGCAAAACTAATGGGGATTTAATTTTTGTGTCTGTGTTTTGATTTTTTTTTTTTTTTTTTTTGGTGGAGGGTGGGGAATTCAAAAAAATAGAGGTTAACTTGAATAATTTATCTTAGTGCAGCTGATAACATATTGGAACAAAAGAATGAATTAGTTTTAGGCTAAGTGCATCAGCAACTTATAGAGAACTGCTTTTGCTTGAGTGTATATTATAATGTTAAATGCTTTTTAAAGACTCGTGCATTGGTTTCATAAGTTATGCTATAAAATGTCATGAGAATGTTTTCTTTTGATAAAAAAAAATAGTGTTGATATTTATAGATAAAAGGCTCCGTTTGACACCCAATGGTGATAAAATAGCTGAAGACTCCTAAAGAGGACTCATTATGTTATTTTTAAAGTATGTATTATAAATGACTGTGCATTTACAAGAGATCATTTTTCAACTCTGTCTAGATCGGATGTTTACATTATTTTTAAAAAAAGGTAATATATCAATCTGCAATTTTTTTTTTTTAGCAATTATACTTCTTGAAAACATTGAAACACAAAGAACAGTTGTACACACACATGCACACATACGTACATATATATATATATATATAGCTTTGTATACTGGATGCTGGCCTGCAGCAAAACCATCCATGTGTTATGGATCGCTGAGAAATATTACTGCAATGCATATGATCAGTTCCCTTGCCAGCCCTTTTTTAAAACGAACCAGAAGCGCTCTCTTGAACGTGTCCAAGAGGACAACTTTTGTGCTCTGTTTTTCAGTAGAATTGCTTATCCGCCTTAACCTCTTCACAGCGTAGAATATGGTGCTTTAAAATATGGACACATGCATGGATCTGTGACCTTTGTTACTCAAGTTGAGCATTTAGAACAAACTGGAAACTCTAATAATCCTGCACACCGGCTGTAAGCTTATTAAGAAAAACATTTCTATCCAAGTATTCCAACTCAACAGTATAGTATGACTAGCAGATCTCAATCTTCGTTGAATAATAGCTCCTGATCTCTTGATTTTCCCTCCCCAGTTATGAAGGAAGTACGTCAAAGAGTAGGATTAAGAGCGTTTGGGGTGCGTCCAAATGACGGTTGTCAGTATTGAGACACGATGGTACTGAATTTTAATGAAGTGGTATTAAGCCTATTTCCATACTTCAGTCTGTTTTGTTTTAATCTCACGCCGATCCCCCTCCCCGGCTTTTTTTTAATTAAAGCATCACGGAAGCTTTGTTTAGAAATACCAGTTAATACAGTTGAGTTTGAGTTGTATGGAAATTAGTGCCATCTCAAGGATCTCCTGCATGTATATTGTGTTCTTGACCTTGTAAAATACTTTTGCCAATCCCCACCCCACCCCTCCGAAAAATAGAAGGTGCCGTGATTTTCTGCTTTTGTGTTGATTTCAGGGGATGGGTCCTAAGTTCATACCTTCACATCCACTATCTCAGGTCCCTTTAAAATTATAAATGCTTCAGGGATTTTTAATGCCACTTGAGAATGGCAGACCAAATGTAATATTTATATGCAATGAACTATTAGTTTTTTTGTATTGTAAAAAATGTAAATTTGTAAAGATTTTTTTTCCTAGAGTTTTTTTTGGGGGGGGGGGCAAAAGATGGGGTGGGGATGAATTGGGAGGGCGAGGAAAGTCACAATGTAATTTAGGATGTTTCATTTTCCAGCTCTGGGATTATCTTAATAAAAAAAAAAATCATCTCATTCTTTGGATTTTGTTGCCTTGTATTTTGTTATGCTAGAATACAGAAGAAATGAATTTATGTCCAGGTTAAACATGTTGCCCCTGGAAATGTCTGTTATTTGCAGTCCGTTCAGGGAACAGGAAAAACCCCCAAAGCTAGTAAGTTTGGGGGCTGCTTTCTGGAGACATGGAAAGAGAAAGGTATCTCTCTGTTGTGGTGGGGTTAGATACCCCTGAACTTTCAAGAAGAGTCAGTGGATGTTACTTGTATTTCCATATCCCGCAGTTCTAGACAGGAGAGCGAAATCAACCGTTGGAACAAGGGATGAAAAAAGAAAAGTCAGAGATTTCAGAAGGAGGCCAACTGGGGCCCTGTTCCTGCTCCTCTTCGTAGCAGCATGAGGGAAACCCAGCTGGGTCCGTCTGATCAAAGTCCTGTGAGATACAAGGAAGAGAAAAAAGGGTTCAGTAACATTTCATTATAGACAGGTATGTGTTTTTGGTTTTTTTAAAAAACAGCCTCACATCAGACAATTAGCACTACAAAGCCTGCATTGGGGAAATGTACATGTCACAGAAGGAAAGGAGAATGTGCGCTTCAGGTATGGAGCAAAGTAAGAATTTGAAGAACAATTGTGTACCTATGATGAACTTGTCATTGCTAAAAGGTAGAAGGTTTTGTTGAAATTTGAAACGGCAAGAACAGATTAAAGAATGTATGATAAAGTGGGCTAAGAACTTTGGTTATAGCATACAGATGGACCAATGGGAAAATACGTGGTTGAAAGGGTTGAAATTTACATTATGTTATGATCTTAAAGAGAATTTTAATAAAATAATGTATCATTGGTTTCTGACGCCAGAGAAATTATCTAGAATATATAAAGGCATTTCAAATGTATGTTGGAAATGTGAACAACAAGAAGGGACATTTTATCATGCTTGGTGGACATGTAAAAAAATTTTTAAAAATTGGATTCAAATATATACATTGATGCAGATGATTAACATTCAATTGAAGCCAGAACTTTTCCTTTTAGGATTGATGGATAAACAGTTAGAAAAGTGACATGGAAGATTATTTCAGTATATGATTACTGTGGCAAGATTATTATATGTATTACCCACCATGGAGGAATGGTTGGTGAAATTGACAGAACTTGCTGAGATGGCCAAACTGACTTCTTTGATTAGAGAAAGGTCATTGTTGACATTCATCAATGACTGGAAACCCTTTATGGACTTTTTGTGTAAGAAAGAAAATGATTTTGTGACTTACGACAGGTTTTGATGATTAGAAAGAATAGGTTATAGAAAGAAAGGAATTATGATGTAAACTTAGAGAGAGAGGATTCATTAGAATTTTATATATAACTGCCGAGGGGGATATCAGAAGCCATTTCTTTATGTATACTTTCTGGGATTTTTTAAATTATTATTTTCTATATCTTCTTTTCTCTCTGTTTCTTTTCCTTTTTTCTTTTTCACACATTTTTCTTTGAATATATTTCTTATCTATGTAAAATATCTTATAAAAATTATTGGAAAAATTCTGAAGCTATTTACATTAATCTCTAGAAAATTAGAGGATCTAAACAAGACTTCTAAATATTAGAAGTGAATGGTTGAGAGATGTTCTACAATTCCCTTAACGTAAATGCACACAGTAAAACTGATTTGCATATCCCTGTTTGCGATTGGATATAAATAGTACTTTTCCCGTTAATTTCCTCTATGTAAAATGACTATTTTTAAACTCTACATGTCTTAGGGGAATGAATCTTCTGAATTGTGAAATCTTTGATATTGACAGAATATTCACATTAAAAGTTCCCATCCAGGAAAGGATGTTTGCTGTTCCAAAGCAAAAACACTAAAATCTGTTGGATTCTGAGTGTAATCTTTACATTTTCATGTCCTGGAGTGTTCAAAGAGTGGATGGTTTTGATTTTGTATAGTGTTACTGTACTTCCCTTCCTCTAACGGCCTGTGACTGTCTTGGCTTCCCGTATTTCAGTTAAATTTCAAGGAGACTTATTAGGAGGAAGATTGGTGTAGCGGTTAAAGGCACAGGCTTGAAACCAGGAGACCATGAGTTCCAGTCTTGCCTTAGAATTGAAACCAGCTGGGTGACCTTGGGCCAGTCACTCTCTCTCAGGCCTAGGAAGGACACAATGGCAAACTACTTCCAAAATCTTGCCAAGAAAACGGCAGGGACTTGTCCAGGCAGTCACCAAAAGTCAACACTGACTTGAAGGCCCACACAGCACACTCCTTCGGAGGGAACTCATCCTACTGAACTTTTTCAAACTGGGAGATGTGTACTGATAAGGAGATTTCAGAGTCAGGCAATTGTATGTAAAAAAAAAAAATAATAATACCAGGAGCATTCACTGCTACCTCTAATGATAAAATAAGCTCCAAAACGCCAAAAAAAGGCTGAAAGAAATGTTCAAGCATCCTGAGACAAGTGCAGAAAACTGAAGCCTCTTCTGTGGGGGAAGAAAGTTTTGGAGAAAGTGCAAGGTCATTGTTGGTACAGTATTACTGAAGCCAGTTTAACGCTGAAGAAGGTGGACAAAGTTGATCGACGCTCATATAATGACTTCTACAGATTCTGGATTGCAAATGAAGCACCAGATAAAATATCATGGACAGTTCTGTTAATGCATTTATGTCCCATCTTTCCTTCAGATGTTGAGAGGAATGTATATAGTACTCATCCAGACAAATAGGTTGGACTGAGAAGAAGTGGTCCAGTATCACCAGTGGCTGAGTGGGAACTTGAAAGATCCTCCCAGTCCTAGTCTATTATCCTATATTCTCAGAAGTTCTTTGGAACATTTTGTCAGTGGTTAAAGGAACCCTCCAGAAAGGCATAGCTTTGTCGCTCTTACTGAGGACAATCGGGTGTGTGTGTGTGTGTGTGTCAATATTCTACTTAATCTGTACAATAGAGGAAATGGGATTTTTTGTTGTTTAGTCGTTAAGTCGTGTCCGACTCTTCGTGACCCAATGAACCATATTGCGCCAGGCCTTCCTGTCCTTCACAGCCTCCCTGAGTTTGCTCAGTTTCATGCTCATTGCTTCAGTGATGCTATCTAACCATCTCATCCTCTGCCGTCCTCTTCTCCTTTTGCCTTCAATCTTTCCCAGCATCAGTGTCTTCTCCAAAGAGATCTCTCTTCGCATTAGGTGACCAAAGTATCTGAGCTTGAGCTTCATTATCGATCCTTCCAATGAGCAATCAGGGTTGATTTCCTTTAAGACTGACTGGTTTGACCTCCTAAAATGGGATTTACCAGCCAGTAATTCAGGAAGCTTGTATAAAAGCTGGAGTGCTTTGTGTAGCATCACTGCCAAACGTCTTCAGACTCACAGAAAGGATTGCACCCTTTTTACTTAAGAAAAATTATTTGCAGAAGCAACTTTCACTAGAAATTAGGGGTAAGGTGAGCCCAGGGTCTTAGCTAAAAGTGCTTTTCCTTGAATGTTCTGCTTTCCTTCAGAAAAGATGTGTTGAGCCCTTGTGGGAAACGTAGGGGAATATTTGGAGCAAGTCTTTTACCTTGTTCACAAAGTAATAGTACTATTTTGGATTTCTTAGACTATCTGAATGATGGTCCTAGTTGTTACGTCGGATCTCCCTGCCCTCTGTGGTTTCCTTACTACAACATTTCTGTTTACCCACTGAATGAATCAAGTATTCAAGAAAAAAAAAAAAGCAATATTTCCAGTTTTTTTAAACAAAACAAGTAATCAGCATGTTTTTTAAAAAAGGATATAAGGGGGAAATAGTTATAATCTGGCCCCCTCCCCAATGTACTAGTTTGGGGGGGGTGCATACTCCCTTTGGTAGGTTGTTACTGCTAAATGCCCTTCCTGATTCTGAGTCCAGGACTACATCAGATACCCAACTTGTTGTCCAAGATTATAAACCAAGAGTCTGTGAATTCTAATCCTGCCTTAGACATGAAAACCAGTTGGGTGACTTTGGACCAGTCTCTCTCTCTCTCAGCCCTAGGAAGACAAAGGCCAGGGCAAACCACTTCTGAAAAATCTTGCCAAGAAAACTGCAGGGACTAGTCCAGGCAATCACCAGGAACCAAGGCTGACTCAAAGATCTATTTCTTTTCAGAGTCAATTTGGGGTAGTGGTTAAGGCACCAGGCTAGAAACCGGGAGATCGAGTCTCACCTTAGAAACAAAGCCAGCTGTGTGACCTTGGGCCAGTCACTCTCTCTTGGCCCTGGAAAGAAGGTAAGGGCAAATTGCTTCTGAAAAGATTGCCAAGAAAACTGCAGGGACTTGGCCCTGTAGTCACCAGGAGCCAGGGTTGACTTGATGGGCTGTAATAACCCTACCGGCATGACTTCTACAAGATGTAGAATCTCTTCATCCATTTTGAAGACGTACCATTGTGAAAGCTTTATCCCATCCGTTCTCCAAGGAGCTCAGGAAATCATGTGCCTGTTATTCTGTGAGGTAGGTTAAGCTTTATAGTTTCCAGATGCTGCTGAATTACAATTTGTAGCATGGGCCAGGGATGAGGGATACAGAAAGTTTTGCTTCAATGATATCAAGAGAACCACAGATTTTGCCTAACTTCTAACCCTTAAGTTAGGCAAAATCTGTGGTTCTCCTGATATCATTGAAGCAAAACTTTCTGTACGGGGAGAGAGAAGAAGGAATGCTGGAAGCTTCATAGCTGGCAAGGATTCAAACCTGGGTCTTGACCATCAGGTTCAACTCTACAACAGATCTGAACCACCAGGTTCCAATAACTAACAATCTAATCGACTCCAGCTACAATGTGGAAATTGTTTATCCTAGTTCAGTCTCTCCAGCATTTACTTACTCTTAGTAGCGTGATCTGCTCTGAAGATGAGGCACGCGGTCTGCCTCTTAAACAGTCTCCTCAACAGACTCCTAAAGTCTATTAGTTCAACGGTACACATTCTTCACAGATTTGCAATAAAATTGACGTTGCCGTTGTAACATTGCCATTCTGCTTTCATCTGCTTGTGCCTCTGTTGTGCTGCTTCCTGCTGTTTTATTGATTACATTATTGCAAAATTTCCTCCTTTGTATTTGCTGGCTTTTAACTGTTAGCCATTTAGATTTGGGTGTACATTTGGGCGTAAATTTCAAATGTAAAAATGAGCAGTATTCTGGGATGACGGCTGTATGGCTTCAGCTCGGTTTCTGATGCCTCCCACCCAATGTTTTATTCTTGTCTTTCTACCATTGAATGGGCACTTTACATGAGCTCTCCGTTATGACCCCAAGACACCTGTTTCCTGCGTGGTCAGATCCAAGGCTGAGCGAGCTGTTTTTACAAAGACAATGTTTGCACACGGGAGGGGCTGAATCACAGCTGTTGTGTGTGCATACATAAAAAATCTGAAGACGTGTTTATGATTTGTTTACGGTTGTTCCAAAGATGGCCCATATGTTCTTTGCTGAGTTCCTTTTCCTCTACTCACAGGCCATGGTGAATTTACTCAGTTGCCTCACTTTCGAAAGTTCAAGCAAGGTGCAAGAGAACTCGACTTTGAAAATACAAGCCCCCAAGATTTTCAGTCAACCAACCTATTTGACTTTTAGCTGCTCGAGTTTGTAAAGATGCTAGCCCCTACAAGAGAGCTGTGCTTTCTGAGAGAGGGGAAGGCAACTCTAGCTGTTGGCCATTAATCTTGCTTAATTATTAATTGTTCTCCCAAGACACTCCTTTGTTTCTCCTACATCACCTTCATTCCTACATTCCGAGCCATGGACTTGGACCTTTTAATGACAGATTTTTCTCTTCTAATTCAAGGGCAGAGCTGCTCCGATCCATTCACACGCCAATGCTCTGTTTCTCTCATTGTTGTTCAGTGCATCAGTCACTCCTAACTCCTCCTGTCTCAAAGTACATCATATTGCCTGGATTCTTTGTCTGTTGGTAACTGCTTCTGCTTGTCTCATCAGTGTTAATATCTAGCCAGCTTGTCTTCTGTCAGCCTTTTTTTCAAATGCCTTTAATTTTTCCAGGCGTCAAGTTCTTCTCCGTTCACTCACGCCTGCACTGATGTGTCCAAAATATTTAAGCTTTAGTTTCATTGTTAGAGCTTCCACTCGGCTGATTGATTTTACTTCACTGGTATTGAATAATTGGTTCTTCTTGAGTTCCACATTATTCTCAGTTCTCTCCAATATCACAATTCAAAGGGATCATTTTTTTTTTTTGTTCAGCCTTTCTGTGGTCCATCTTTCCCAACCATAAGATACAACTGGGAAAACCATGACCTTGACAATATATACCTTTATTGTTAGTGAGACATCTCTGCACTTTCATGTTTTCTCTAGAGCTATCATGGACTTTCTCTCAAGTAGTAGATGTCTTTTTATTTCATGGATACTCTGTCAGTCTGAGCCTAGGAAGCCAGGAGACTAACACAGGGTACCATCAAAACCTGTTCTCCAGCCATGACAGGACGGCTGGTTCTCCCTCTCCTCCCCAGTGGGAGCGTAGGCAGCAGTTAGCTAGTTATTAGTGCTAAGCAGCATGCTTCAATTGCCCACAATGCCTTGGGATGACAATTCATTGAGATATCAGTGGAAATTCAATCATGACTTATTTTTGAGAATGAGCATACAGTTTGCTCTCGATCTGTTATCCGTAAAACTGCTTTAGGATACTTTAATCTGTCCACATCCTCAATTTTCCACCATAAGCTACGATGCTAGCATTCATTTTTCCCCATTTGAAGTTCTTTTCAAATCTCTAGCCCAGTGTTTCTCAACCTTGGCCACTTGAAGATGTGTGGACTGGCTGGGGAATTCTGGGAGTTGGTCCACACATCTTCAAATGGCCAAGGTTGAGAAACATTGCTCTAATCTATTAGGAATCACAGAGCCACCTGAATGATGGCACAGTAACATAGATCCAGATTAGATAAATGGAAGAAATGCTTCTCCATTGCAGATTTAACTGGAAGTATGGTCACCATCTTGTTCTAGAGCAATGGAAAATGGTGGCCTTTTCACTCTCCAGTGCCAGAAGGGCATAGGGTATCAGGTTACTTCAACTGTGTTCCACAACTCCTGAGAGATATCTCCTTCCCAACGAAGTGGGAGAAAGCTTTCCCTCCTTTCCCAGAGCCTGGAAAAGATGACTGAGGTTAGTATTTGGAGGAAGGAAGCAGAACTGCAAAGCTTAGCAGAATAGGTTTTCCTCTGTTTTTGCCCAACAGCCTTATATGCATCACTCGAGACTCTGACATCAACATTTGTTTGCTTATTTACCACATTTATATAGCTGCCCATCTCACCCAGGGACTCTGGGCAACGTACACAAGAAAACAGTCCAAAGAGGTGAAAACCATTTAAAAATACAACCAAAATAAATGAAAAAAATTAAAAATGGCAAAAAAAACCCCCAAAACAACCCATACAGAGAGTACATTCTAGTCAACCATCATGTAATCATCTAGCAGGTTCCGTTCTATCATGGGATCCTCTGGCCAGTTGACAACACCATATTTTGAGGGCCTTCCAGAAGGCCCACAGGATTGGAACCAGCCTCACCTTGGGGGGGAAAGGATGTTCCACAGAGTAATTGGGACTATTCTGCTTTTTGGCAGCACAGGGCACATTACTCTTATTTTACACTGAAGTTTACTGGTGGAGCTCTGATTCAACTAGCATTTGAGCACTCAAGGATATTGTACAAATGGGCCCTGTATTTCCATAGCCCATCTTGGCAGGGCGATCCAAAGGAGTGCCTCACGAGAAGGCACAAACAGAAAGGTCAGAAAACCAAAACAACGTCTTACGGAGTCAACCAAACACCTCCACCCAAACTGAAAGGATAGAACTCCCAGAGCAAATGTATTTGAGAGGACAAGTTAACATGACACCCGTTACCTATTCTCAGAAGCCTTTATGGAGAGGAGGGTGGGGCTGGAGGGGGGCAGCAAGTTGTTCTTGTTGCCCTTTAGGTACACAATGAGCTTCCTGAAACCTAATCCACCCATTGCGTGAGCTGCATCTAAGGAGATTAGGACTGATCCATTTATATTCTGGCTGATGACATAGTGACATGCACCAGGTGGGGGGAACTGCTGGAAAGTAAAATGGCTAATTAATAAAATCAGCAACACCTCAGGACTCAAGTTCAAAAATAGAATCCAGTGGCCTTTACACACACAAACACACCCTGCTACCCAGTTGCTAAGGGTCTCTTCCACCCGGGCAGTCTCAAATCTCAGAGGCAGAGCTGGCGTCTCTGAGGATCTCAGAACCTGCTGCTGATGCTTGCACTAAGCCCGGTTTAAAAAGAAAAGTCTCAAGTTGGTTTTCCAAGCAATCTCAGGTAGATGGTCCTAGTTAATTCCTTGAATTTCTCCTCATTCTCCAGAATGATGTTAAACTAGGGATATTGTGAGAGATTAAAATGGTGCCCTCAGAGCTGGCTACCCTCTTGGCAACATTGCTTCTATATCAGCTGAGGAGACCTGTTAGAGGGTGTGTGTTCAGGTCTGTCTCAGATCTAAAGCAGATGCTAAAATAAAGCTCTAGCTGAATGACCCCAGAGGTGCGAGGGGAGAATTATTATGCCACATAAGAACATTAACAGTGCTCTGCTGGATTGTACCTCTGGTCTGTTCTCACAGTGGCCAAATAACTCTGCAAGGAAGGCCACCAGTTTCCCAGTGGATGGCCTTCAGAGGCAGTCCCACTGCCATCAAGACTAATAGCCATTGATCCCCATGACTTCCATGCTCAGCCAGATTGACTCCTAAAGTGAGGAGCAAAATAGAAGCACCAAATCCTACACTCTCTGTGTCCCCCAAGCTCTATGTTCTGCAGCCAATGAATGCATTTAATCCTTATTGGACTAGCTGAATATCTCAGTAGGATTTTTCTTTCTAGGTGTGGGTTGTCCTTGGAAGTCAGCAAATATTGGGGTTATCTCAAATTGGTTGAATCATAATCTACTTTTATATGTAGGTTATGCTGTTCCAGTTGCGTAAGACTCTGTATTCATGAATCAGTGGCAGTGATGGGAGTTGTAGTTCAATACATTGGGAGAGTGTGAATTCTGAGGTGGCTCTTCTCTATAGGAATAGAGGAGTTGCTTTGTGTTGTGTTGCGATATAAATAGAATAAATAAATAAACAGGAAGAACAGAATCTGTCTTCTGTTTAGCTTGACCATTTCTCGATCCAGTCCAGTACTGTTGATTGGATGATACTGTGGCTTGTTATCCAATAAAAATAAGCCACAAATGGCTAGGTTTGCACAACTCACAAAGTACAAGTAAATCCTAGTAGGGCTTCATGACATCTAATCACCAGAGAGGTCTCCAGGGTTTCCACAGAAGATCTCCACCCACCCACCCTGGAGATGCACATTGATTATGATACCTTCTCCATACAAATCAGACACTCTAACCAACATCCCTGCCATATTTGTATGAGTTGGTCAGACACCCAGACTAGCTTTCTGATGTACCCAAATACACAGGCAAACAACTTCAGAATGGAAGAACCAATTCCTGTCAATGCCAACCCTGAACACGGTTACTACTGAATTCCACTGCCTTGAAATCCAGGAGCATTTTTTTAAAAAGTAAGGTTACAAATAACCACCCCCCTCCCACAACCTCAAACAAAATGCGAAGCCTTTGAACAAACATGAACTGTGACATGGTGAGTCGGAAACTCTCTTAAGCCAAGGACAGTGAGTAATGAGTACTCAAAGGGAGGGAGGGTGGATAGGAGGCTGTGAAGTGTCACAATTTATTTGGTGTAAGTTCTTTGGATGTTACACAAGTGCAACACTTCCCTGCTACACCTTAAAGCAGCCTGGCCTTTCTGTGTAAGCCTGGAAGAAAAATGCATCTACTTTAAGGGATCGACTTACAGTATTCAAATGGACCCTTGATGCTGTTTCTGGATCCTTTTAGGCAGGAAACGCATGAAAATGTAGGGCAGGAGGCCCCCAACCTTTGGAAGCAAATGGGCACAACTGAAATTTTGAGACCATGCTAGAATTCCTGCAAAAAAGCTTCTGAAGATGCAGTTGAACTTCCGCAAAGTAGCTGCTATGGGAGAACTCGCCAGCTGTGAAGCATTGATTGGCCAACCTACCCTAGCCTTTCCATCTTTGTCTGGTATTCTTCAAAGCAAGCGTTGGGTTGCAGCCATTCTGTGTTTTTACAGGTAGTTCTTGTTTAGCGACCACAATTGGGACAGGCAACCCGGTCGCTAAGTGGGAAATCACGTGACCATGACTGTGCTTTCTTTTTTCCCACTCCCCCACCCTTTGGAATGCTTATCCCAGCAGTGCTGGGATAATTAGCAAGAAGGGAATTAATGTTTGTGTTTACATTCCTTGGAGAGGAAGGGGTTACAAGACAGTAAGCAGGCACACAAGGGAGAATACACATTGAAAGCAATGCGCTGGCTGTTTACCTAGCATACTCGCGGTTCCCAGCCCTGAGTGCACTAACCACTTGCCACTGTATTACTGAGTCCCTCCACCTTGCTGCTGATTGTCGTCTTCTCGTTCCTTCCGCCTTTCCCAGCATCTTTGCGCAATTGTCCAAAGTGGGCTAACTTGTGCCTCGCCATTTGTGCTTTGAGTCAGCTAGACAAGAAAGGCAGAACGTTCTGGATGTAACACAGGGGATGTCACCAGTTAAGCGAAAGCCTCCTTCTCCTGCTTTCTAGCAACTGCAAGGGAGTTTTAAAAAGCGCAGGCAGAAGTCCCAGCTTCCATTTTTAGCACAAGTTATAGCTAGTAAGTCAACCTAACAGGTCTTCCCGAGGACAAAGGCAACGTCTGAATTCCCTCTAAGTGTGCGGTGGGAAAGCAGAGAGGGAAAAATGGGGCATCCACTGGGCAGCCCATTCGATCTAAGGAAACGGCAGTGGAATCTTGATGAGGCTGGGCTCCATATAAGCTTCCTTCCTATAACAGTTCCCAGCAAGCAGAGAAGCAGACATTAACAGGTCTCAGAAGAGTCACACTTCCTTTTCTTTTTCTTTTTGGTCTTATAAGAAAAGAAAGTGTGACTCTTCTGGGACACTGAAACAGATTGACTTTTACTGTGTGAAAATGCTCCTCTAATTTAGTTTTCTCTCTCTCTCCATTTCATTTCCTGGGGTTTTATGTATTTCTGTTCTTTGTCCAACATAGCTCTCCTACTTGCTACTTTATTATTCACATTTTAGATCCTTTGCAATGAGACTGGCAGCTGTCTCTTAGTAGAGATGGATGTGCAAGATCAAAACCTTCCTTAGCCATCCCATCATTCATTCCATCTGTTCCAATGGGCAATGGCTTTCTTGGGACCAACCAAAATGCCATCCAGCAATCCATAAGTATTTTTAATTATCTAGAAAATTTCCTTGGGCTGTACATTAAGCAAAGTCAGGCAGGGGAAGAGACAACAGCAGGTTGGGTGTTGATGAAGATCTCCCAAGACTACAGCTTTAAAATCCAGGATAGGACGAGATACCAGACCAGCCTGGATTTGGGGTTACTCAATGCTAGGCTGGTTTCAGCAGTAGAGCTGTTGGCCCAAAGAACTAAGTAACAGCTGATTTCTTAACTGGAGTTTCCCAGGTACTGTCTAATCCTAAATGAAGCACATAATTTCCTTGTTAGATGGAGAGTAGAAATAAAGTGTTTGTTTAACTAGTAAATAAAAAATGAGCAGGACAAAGCCAAATTGGGTCATGGTTGGGAAAATGTGTGCGTGTAAAAATTAGCTTGCTTTAAATGAATGCAGACTTTAACCTGTGTGTCTGTGTGTATGCCATTGCTTGCTCCTATCAGCCCATCATTTTTGTGACTTTTAGCTCTTAGTGGATAGGGCTGGTCTCTAAAGAGAAGTACTTCAAGAATCTGAGAATTCATGGCATTGTATCAGAGCAAATTCCCTTTGAACCACTAAATAATGTATTCTCAGGCAACAATGCGACAACACACATTCTCACACCGCAATGCACTCTTGGTATCTGGGGTAGAAATGAAAAGGCTAAAGCCCTTTTTCTCTTCCAGATTTCCACCATTCCCTACTAGCCAGTTTATCACTACACTACAGGTAGTGCTCACTTAACAACTGCCTCGTTTAGTGACTGTTCAAATTTACGACGGCACTGAAAAATTAACTTTATGACTGGTTGCAGTGTCTCCACAGTCATGTGATTGAGGATGGGCACTTCACAACAGACGCATATTTACGACCATTGCAGCATCCCATGGTCACATGGTTGTCATTTGTGCACATCACAGTCAGCTTCCAACAAGCAGAGCCAATGGAGAAACTGGCAGTAAAACCACAAGTCATAGTCACATGAGGTATTGCTTAATGACTGTGGGTGATTCAATTAACGATGATTTATTTATTTTATTTATTTATTTTCAAATTATATATGCCGCCCATCTCACTGTACATCATGACAGAAGTGAGGTCATAAGTCCATCATGGTTGTATGATGTCTCACTTAACGACTGTGTCACTTAGCAGTGGAGTTGCTGGTCCCAATTGTGGTTGTAAAGTGAGGACTACTCATAATCAGTAGGGAAATATGGAAAAAGGAGGAATAACTCCAGGGTCTGCAGAAAAACACCCTCACAAAATGTTTCCTGTAATCCTTGGCATAGCCTCAGACATTTCCCTTTTCTGCAAAAGAAGCTTCTGCTTTTTTACCTTATTCTAAGAGTGCTTGAGAATTTCTCTTGTTTTCTTGGTGGCCTTTCTGAGTTGAATTTATGGTTGGAAGTACCAGAAGGCATTATTATTTGTAATGTAGTTCCACTGCTCTGAAGCCTCCCTGGCTAATCCATCCTTTCCAATCCAAAATAAACTTGGTGGGAAGAAAAACTCTTGGGATTTAACAGAAGAATGGAAACTCTTCTACAACTCAAGACAGGAGGCTCATCCTAGGCTATTAAGTGTGAGAAGACTGTAGTCTGGCCATGAGAATTTCATTGGGATTTTCTTCTAAAAGAAATTTTGAAAGCACGTGGACTTTCATAAAATGGAATGAAAACCAGAAGGAAGAAGGAAAGAGGGAGGAGAACTTTTCTGCACACCTTTCTGAAGACCACAGAGAGAAAGTTCAATTGCCCACCGGTGCCTCAAGATTAAATGGAGAGGATTGGTTGCTTGAGTCTCTCCTTCACATGCTACCTCCAGGGACTTCCTGCTTTCTCTGCAGCCTGCCTAAACCCTTTGCTCATATCAGCTTTCCCAGACTGCGTGTTACTGAATATGATTCATTCTGCAGATAGGTGCATTGCCATTGAAGCCTAGATCCTCCTGAGCCTGAAGGCAGAAACTGCTAGTGCTGAGTTCCTGAATTTCTGACATCCTGTCTCTTCCATCTGGCCTTGACTGGATCACTGTGCTGTAACTGCTACTTTCCATAAACACTCAACCTAATTGCTTTGTAACAAAGACAAATTCACTTTTAAGATTGGCCTTTCCAATCTCAGGTTTGCTCAGAGCTGAACCATGAGACCTCGGGTCCCCTAAGTATGTTTTCTCCAACTCAGCTGGTGCCCTTCCCCTAAAGCTCAGTGTATAAAATCATTTGGAGCTGCTACTCATGACACCATCATTATTCTGATCGCATCCAACACTTCCAGCCTTTTCCTTCTTAGATAGTACTGTACCTAATGTTCATTCTGAGAAATCACACTCTGCTTCAATATAAAGCATGTGAGAAATTCCCTTCCTTCCTTCCTTCCTTCCTTCCTTCCTTCCTTCCTTCCTTCCTGAGCTCAATGCAGTGTAGATTGCTCCTCCATTTTTCCTTACGCAACAACAATCCTATGAGGGTAAGAGAAACTGACTGGCCCAAAGGCACAGTGAGGTTTTGTGGTTGAGGGTGGTCTGGCACCTGGGTCTTCCTCATGCTGGTCAAACCCTTAATCACCATAAAACAATGCATTCTAAGTGTTTACGGTGCCACCATATTTTTGGTGGTCTCCCTGCCTTTCCATGCTTCAATTCTATCCCAAAAGAAGACATCAAAAACCTCCCAGGAGCTTTTTCAGATCAAAGGTCAGCAAGAGAGTCTGCAAAATAATAGATTTGTATCGGGAGAAAAATATGATGCCAATACCCTTTACCACCTCACAATGGTAAAATAAATTCTGTGCACCAGCAGAACAAATTTGAAATTCTAAAGCATCCTGAAAAAGATTTTCACACAAGATAAGAAAAAGAGAAGCATTTCTGAGAACTGACTTTAGTAGCTCTAGTGCTTTGAAAATGCTAGGCTTCAGTTGGGGGCCAGACTAGCTATGGGGAATCCTAAGAAAATTCAACCAAGCAACATCTTGCAAAACTAGAACCGAATGATAGATTATATGCCATCAAGTTGTTGTTGACTCTTAGGGGTCCATAGATAGATTTTCTCCAGGAGGATCTGTCCCTAATCAGGTCCTTCAGCTCTTCCAACGGTGGACCCATTGCTACTGTAACTGAGTCCATCCTCCTTGCTGCTGGTCATCCTCTTCTTCTCTTTCCTTCCACCTTTCCCAGCATTAGAGCCTTCTCCGGAATGCTGGGTCTTTGTGTATTTTTACCCAGTTCTAATGAACAGTTTATTTATCTACTCAATTACATTGATCAATAAAATACTATAACTGTTTAGTTCAGCAAAGGAGATAAATGCTTTCTAAAGGTTCTTCACTGAAGCCTTGGTCCCTACAAGCTGTTCTGTTTAATTGACAACCAGATGAATGATTGCTTTCTGAATATTTATGAATCCTTTTTTTAAAGGTAGAATAGATTTGATAGGGTTCCTTAAAGGACTATGGTTTGAGAGATGTCATTCAGGGAAACCCCAAAATTATTTCAGTGTTATGGGAAGTGACAACAATGAGCAACTTGCGATAATCTTGTTCACATTTGAAGGCAAATGCTCTATTTCAGATGCCCCAGTTGCGAGGATGATCATTTAAAAGGCACCAAGTACATACAAGAAGAAATTCAAAGCCAGCAAGATCCGAGCATGTTCAGTGGTCATAGGAAGGTGCCAATCTACAGGACATAAACCTATGGTGGTGGGAAAGAGAAAAGAATGAAATCCAATGGCTGAAATCTTTCAGAGCAGAAATACATGTTGCAGCATTGTGTTGTACTGCAAAATTTTTGTTGCACAGCAATTTGTAGGGACACAAGAGGGACTGGTTGCAATGTGGAATCAGCACTGAAGTCAGAAGTGGCCAGAATGAACCTCCACCAGCTGAACTAAAAGCAATTCACCCTTTGAATACAGTCAGATGGAAGGCACAGTGCATACAGCTATGAAGGAATTTCAATGTTTCAACTTGCTCTGTTTTTAACAAACAAAGTTAAAGATTTGCTAACTAACAAGTGTTTCGGTATTCTTGTTCCTTTTATGTATTCCAGACCTGATGGACCAAATGCTTTTTGTTCTGGATCAGTGAGTTCTCCGCTTGCCCACTTGTTCTGAGCGATGCCAGAGTGTGACTCGGTCATTCTGAATTTCTTTCAATGATTTACTTGCACTTTCCCAGAGCAGGTGACTTAATTAAACTATATTGCTTTGGGATCTTTCTTTGAATTAGTTATACATTCCAAAATAGGAAAATGGACTCTATAGCTGATTGTTGAAATCAACCGAAAAGGGAGAAAGGGAGAGAGAAGAAAAGCTTTAAAAGTGTTTTAGAAAGGTTTCTGATGAGGTTTAGGAAAATGGCAAAGGAAAAACCAGAAAGAAAAATATTTTGCTGATATATTCAGCAGAGTGAAGGCAACCAAAAGAAAAAACTGGACATGCAAGATGGGATTGCTCTATTATGGGTCAAGATTCTCTATTTTAACAGTCATCGACAGACTTCACTAGACAGCATCAACAGAGAAGATGGGGACAGAAAGAAAGTTTGTAGAAAGCCAACCACATCTTAGTTGACTACCATTAGAGAGCTAGCATTAATTAAACAGTTGGTGGAAAAGTTCACAATGAAACTTCATCAGACCAGACAGACCTCCCTCCCTTCAAAAAGTAGAAAAAGCAAGTCAGAAGTGGCTATCAGCTATATAATAGCTTGGCTCGCCAGATTCAAATTTGCATTGACTTGTAGAGACCACATAGATCAGTGTTTCTCAAACTTGGCAACTTTAAGACATGCGGACTTCAACTCCCAGAATTCCCCAGACAGCATGCTAAGGAATTCTGGGAGTTGAAGTCCGCATGTCTTAAAGTTGCCAAGTTTGAGAAACACTGCTCTAGATGATGCTATTCTAAGGCTTTGAACATCTTTCCCCATTATCCATGCAGGGTGGGGCTGCTAGAGTTGCATTGTAGGACTGTTTGAAGGGCCACAGACCATCATTCACAGATATAGCGAATCTTCACAGAGATATAGGAGACAGAAGTGGTATAGTCCTTTTCTCTATCAATTCTTCTCAGGTTCTTCAGAGACTTAGTTTCCACTAGGAGTTAATTCTTTTGAAAATCAAGATGTTTCATAGCATGCTTTTGTTTTTATACTGGGAATAAAATGCTGGCTGGGGAATTCTGGGAGTTGAAGTCCGCCTGTCTGAAAAGTTGCTAAGTTTGAGAAACAGTGACATAGATAGACTTTCTCCATGATGAGAAAGACTTTCTCCACCTGGCCCTTCAAAGCTCTCAATGGGACATTTAGTGCTGTTGTAGTTGAGTTCATCCCTCTTCGTGCTGGTTGTCCTCCTCTTCAATTTCCTTCCATTTTTCCTAGCACTTTGGACTTCCTAGCACCTTGGATCCAGGAAGCTGGGTCTTTGCATCATATATCTAAAAGCTGGTAATTGATTCCCCAGAACTTAGAGAAATAAGCACATTTCTATTATTTTTTTCAAAAAGAACTGAGCATCATAAATAAACGAGCCTCTTCAAGGGAAGAGTTTCATAGTTTTGGATCATCTTTCTCTGATCACCTTGAAAAAATTAGTCTCTGAAATAGGACATTGCTGGCTTAATTCTCAAGTGGAATCCAGGAAAGACCTTTTCCCTCTTAGTTATGATACATATGACGTCCAGCAATAAAAACAGAGGGAGAAAAGAACAAAATCTTCCCACCCCAGCTATGTACCCTAAAGCCCCAAAGGAGCAATTTAGTTTTTAAAAATTTGAAAAGCAAGAATCGTTTTTACATAGATGCTTGTGGTACTGAATCTTAGCTGCCACATTACTTGCAGGTGGCCTTTTTAATTTTTGTATCTGAAAATTACTAATGATCATGTTGTGGCCAAAATCTGGCTCACCTAAAGCAATCAAATCACTTTGAAGATACAATATAAATTTATTAAGTATGCAAATGACAGTGTACACTGGACTCCCAGTGTAATGGAATGTGGGCATGACCGTGGGAAACAGGAGGAAGAGCTGCAGACTAGGCAATGGCCAGATAAGAGGTGGCTGAGCCTGCAGAATGGGGTCATGGCAAATGTCTCAGAAGAGACCCTCCCTAGTTTCTTGGACTGTAAAGGTGACGGGGGAGAGATGTACTTTCAGAATTGCAAGATTCTGTTAATGTAACCCTACAATAAAGATAGAGGTAGTACTCCTGGTGTGCTTGTTGTCTGGACTACCTCATAAGGCTGACATCCAGCAAAACATTGGCAGCTTGCTGAGCACCCCTGAGCAAAAGCAGAACCATAGCTTTGGCCCATTACGTTGCACAGACAAGCAAAAAAGAAGGCAGACATGGTGTAAATTATAGCATGATGCTGGAATGTTGTTGATAAACCCATTTGGGTGACCTAGCCATACTATCTTTGAGATATGGTCAGTGAATATGAACAATTTGGTTTACTGGGCCTGTCTGATTCCTCTCCCTGTAGCCACTCAGGACCAATTCAACTTGCTGGGAATATTTTATTACAAGGGCATTTTAAGCAGGTCACATGTATGGGAGGCATCTTTTACCACCACATTCCCCCAATTTTTTCCCCTTCCTTTCAGATGTCTAAAATGGTGCTGGGGTTCCAAATAGATAAGCGACCAGTAGGGATAATGAGTATTGTGATAGCAGGGTCTATATTCAGTAGAACAGAAAGGACCACACAATTTGCACCATCATTATACATAGATATATGAGACACCTAAATAGATGTACAAGAAACCATCCGACCTTCAATCCATCCTTTGCAATCCCTTTTCATCTTTTTAACTTCTTAAAACAAACTATGTTTTTCTCCACCTTCTTTTTCCCATACTAATGATGTTCAGGGGCACCATCTTCTTCTCTTCCCAAATGATTGCTTCAGTATAAAGCAGTTTTTCAAGGCCTATTTAACAGTTCTGGAAAAGAAAAGGACTGAAGTCGTTCTGTAAAGGAATCTTGGCTTCATTTATTACAGTAGCCAGACTCTGGTTCTAAATACATGTATTGGATTTTTTTTTCTTTTTTGCAAAAAAATAATTGAGCTGTCATTCAAGCCATTTAAACCATCACGACAAGTACTGTAATTTCTTCCTTTTCGCTAGTGATGCTAAAATCTAATTACAAAAGTAGGAGGGGGATCACTGCATCATATCCAGGACATTTAAACTGATATTTTCCTGTTCTCCTCCTTTCTTCAACACTGATGTTACTTAAAAAAAAAATACAAGAAATATGGGATACAAAGCAAGGTTTAGCTCAGTGTCAGGTGTGCTGTCTGATTTTTTATCTCTATAAACCAAGGGATAATTCCAGGGTTTGGGGGTTTTTTTCATTTTCTTTCCAAAATGAAGGGACAGTAATAACATTAAATGAACTAGGCTGTGACCAAACAAATCTTTTGACTCAGAATCATTAACAAGCTCTAACCCCCTATCCATAAAGGAACATTAAAGGAACATTAAATCCCACTGATCAACATATCAAGACAGTGACTTCAGAGCAGTTCCATTTTACATTAATTTAGTGAGCTACGAAGATTTGAGGTATTGATGTCAATCCTTTTAAACCAGAGGTGGGTGATCTGCAGCTCCAGTTTACATACAGTCCTTGAACTATATTTGTGGGGTTGGATCCCTAGAGCCCCCAAACACATGTGCTGACAATGCCTTGTTTCCCACAACTTAGAGATGAGAAACACACAAACACAGTAACGCCTAAATCAGTTTTAATATAGCTATAAAAAGTACCACCCCAAATCTTTTCCTCGCCCACTTTATATCACACTTCCACTGACTGTGGCCACTGTTAGCCCCTTACCCCTGTTAAATTCAGCCCCAGGTGACCAAAACATTGTCTGATTGATTATATGCCATCAAGTCATTTTTGACTCCTAGCAACCATATAGGTTTGTTGTATATAATCTAAAAACATTATCGAGCCCAGCCTTAAATTCTTTGATAGCTAAATACCATCAAACCATTTTTTTTTTAAGTTGCTGGAGAGAAAAAAAAAATCACACGGAGTGCTACATTTGCATCATTAACACCAAGAGAATAAACTATGCCCTAAAGGAAATCAGTACTGAGGTTTTAAAGAGTTTAAACAGCTGGAAATCTGCCAACATTTTGTTCCAGGACTTAGTTGCGCTTTGAAAATGAATGGCTGCACATTGTTCCTTGTGACCATTATGCACGTTTAAATAAGCAAAGGAAACCTGTTCAGAAGAGGAAGTCGACTTCTGTCATGCGATCTTACGTCAGATGGAAAAGGTAACCTGTTTGCTTTGTGGTGACAGTTTTCATATATTGCTTCAAGGTCTGAAGGCAGGAAAGACCCACGGATTCCGCAACTCCAGCCCACATAGCCAAAGGTGAGCGATGCTTGAGTTGTAGTCTGATAACATCTGGATGGCTGCATGTTCCCCATTCCTGACATCTTAGCACCTAATCCACTTTTCTTAGCATTGGAAAGTGGAACTGGCTGTCAGGCCTAGCCCAAGGAACTCCAAGAGACCATGCCAATTCAGTCCAGCTATGTGTATTAGCTACAACCTCTAGCAAGAATCTTCCCAGACTAAAACCCCAGTTCCCAAAGTCCTCCAGCCACAACAGTGCGAATTCCTCAGGGAGGTGCCAGTCTCATCCTCTTGTTCCTCCCACACGGTTCTGGCGAGCTAAGAAAATGTTTATCTCCCTAAGCCTGGCCTTCATAATTCCATTCCATCACACTGCCATATTCTTTCGACTTGGGGCCTTTTAGTTAAAGCAAACATCGCTGAGGTCTCATTCTCACTTCCCTTTGGATCCAAGAAAAGGCCTTTTGAAACATCTGTGGTTTCTGAAAAGTAGATCTGGATTATCATATCTGGGGTGCAACAGTTCACACCACAGGGAGATGTGTCAGCCTTGTGTGGAGCCCAGACAAGAAGCAAGCTCAGAAGTACTGGCTCTGACTTTATTGTAAGGTTACATTAACAGAAGCTTGCAAGTCTGAAAGTTCATCTTTCTCCCCCTCATCTTTCCAGTCCAAGAAACTAGGGAGGGTCCCTTCTGAGACGTTTGCCACACCCGCATTCCTTCTGCGGGCTCAGCCGCCTCTTCTCTGACCGTCGTCTAGGCTGCGGCTCTTCCCCCTGTCTCCCAAGGTCATTCCCATGTACCATTACAAATGGCAGCAAAGAGGCAGAGTCTTCTGTCCCTCTTTGGTGCCACCCGGGGGTAATCTGAATTGTTGCAAACTAATTATGGGACATTAGTCAAAGCTGTGCAAGACTCTTAGCCCAGGGGCCTTCAGAGCTAAAATTGCAAACTGTAAGCTGCTCAGTACAGAAAGTCACTGAGACACTGTCTTGATGAAGTATTAACTGGCTTTGCATTAGTCCTATATACCCAGACTGACCATTGGTTCGCACTGTCCAGAAACAGTTTGAAAGAGCTTCCTGCTTGAGCAATAGTTTACTGGCCTGGCTCTTGTGTCCACTTCTGCCAGATTGATTGGCCTACTATGTTGAGTTCTGATGATGTTTTCTTGAACGAGCCATGGAGATGGAGCTTGCACATAATGCTACACCATAAACCATTGTCAACAAAGCACAGTGGCTGCATTCACACATCACACTAAGTCAAAGCGAAACAAAGATAACACCATCCAGCCTTTCAAAAGCTCTGTTAAGATTTATATCATACCTTTCCCCCAGAAGCTGAAGACAATTGGGGATTTCACCTTCATTTATCCCTGTAGCAACCATCCTGGTTTGAAGAGTGTTTGGCCCACAATCACCCAGTAGGTTTTCATGGCTAGGACTGGACTTGCAACTTTCCAGTCCTAATCCAGCATCTTAACCACTGCATCACCTGGCTGAACAAGGCCCAGCTATTTACCTCTTGATTGGGAGCAGGGGGGCGATGTACACATTTTAGGCATGGTCAATGAATCTAATTTCTTCCTCCCAAGAGGTCTTAAGGGCTAATTACTTGTTTTGGGGCTGGGTTTTTGTTTTTGTTTTGTTTTGAGTTTGTTTTAAAGCAAGCAAACTGATATATTCAATTTAAAAAACCCTGATATATTCAACAAAACATCATTCTGCATGGGTGGTAGCATGGACTGCACATGTAAGTGGCTCTAAGAGTCAGGATCTGGTCACTTGGCATCTGCTTTGGACATGAGAAGTTCCAACGGACAGGGTCACCTTAGGAGCTGGCTTAATCAGGTTCAAAACATCTCCTTTCGGTATTTATTTTTCTTGCAATTCTTCCGACTGTTCTCAGAAGATTCATTTCTGCGGCTCATGTTCTATTGTTGGGCTATGTGCCACCCACACTTGGCATGGAATGCTGTCCAGCTGGTCTGAGTTGGCCATGTGATGCCGAGTAAATGCTGGCTTAGAAGCTTATTGCCATGGTCAATATTTGCAGTAGCTGGAGGGAGGGAAGATCTTTTTTTTTTTTTCTTTCTTTTTCTCTCTGGCTTCCCAGCCCAAGCCGCTCACATTGACGCAAAAGTTTCTGGAGTTGCTTAAAATCTTTCTCAAAGCTGATGGGTGGGTCTTGCTCACCTCCTCTTCTGCAAATGTTCCAAGCTTCGAGGAGAGCAGAAAATGAAGGACAGGTTAGAGGAGCTCCGGAGCCGCATGTATGAAAATGGGGATTCTTTGGATCTGGATGAGACCCTCTCATTTGACAACCCTGTTTTTCAAGAAGACGAGAGCAACCCCATGAGTAAGGTTTTACAAGAAATAAGCAGCCTCTCCTTGGCTCTGGATAAGTTGGAGCAATTATCTGAGAACATTGATAAGAAACAGCAGCAGGTGCTTTGTTGCACCACGGAAGAAAGCATTTGCGTGGAGAAAAAAGAGCTGAGCACCATGAAAGATATTTTCACCAGGGAGGCTAAAGTACTCCAACCAAGACTCAATGGCATCCAGGAGGCGCTTGCCAAGGACAGCGGTAAGAGTCTGGCCATCAGCCGAATTCGCTACAGCCAGTTCTCGGTGCTAGTCAACCGCTACCGTGAGATCATCACCCGTCATTATGCCAAGGAAACCCACTATGTGGAGAAGCTGAAGGAGCAGATCCAGAGGCAAACAGAACTGGCAGGGTTGAGTCTTCAGGAGGAGGATATCAAGCGACTGGTGGAGAGCCCAATGATGCCGTGCATTGTTGGCCAAGACTTGGAAGTGCTGAAAGCCAAGCAGCACCTCGCCATGGCCCAGGTGCGCCACCAGCAGCTGCTCGACTTGGAGGCCCAGATCAGTGAGCTACACTCCCTCTTCTTACACTTGGAGATCCTGGTTTTAGAACAACAGGAGGTCGTCAACAGTATTGAGTACAACATTCTGCACACCATTGATTACATTTCCCAGTCCAATGAGGAGGTCAAGAAAGCCATCAAATATGAGCGTCATTCCCGGTTGTCTTCCATGTTGTCCGCGCTCCTAGGCCTTTGTGCCTGTTGTACGTGCCTATCGTGTATGGCAACTCCAAGTGTGATGCGCTGAACAAAAAAGGGAAGGAGTCATTTCTTTCAAGGAGAAAGGGGAACCCTTGATGACCGAGAGACTTCTGGAGCACTGGATGTACTACATCTGAGAACAAGTCAGTCTGGATAAAGGGGGTTGATGGATGCGTCCAGAAAGGCAATGCTGGCCTGGGTTCAGTTGAGTATTTTGCTCTGTGTTTCAAAGCAAAAGAAGAGATCTGCTGAGATAGGATATGGGTTCAGCAGAGCTCAGCACCCTTTCTGTTTCCAGCAGCATATGACTCTGCTTCTGGATTGCTGGTATGCAGGCTGTCATGATCCCATGTCCTAGTTGTAGGTTTTAACTACTAGTATTCAGCTGCCTTCCACACCAAGAGATTCTGTTTTGCTAAGCCTGGCGAACTGTGGTGAACAGATGTGTTCTCCTTGTATTCTGTTTTGGGATTGGTGTGCTTTACAAGGATGCTAGGGCATTGAAAAAGCTGTTGTCTCATCAGCTCCTGGACCACTCAGTCGACCTGAAAGTGACAACCCAGGGGTTATCATGAGGAACCTTTGACACATAATCCTGGATGTGTGATCATCACACCAACCATGAAGGAAAAATATCTCTGCACATGCTCAAATGTACTCTCTGATCTTTGATATTTTTGTGTGTTCCAAAAATAAGGCCTTGCTTTCAAAACAGGCTTAGAATTGAAGCCACCTGTTTCAGGAGGCCCCATTCAAACAAAAGACAGTTAATGGAGTCTAAATGCTTCAGCAAAGTTTTACAAGGATTGGTTTTAGCAGATGGTGGAAGACACCCTACAAGTAACAAAATACCTTGAGTTGCAAAACAGGTTCTGTGGCAATGGTGCTGATTCCTGAAGTTGCTCCTAATATTCTTGCAATTTCTCTCCCATGAATTTAATCTACACTCCTGTGAAGAAACTAGTAATTTTTCTCTCTGAGAAAATGAGATCACTCTGTCATATGTACACAAATAATGAATGAGTTTGCTGGTTTTAGTTCCTGGATGTTGTAATGCAGGGTTTTACGTCTTGCTTACATTTCACCCAAATAATTTCCAGTCTTGTTATCTCTGACATTTGGTACAATGTAGAGGATGAATTAAGGGTGTTAAGGGTTGCATAAAAGTTAAAGGGTGTGGGGTTATCACAGCTTCTTGGTCGTCTTGCACAACTGGAATCAGCTTTCATACTGTTTGTCTGTTTTCATAATGTGTGTCTTTGAAAAGCAGAGGGGGGAGATGAACTACATTGGGGATAAAGGACCAATCTGTAATTGCTTGTTTGTGTGTCTAGAATCCAGGGACTGCCACTGCCGAGGCACTTGTGTAAAACAAGAGTCTGGGGTTTTCTGTGGGGATAATGATGTTATTTAAGACTGGGAAAAGGGGTAATTCAGTCAAAGTTTAAGAACCACTGGTCTAGAGTCCAAACCCTGCATGAGCAGTGCTGAATTATACAACTACACAGGTCTGTTTATGGCCAGTTTTTACTTATACTCTTTAGGTATAGCTAAGGTCATTATCACCAAATTCCCTCTAGTTCCTGGGTATTCAACTACAAACTGAAATGTTCCAGCAGTCCAGAATTTGGCGCTCCTGTGTTGTGATCTTAACTTTCAGAAAACTCATGGATGCTGAAGGAGAATTCTCACACTAGCTGGTGAGGGGTGTAATCTCCTTAAAAGGTGTTTCCTACATCTTTCCCTAATCATGTGCTTTATTATTTAGGAGAATTTCTTCAAAATAATTCATACCTGTAGGTTCTTTTCAGAAATAAGGGGCTTTTTGTACAGACTTCCCTCTAACATCTGGTGTCCACAAACTGCATGGCCAAATTCGGAGAATTTTGATGGAGACTTGAGTTCCGTTGCAGTCTAAAAGGGTGGAATTTGACACAAATCTGCATTCCGAGAAACCAAGTGACGGAGCTGTTGCCTGATATGTGCACATCACTCCTTCCTTGTATGAAAACTTTAACCTTGCCTGTTTCTAACCTATTTATACAAATGTAGCAGGGTGTCCTTTTCAGACCAAGAAAGGCAAAGAAAAGTCCTATACAAGAATCTCTACAGCCTGTCTTCATTCAGGTCCTGATAAGATGCACGAAGGCCCCCCAAAGCTGTCTTTTCTAAGGCTCTGAATCTGCCTTGCAACGTCTCCACAGTTTTCTTCCCCCCTGAAATGGCTTTTGTTTTACTACCTCATACTAGCTTTAGAATTTATTCTGATTTATTTTGGTGGTGCTTGTGACTTTGATTATTGGAGGTGGTTGAAGGTGTGTCACTGTGTGGGCTGGTTTCAGTCACATCCCTTTCCAGAGTTCAGAAACTGCTTGGGCTACCCCAAATAACTGCCCATTCCCTGTCTGAAAAAGCTCCTGTGGAGGAGCTGCCTTGTAATTCTCGTTCCTGGGAAATTAAAAGAATGCACAGGTTGCCAAAAAGGAT
This sequence comes from Python bivittatus, assembly GCF_059951505.1. NCBI lineage: Eukaryota > Metazoa > Chordata > Lepidosauria > Squamata > Pythonidae > Python > Python bivittatus. The sequence continues at coordinate 158,511 of NW_028277094.1, read as the reverse complement.
GCTGAAATGAGGATTATGCACGAACAGGCAGGATACACTCGCTCCTTCCACACAACCCACAAGCGAGCATTCCAACCTCCACCCAAAAGAATTTCTCGGCAATCCTTTTTTTTCCCCTGAAAGAACCCTTGCAAGCAAATTCTCTTTCATTCAGTTAACTGAGAACCAGCTGGAAAAAGTGAGTGAGATTTTCTTCAGCATGACCATTGTCCTTTTTCCAAGACTTCATCAGAACTAGAATTGACTTTGATGAATTCTTTTTTTCTTTTTTTAAAAAATATTTTCATTAGCTTTAGATGATAGGACGTTTGTACTGCTGAGGTACACATAGTGACTCTTGGGGAAATCAAAGGAAGAGATGAAAAGGAAAGGAATGTGACGGTGCAAAGGGCTTCCATAAATAGAAAGCCTTTCTTTCTTTGGAACTGGTACAAACACAGAACTGAAGCAGTATTTTTTTACCTTGAGATGCAGAAGTACATTTGCAAAAAGTTACACAGGATTTTTTTTCCTGTGTTGTTTTCATTTATGTTAAAAAGGCACTCAAGGCTAAACTCATAGTATTATTACAAATGTGCAGAGGGTTTTGTAATTAACCAGTGTTTGTCTGTGATCTGCAATTTAGGGGATTATATTTGTAACGGGGGAAGAATTCCATTCTGCCAGTCCACAATAAAACTGCATTTAGCATTCCGTGCCTGCTTTAGCATCTCGTAATTGCCACCGATCTCGTTTTAAAAAAGAGATTTTAACTTTCATATCTGCAGAGATAACCCTGACCATGGTGTTTCTCAACCTCAGCAACTTTAAGCTGCACAGACTTCACCTCCCAGAGTTCCCCAGCCAGCCTCCCCTGCTGGCTGGGGAATTCTGGGAATTGAAGTCCGTGCAGCTTAAAGTTGCTGAGGTTGAGAAACACTGCCTAAGCAAACTCTCTAAAGCAAGAATAAATCCAGGAAGACTACTGTTAGTAATTCTTGCGATGGTTGCTGGTTTTCTTCTACAAATCACTGCGCTCAAAAAGAACCAATAAGACAGAGAGGTTAAAAACCTATTTGGTTCATGTTTTAAAGTTGTTCTCTTAATCTGCACATCTTGCAGCGACACAGACCAAAACAGAGCTATACTCCGGTATGAATTCTTTTTGGCATTCCGTAATGAAGCTCTCTCATTAAAAGGTACACAGAACTACATAGCATAGAATGTCTATGCAAAGCAAGCAAACAAAATCTTTAAAAATGCATTATGGGGAAGTGCTTGCAAACCAGGAAGTGGGTTTCTTGACAAAAACGTGAGATAAAGATATCCCTGGGAGAACTGGAAATGCGTACACCTTTTCCTGCATCCTTAACAACCACAGATTGATGTGGAAGTGGCAAAAAAAAAAATTAATTAATTAATGTTGCAAAGTGGAATCATGGGGAAATTAATCATTCCTGGTCACTAATCTAAAATAAGTAAATGTCTTAGATAGTGTATCCATCATAGGGACTTTTTCCTCTCCATTTTTTACTGCATCTTACACATGTTCCACTTCAGGCCCCGTTTAACCTGGTTCAGGCACTATCTACATGTGTCAAATCCAACACAGGAAGGAGCATGAGCAACTTTCTACTCACCAAATTGTGTTTTTGATGTAAAGGAGGAGACAATCGCCATGCTGACATGACAACTCCCCTAATGGGGACCCTTCAAATACACGCAATGCTTTGATGGAGCTGAAACCTTCCAACTCATATGGAAGCAACTGGGTGTAACATTATACTCCTCCCTTGAACAAAGAAAGGCACCTTACTGCTTCTCCTCTGCTGGAACATTCCAACATGAAGGTAAGGCTGCACGGGGCTCTTATTTCCAAAAGAAAAGATGCTGCTGTTTTAATGAGCTGAGCAAGTCCTAAAACAGCAACCTCATTTTCTCAGGCTCATGCAGAAGCTGGAAGACAAGACATAGCTGCTTTAACGAAGAGCAGGGAGGAACTGTGCTCTTATGAAATCCAAAACACTTGTTCCAAATCATTTTTGAAGTGTGCAGAGGCCCAAAAGAATTCCCAATAATTCTCATAGCCTGGACATCACTTAATTGACTTAGACGTCACATAATACAGTTCTGATCATGGTATTGCTCCTTTGGCTGATCCATTCAGCCCCAGAAAACTTGTAGAGCACCCCATTAATATTATGCTGAATATTTCCTAAATATTAAGTTAAATATTAAAAACAACTATGCCCTTAAGTCCTCCCCCTGCCCAGAAAGTCAGAGAAACTCCCCTGTTTGTTTTAAAAGCTGGGGGAGGGGGAGGGACTTAAGCTCTCATTTTGCCTTCTAAGACCGCCCAATTTCCATTCAAAATCTGCCCCCCCAAATTTAGCTTTTGCCTGTTCCAAGAACATTACATGTCCCCTGGCAACCCTCAGAAATAATAATACCACCTAGAAATGGCCAGTTCTGGGAAAATATGATGACCCACTGTATTATCTTAATGAATATCCAACATCTATGTCTACTTTCCTAATGAGTCAACACAAATCTTTTCTTCAACATCAACCTATCAGCTTCATAAAAAATAAATAACACCAGAGTTAAATCTCATTTTTTCATTATTCTTCCCCTTCTGGACACTATTTATTGTGCTAAATTGGACTAAATTGGCAGCCAGTGAATAGTTTACACTTGTTTGGTTTTTTTTAAAGCAGCTTATTGTTAGGAAAGGGATTTTCTGTATAAATTGTTTACAAATTGGACACACAGAATTTACACACTGACAGCAGTCATATTAAAGAGGATTGCAACCAAATACAGGTAGTCCTCGCTTAATGACCACAATTGGGACTGGCAACTCCATCGCTAAGTGGTGTGGTGGTTAAATGAGACATCACATGATTATGATGGACTTACATCTTCACTTCTGCCAAGGTCATTAAGACAGTCATCCACCTTTGTCAAGTGAGACATAAGACCGTGAGTTGCGATTTTACTGCTGGCTTCTCCATTGACACTGATTGTTGGAAGCTGGTTGTGAAGTGCGCAAATGGCAATAACATAATCGTGGGATGCTGCGACATGTGCTGGCAGTTGTGAAGTGCCCAAGTCTTGATCATGTGACTGCGGGGACGCTGCAACGGTTATAAGTACGAGGACCGTTTGTAAAGTTACTTTTTCAGCACCATTGTAACTTTGAATGGTTGCTAAACAGGGCAGTTGTTAAGTGAGGACTACCTGGAATAAAGTGGTACCACACTAGGCCCTTACGAAATTCATTTGGGTTGGGGTCAGCTTGTTATACAAACGTCAACCACTGTAGTTTATATACCATGGTTTGTGGTTTCACATCTTCCACAACCAATTGTTTATTCAACAAACCAGGGTTAAACAAGCCATAGTTGAATCTAATGTATAAACCCCAAAACTGTCTTACGGTACACCAAATAATTATTTTAATGTTAATTGGCCAAGAAATATTTTTAATAAATATGGATGTCCAAAGTCATCTAGTAATTTTCATAGTAGAAGGATGGATTTTTAACCCAAGTAAGAATTCAACCCACCAGCCACTGCCCTGCAAAGAGAATCTAAACATTTCAGGATTACAGCCCATATCTCTCTGCTTTAGCTCTACTTATTGTCCAATTCACACAGCATACAAAACCAGTTTTTTTTTTTAAGTTTTGTCTTAGCCTTTTGTATGACCCCAACTATTATTGTTTATTCAAGAAATCATAGCTTAGCCTGACTTCTGCATCCAGAACATGTGCTCTTCCACTGAACTCTATGATCTGCTCTCCCAGTGGTGTCACACTGGGTATGGCTATACTTTTCTTCTAGGCAAACACCAAACAGCCAGCGAATCAAACAGAGACATAGTCTATCAACAATCCAACACGCATCCAAGCTAACTAAAGAGTCCCTTCCCCCCTCCTCACCTGGAAGTCAAGAGAAGAGCACAGTGTGAGGGCAAACCAAGTGCCCAATCCTCAAGGCCACATCATCAATTTTGGCAACTGCTCACAAAGATGAAAAGATTGCTTTCAACACTGGGGAGATCTCCAGCTGGCCAGATTTATATTGTAGACTTCAAGTCTCTACCCTGAACCAGGTGGACTGTATTGGCTCAGTTTGGGTTTCCTGTTTACTCAAGAACCACAGTGATTCCCAAGTACACCATTATTCTCAAAAAGTCTTTCCTTGCACTCTCAAGTTTTTTGGGCCTGTATCAGCCGAATGGCTCTTGTCTTGCTGTCACTCTCCCTCTTGCAAACTTGGAAGTTGCTTTGGGGAGCCCCACAGGATCTGGTGCTGCAGACCAAAAGTGCCAGTTCTTTTCCACTTGTCCTGTTGAACCTGGATTTTGCCCCCATCAGTTTTCAAGACTTTCTCTGGCTCCTCATTCTATTGAGAATAGCAGGGAGTGCACGATACTCTTATCCTTCCCCAGAGTCACATTCAGCATCTGCATTTCATCTTGCTTTTTCTAAGGATTGCAAAGAATGAATTTTACCAAGAAGCTCAAATCTCTAATCAAGATTTTTCTTTTCACACTGGAACAGCAAAGATTACATCACGTGTTCCTGGGATTGGAGAGCCTAAATGGCATGCACCTTTTGGGGGGAGAACATTCCTCTGCTAATTCCTAAATAAAAAATGAAACAATCTTCATGTCTTCAGTGGAGGACCAGCCCACAGTTTTCTTGCACTTAAAAAGGCTGCCTTTTGCCACAGCAAGGTTATTCAATTTCCATAACAGGCTAAGTTAATCAGGACTCTTCATTCATTCCTCAATGCCTTATTTCTTGGAAAGCAGTTATCTTCTCCTTTGTCTTTTCTTTGCAAGAGCTGAACTTTGGATACAATGGCATTTAAAATGGTCAACACATTGAGAGTGTGGGCAGGAGGGGTGGGGAAATATTTTGAGACAATTGCAACTTGCAGGCAATCGTCTGACCCCAAGGATGACTGTAGACATTAATTTATTTCTAAGAGCTATCATCCTCTGTAGACATGATAGCGCCTTCTGTGGAAAGGGGACTAAAATGTAATTTTAAAAAGATGGATGCCCACACATGTACACATGGATTTGCACCATCCTGTTCTTTTTAAACAATGTATTACAATGAAAGGCTAGGTTAGGGACCAATCGTCATGGAGAAAATTTATCTATGTGGTTGCTAGGAGTTGACAGTGACTTGATGGCACATAATCGATCAGTTACAATGTCCAAAGCATGAAACAGTGATAGACTAGGACAGTGTTGTCCAAACCTGGCCACTTTAAGATGAGTGGGCTTCAACTCCCAGAATTCCCCAGCCAGCAATTCTGGGAGTTGAACTCCACTCATCTTAAAGTGGCCAAGTTTGGACAACACTGGACTAGGACATACTACAGCAAATAGGCCAAACCCACATGGTTTGGGATTTTTACTTTTATATACACGCATACTACTTCTACCCACTGTTACAGATTAAGAGCAGGCTGTTTATTGCAGGAGTAACACTGGCTAGAAGTGAATGGGAAAGAAAAGTGTTCAGATAAGACCCTTGCTCCAGATCATTACCATCACCTTCATGGAACCATAAAGGTCAGGATGCTACTAAAATGTTGATTTTAGGTCCCTGAGCTGACAAAATGATAGGACTTCCCCATCTTAAAGGTAAACATCCTATGCCAATCCAAAGTTATGATTTTCATCAGCCATGCTTCCTGTGAGTAATGCTGGCTATGATATTGCCAAAATGTTTGCAATTCCAGAGGTTGCCTGACCCTGGCATAAAGGAATGTAAGCTATTCCAACTAAAGTTTGGGTTCAGTGTTCATTATCTGGTACAACTCCTAGATCGTTTCTGCCTCTGGAATGGATTTTCCAGCAAGCCACTGAGTCATTTGGTGCTTCAGACCTCCAATTCTTTCTTGCAGAATCTGGGCCGTGATTGCTGGGATCCAGGGAGTTGTGATCTCAGCAAAACTGGAAGCCACCTGAATTCCTTTAGCCTTTGAGGAATGAAAGGATGAACTGCCACTGGCATCCAAGAAGAGATATTCCCAAGATGGTCAGGAATATTTTCATTTAAACCTGTGTCTTGCCACCACCAATCAACTTATGTTCCAAGAGGTGCTTTAACTCTAGAAACAACCATAAAGAAACACATTTAACAAGAAAACTAGCCAGCTTAAAAGACAATAGCAGTCAAGATCCCTACTGAAAAAAGCAACCTGAAAGGCGATCTGGTCTTGGAATAATTGTTATTCTACAAACATGTGGGAGAATAGGCAAGTCTTCTCTTTGTTGTTATTGTTATTCCTATGTTGAAGCATCTCCAAGTGATTTGCAATAACATTCACAATAAACAATTCATTAAAACAGGATAAAATGATGCCCAATTAAATATATTCATTCAAAAGAAAGGGGAAGAAAGAAAACCATGGATATCCAACATTCATACTGGGAAGGCCTGGGTAAAGCGATGAGTTTTCAGCAGGTGCCCCACAGATAGCACACTAGGCACTTCCTAAACATCTTATCTAAAAGAAAGCAGTTGTACTTCTCTTGCTCCTCCCCTCAGAAGTTCCTTAACTAGGAGGTTTTCATTGAACTGTGTGCCACAGCAAGTTGATGAGGCCACAGGAAGAGTTTAATTTTTTTATTTTTTTATTTATTTTTTTATTTATATTTCAAATTTAGATACTGCCCATCTTTCCTCAACTGATTTCACTGCTCAAGTTAGAAAGCATCTATCTATCTATCTATCTATCTATCTATCTATCTATCTATCTATCTATCTATCTATCTATCTATCTATCTATCTATCTATCTATCTATGTGAATTTCTAGACTACAACATTCTCAGTACTTACTTTTTTATTTCAAAAACTTTCATGTATTTCAAGTCTCATTTAAGTAACTCCACCTTGAAGTTCATGGAAGAGCACTCTTCTCCCTCCTTCTCTCCCTCCCTCTCTCTCTCTTGGCTTTCAAAGCATTGGTTAGATGTCATTGGCTTTTGTTGCATTATCTCCCCTATCCAGCCTGTCTGGCTGATTCATTCAACATAGACAAGCAGAACCTTTAATAATTCAGCTTGTTAGGGGACAATGGCCAACTGTCCTTTGGAATTGCCTTGAAGATTTCTTTTAAAGGTGTGTGTTGGCAGGAGAGGGAGGAAATTCTCAAGAGACCAAGTTTTCCCAGGGGAAGCTATTATCTCCTCTGCCCATAATGAGATATTAATAAGAAAGACTGCAGAGAATGATGGTATTTATTCAGAACTTTAAAACGATGGAAGATTTATTCCATAAGCATATAGATGACAGCTGAAAATATGAATGAAATGTAATCTGATGGTTTCCTTTCCTCTCTTTCCCACTCACTGGACAGAACTAGTAGGGATTCTAAGAACAATTTAGAGAGTTAGGGGTCCAATCCCAGGCTGAATTCAAGTAATCAGAATAAACTCTTGGACAGATGGCTTGAACATATCCAATGAAGAAAAGTTCAGAAGGCTTGATCTCAGCGCTCCATCCATTTTCTTGCTGATTTTGACACCCGTACCCTATGGAAACCATTGGATGGGGTTGTAAGAATTCCAGCAACTGAACTCCTTCCCATTTAGAACCAATTTATCCTTGTGTGTATGAGGCTAGGACATTTTCTTTTCTTTTCTTTCTAACAGATTTCCTATGATTCAGCAAGGAGGAAGGTCTTTTCAGTAACAACAGAGAAGCCTTGGCTGTTTATGTAACAGTCTCCTAAACTTTTATCACTCTGGAAACCAGCCATTGCAAGCCTTCTTCCTAAGTAAGAACTTTGCATAATCTCTCCATGACACACAGGTGAAGTGGAATATGGAGTGCCGAAAGCCTTGGTTTAATTAATTTTAGAGAAGGACTGTGGGGGTTCTACCATTGAATAACAATACATTAAAAACAGTAATTCAAAAGGTATTAGTGCCAATGTGCTTTCAAGGCAATGTAGATAATCAATTTCATCTGCTTAACAAACTGCGTTATTGGATTAGAACTTCTTTTTATATTCAGGATAAGGTAGGAACATCTACTTCTTATCACTCCTTCACAGTGTGTTATCCATAGATAACCTTAGATACTTCATATTCTGGCCACAGGCATAAAATAGGCTCAGATAAGACCACAAGGAGGCTAATTTCCTTCAGGATAGTCTATATTCTTTTATCTAAAGCAGGAATGGGACCTACTTAGTAGCTGCAGAGGGCAGGGCCAGGATACAAAATGGTCAAGGGGTAGGATCAGAATTTGGAGGGTTTCCTGCTGGTTTGTTTTTTAATGGAGAGATTTAACAAACAAACAAACAACTATATTTAGCCTATTTTAGGACTTGCATTATAATTTTCCTTTCCTGCAATTTTGTGTCAATTAAGCAGCGATCCAGGGGAGCAGAAAGAAACCCTTCTTACTACAGTTAGGAAAAAGATCAATATATATTTATTTTCCCAGATTGTTTTAAAGCTTCTTTTTTTTTAGTTTTATGTTCTCTCTCTCTCTCTCAATGCTGTTTTATGGCAATTTTGATTGTATCTTTGTAAGCTGACCCAAAGTTCTGGAGTTGCAAACCTCAGCTGAATAAAATAAAGGAATAAATAAATGAGCTTGTGTTGAGCATGTGTAAGAAGACATTCATTGAAAGTCTTAATTCATTACAATGACACTCTTCAAAAATGTTTACCAGACCTTTCTAATTATGCATAGGCTAGATAAAGCCATCTTTAATCCTTGACAGTAGAACCAGTGAGAGTTGCTGAGCTAAATTTAGTAGAACATAGATGCATACATATTTTGAAGCAAAATCTTTCCCAATTGTCTTATTCTAATATGTATCAAACAGGCTTTAGTCTAATCCTTATCATGACCATCTGGGGCACTCTGGAGTGAATGAGCTGTTTCACTAGTATAAAATGTCATATAGTTGACTCAGTCGTAACCCTTGCAGCCTTCAGGGTCTGGCTGAACTACTGTTGGGAGGTAAATGTTAGTAAGAAGCACATTCCTCTCTCTTGTAGATTCTTCAAAGTCAGATGGAGCAGAAATCTAGCAGGCATTAAAGAAGAGGTCTCACAGCTCATTGGTTCCCCCATAACCTGTACCGGGGAGGCTATGAATGGAGGGTCTTTGAAAAAACTTTTATGAATAATTAAAACCCTGAGCCTTCCCACATGTGAACTGTCACCTTTAGGGATTCACTGCTTTTCCAAGTCTGGCACCATCCATATGAACTGGACTACCTTTCTCTTACCCTCAACCTGCTGATCATGCAGATGTGGGGACGATAGGAATTATAGCACAACATATTCTGGAGGGACCAGTTTATGGGGGACTTTCTATTTTGATCAAGGGCAGCTTCATCCCAACTATGGATTCCTAGCTGTCATTGAATGACTACTCCTGTCATTGCACACCAGTGATACTATTGGCTGAGGTTGTTTCTCAATGACATTGGGATTTGTGAATGGGACCTCGAAGTAAGGACTTGAGTCCTTGGTCCTGGAGGAGAAGACTGGAGGGCTATGTATGGAAATAGTTCACTGCCCTCTTCATGTGACAGGGACACAGTCCTCATTACCTTCACCCCACAAGCTTTGATTCAACCCACATACACACATGCAAAGATACAAAATACAATCAAGCACCATCTGGTGTGGCACATTATGGCTCTTTTTCCCCCCCAGGAAAAAAGAGTGAAGGGATGAATGAAGAAGGAAGAGTGAATGCATGCAGCATCTCAGATTTCTTTACCGAACTCTCCATACAGTTAAATATAAAGTAAAAGAAAAGGGAGTTATTTCTGTATTAGCAATGCTCATACATTAAAAAAAAAAAAAAGATTTACGCAGCTGCCGGTGATGAATGCGACGTGTGCAATTATCACAATGCAAACCCTTTAGTGTCGTGCCTTTTTGAAATAGCTTTCTGTGCAACTGGATCTTCTCTCATTTATAATCATTGAAAGTTGGCATTCATCGCCAGGGAAGCCTGATTCATTCTGACTCATGGCTCCAGCTCTGCATTGGCTTGTTTTGTTGTTTTTCAATTTATGCATGCAAAGAATACTGCAGTGTCAAGACTCTTTAGGGGAAGCGGCACGTATGTTCTTTGTGAAGCTGCTCTGCAAGCTCTACCTTTTGAATTAGAAGCATAATGAAGCCTATTTCAACGGTCCCTTGAATAGAACTCCTGAGAAGCATCATTTTGAGTGAGTCTCTGTCTTCCTTCCCCATCCTCATTTGTATGAGATCCATGGAGATTGAGGATGAGGTACTTCCTACAGAGTTGCTCCCCCTCCACAAGTATCTGCTTTGCCTCCATCAGCCAATTTTGCTTGGACAGAAGTGGCTCTTGGGCACACCAAGCAAAGAGAAGCCCATAGTAATTTTGCTCCACTGGTGAAAAGCAAGGTCCTATGGCACTCCGATGATGAGGTGCTCTAAAAGAGCGATTGGTGATTTCTTCCCAAGTCTTCAACTGTTTTCCTGTTCTGTCATACCAAAAATTGCCACCATCCAGCAACTTTTGGGGAGGCTAGGAGAGACATTGGTGAGACTTTGAAGACCACATTTGGTCTTGGGGTCTTAAGGTGTGCACCTTAGAAACATCTGCAAACGTTTTGTGCATAATGAATGCACAAATAAGTTTTGTGCTCACTGAAAGCAGGAAAGAATCCATTTCTGCTGTGTCAGCAGAGTTGATAGCCTGTCCATCAACCACCAAACTGTGAGAGATTATGAGGAGGCTGAGGAAGAAATGAAAGAGGAAGCCAACAGAATCAATGAAGGGACAGTTGAAAGCTTATCACAAAAATGGCAATTAGCCCAGAGGGAGAGAAACCTGGGAAGAAGCTTTTCCAATCAAAGATAATGCAATTTGTTTTTATTTTGTAAGCGTTTAGATATTAGAGTAAGAAGCAAATATATTCTACATCTGTACCTGTACCAAGGAAAGTTGGAAGCTACTCTTTCTTTTCTATGCTTCCCCCCCCCCCTTTTTCCTTTTTCTTGATTCTTCTGTATTTTAACTTCTTTTGAAAACATTTTTTTTTCAAAAAAAAAATCAAAGATAATGCATCTTAATTAAGACACTATAGATGAGGCTGGAATTCCTATTACAATTTTCCAGTTTCTGTATTTGCCCCCAACTAGTATTAAAGATACTTTAATGAAATCTATGTAGTTCTTTCTTCTGAGATCTTGTACTGCTGCATGAGGCTTGACCCAACCCTAGTTCTCACTGAATTTGTGCACATGAGAAAGCTAGCTAGCTGGGACCCTTTTCAGAAACACTGTTGCTTTCTATTTTTGTTTGGAAATGGTAGAGTCCTGCCAGGAAAATTTGGAGTCATGGTGCAATAGAAGCAATTGGTTAACCTTTTCTAAATTCAGATTTATTGACAGCTATTAGTGATAGTGATGCTTCAAATGGGGATGTCCACCAATTACTCTTGGTCTTCTCACTTCTTTAGCCAACAGCAGTTTATTATTATTTATGTCTGCTATTTATAAGTCACCCAATTCTAAAAAGGCTCTGAGTAGCTTAAAAAAATAAAATGGAAAGGAAAAGGAACAAGGAAAAGACTAATCCAATCCCCCACACCAATAACTATCAATTTATTAACTACTGACATAGTGAGGAGAGCGGTCCTCCCCACCATATTTTCCTTTCCTTTCCTTTCCTTTCCTTTCCTTTCCTTTCCTTTCCTTTCCTTTCCTTTCCTTTCCTTTCCTTTCCTTTCCTTTCCTTTCCTTTCCTTTCCTTTCCTTTCCCTTCCCTTCCCTTCCCTTCCCTTCCCTTCCCTTCCCTTCCCTTCCCTTCCCTTCCCTTCCCTTCCCTTCCCTCCTCACTCCCCCTTTCCCTTCTCCTCACTCCCCCTTCTCCACCTTTCCTTTACTTTCCTTTCCTTTCCTTTCCTTTCCTTTCCTTTCCTTTCCTTTCCTTTCCTTTCCTTTCCTTTCCTTTCCTTTCCTTTCCTTTCCTTTCCTCATGTAATGTTTATCCCACAATAATTTTCTTTAATCCATTTGAAAGTACCTTAGCACCGTTTTTGCACCACTGTTTGTTTGCCCTAAAAATCTCTAATTTTAGATGTCAAAATGCATATGTTAGGGGAAAGATACCTCCCTCTCATAAATGCTTTCTCTCTCTCCTTTCCACTTACAGTTTGTTTGAGAAGGTTTTCCAATGCTCAGATTGAATTGATTGCAACTCCCACACAGAATGGTATAGGATCAGTAAAACAACTGGTATACGTCAGAAAAAACAATTGAGAGCTTTTGTTGTGGAAATATATCGCAGCTTTCTACACTGCTTGCCATCTGCTTGGCTGATTCCTGCGTCACATGGAAAGATGATCTGGCTACTGAAGCAACTGGAATTTCTACCGGAGAATATTATGAATCAAATCAAGCTAATGTTGCACCAGAATCTCCCTTGCAAGAGACTTCTGCTTTCCACATTATTCCAGGATGCTTTAGAACTTCTTTTAAATTTCTTTTTTGAACGTAATTTTTATTGGAGCAGGTAGAGGGGATTCCTGTAGGTGAGATTAGTTCCTGCTCCACATTTTCCCATCCCTGGTATAGAAAAAGGGAGCAACTTCTATACCATCTTTACTGGAGGTGTATACGCAGAAGAAGGATATAAGATGAGAGAAGCCATCTGCCAAAGAACTTGGCAGTATTTTGTATTGAATCTCCAATATATCTTTCCAGTTTCTTTTTAATGAATGCTAGATGAACCATGCACACTTTACTCCATGTTCCTCCATACTCAGAAATGAAGGAGATAATGATTTGGTTCTATTAGCAGCAAGGTAGAAGCTGCCTTACCAAGAGAATGAGGGCATTGAAAGCACCTTATCCAGGGGTTCCTCCCAAATGGTGGAGCCAGAAGAACAAGGGGGAGACCAACCCCTGGCCTAAATTAGGTTGCTCCTTCCTCGCTAGAAAGAACACTAGGTTTCAACTGCCATTGCCCTGAGGTTGTAGAGGAGTGGACACACCCTGTCTTCTGCTCTTATCAGCTGCTACCCCCTTCATCCCAAGAAGAACAGGATAATAAAAAGAAGGATGACCCTTCTATTTGTCAAGGAAAAAACTCCTAATCCTTGGGTAACAATGGGTCCTTAGACTGAAAAAGATTTGGGAGATCATCATCTAATCAGCTATGTGCAAGCTTCTCTGATATCACTGAAAAGACTCACCTCCCCACTGAATCCAAGGAAGGAAGGAAGGAAGGAAGGAAGGAAGGAAGGAAGGAAGGAAGGAAGGAAGGAAGGAAGGAAGGAAGGAAGGAAGGAAGGAAGGAAGGAAGGAAGGAAGGAAGGAAGGAAGGAAGGAAGGAAGGAAGGAAGGAAGGAAGGAAAGCTCTACAATAATGCATAAAGGAATATATTAGTTCTAAGTGGAAAATGGTTCAGTTGCTGAAATTCTTGTGACCCCATCCCATCCATCTCAATAAATTTTGCTAAAGAGACTTTGTGGGAAGTCTGCATGAAAATGTAACAGCTGCCAAAAATGCTTTCAAATTCGCTCCTTATTCCTTTCCCCTTTTGTATCAACTATGTTAGATGTTGAGCCTGCAGGCAGGGACTATATTACCTTTCAATCTCTCTAAGAATCTAGGAACAAGGTGAGAAACTTGAGTAACAGCTGAAGGCAATGCTGGAAAAGAGTAAGCAAACAAGCGATATTTGTTATAGTCTTCAGCAGGAGCACCTTGTCTGAAAACATCTTAGGTAGGAAAGGCTCGGCAGCATGCACAGACTTTATTTATACTGAGAATGAAGGAACATGGGGAAACTTTCCCCCCTGTAAATTGTGGCCACACAGTCACATAGAACTGTTTAGGGTATATTGGATAACTACACAAGATATAGCCGTTTCAATAAGGGCCCCTAGATTGTAGAATTCATGCTGAACTGATGCTAAATTAAATCTGTTACCAGCAGGATTTAGAGGGCTGGTTAAATTCTCATTTTGGAGGGCATTTGGAATTAGTGTTATTAACATTCACAACAAGAATCAAACAAACTGGCCTTAACAACATGACATTCATGACTGCTAGGGCGTCTAGCACAATCCCAATTAGATTAAAGTATTTTATTCGATTAAAAACAAATGTTTTTGTTAGTTTTCTTTTATAAAAGAAGCCCTAGATTATTACATCTAGTCAGATTCGGATACTCTTGCATAGGGTCCATTAGATTTCAGTATTTGCTCACAGGGCTTCCCATGGTTGGGGGAAGAGCCCCCTGAAATCTTGCAAAATGTGATCTTGCAATATTTTTGTACTATCTTTATTTAGTGGGGAAAAAGTCTCAGGCCATCATGTCAGATTGCATTCTTGGAGAATGCAACATTGCAAGGAAGGAGAGATGCTCAAGAATCAGTGGCATACAAAAATAGTTAAGGCAGACAAGAGGAGATATGTCTTAATGCGTGCTCAAAAATGGCTCCCATATGTCACTCAAGCATTTCTGCAGAATAGGGGGGATCACAATAACTGGGTGCAGCTTCCTTGTGAAAATGTGGCGGTTTGGGTCTCTTTTAAAAATATATATTATTCTTCTCCTGGCCTCTGGAAAGGTTTTACGCGCAGCGCTTATGCTGAATGCTGAGGACCTCCTCATCTCTGGAACTGAGGCAGGGCAGTTAGTGAGCAAAAACATGAATGAAACGAGTGTGTCTCCTTTCCTCTAATTGCAACCTGAGGAACCCGTTTTTAAAAATAATTCTATTATAGGCCTCAAAAAACCAGTAACATCAGACTTTCTTTCCCCTCCAAGAGAAGAAACGACTGCTTACCAGTATAAGTGTATATGATGTTTTAATGTCATCGTAGGCACCCAATTACTTCGCTCCATATCCTGGCCATTACTTCAAATGCATTTCTGAGGGAAACATTTTTCAATTTGTGCAAAATAAAATTGATTCACTGGGGCCGTCAGCCCTGTGACAAATGGGAGGGCACTGTTCCTTGTGGGAACATACAAACAGCAACAAGAAATGCAGCAAAGTAATTTCTGAGATGCACACTCAGATGGTGTTTTTATTCATTATTTAAAAAATCAGATACTTAAATATATTCCCAGTATAAAACAAAAGCACGCTATGAAATGTATTGATTTTTAAAAGAATTAACTGCTAGTGGAAGGCTTAAGTCTCTGAAGAAACAGAATGGATAGAGAAAAGGACTAGACCACTTCTGTCTCCTATGTTTCTGTGAAGGTTCACTCTTTCTGTGAATGATGGTGTCAGAACTTTCAGCAATCAAAATATTAGCTTAGTAGTTGCTTGCTTCATTTCTGCCATTTGTTAGAAGGGGGGAAGGGGTCTGTGGCCCTTCAAACAGTCTAAAATGTAACTCTAGCAGCCCCAACCCACATGGATAATGGAGAAAGATGTTCAGAACCTTAGAACAGCATCATCTAGGACAGTGTTTCTCAAACTTGGCAACTTTAAGACATCAGCATGCTGGCTGAGGAATTCTGGAGTTGAAGTCCACACGTCTTAAAGTTGCTAAGTTTGAGAAACACTGGTCTAGGGCAACATATCTTCCCTTTCTCCCTACATTATGGGGTATACTCATCATTCAAGTATTTGGAATGTTAGATTCACATTCACCTGGCTAAGTAAAAGCTGCAAATGGTTTTGTCTCAGAAAGAAAATATATTTCTTCCTCTTGTATTTAAAAGGATGGCAAAAATGCATCTCTTTTTGCAAGTATTTAACTGTTATTATTTTCCTGACTGATTTTAATTTGGGATCTTATTTTAACTGCACTGATTTTATTGTTGAAAGTCACCTTGAGTGTTGGAAAAACAGAATGCAAGGTATGCATACAGAGAAAGGAAGGAAGAAAAGAAGGAAAGACTTCCTTCCTTCGTTCCTCTCCCTTTTCCTTCCTTCCTTCCTTCCTTCCTTCCTTCCTTCCTTCCTTCCTCTCCCTTTTCCTTCCTTCCTTCCTGAGAGGAGCATCTTTTAGGGCAAGGTTACATCCTACTTTACCTAATAAGTATTATATATTTCTGCTAATTTTCCTTCAGCATTCCATCCCTTATCACCATCATCTTAAGCTTTGCTCCTAGGCATTGCTTTAAAGACTTTATTAATCTTGACTATCATAGCCAACATCAGCAAGAGAAGGTGGTGACCCTCCAAAAAGAGCTAGGATTTCAGGCTGACTTGATACAGAGATACTGGACTGTAGATAGGAACTGCAGAGAAACCTTGGTCTCCCATGGCTAGGAGGTAGCACCATGGACAGCAACACTTCCAGGGAGACAACTGGAATTAAGCCAGCCCTGGCTTGCAGCAACTGACAATGTAATGGGGAGGGAATCTACCACCCTCTGAATACTGCATCTGTTCAGTTAAATGGCCAATACTTCTTAATGTATCCATTGCCTTCTTCCAGGCATCTGGGTTTTAAATTGTGGAGACTCGCCAGAATATCCTTTTTGGCATTTTTTAAAATTCTCCATTTATTGAAGACCAGTAGCAAAGGTATCTATTTAGGAACAACAAGAAAGTAGCTATATCTTCTCCTCCTAGGCCCTGTTTCCTGGGGTTGTGTTATTCAGAATAATGACAATCATATTCGTCTAAGCAGCTCTGTATACAATAGCTTCAGATGGAAATATAAATGATCCTTTATGGAGAAGCAGGAGGCTCAGAAGAGAAGGCTAGGAACGTAACATAACCTGGATTTCAATCTCACGAGGTCAGATTAATCAGCCAGGGAAATTTCTGCTGTATTTTTGGTGCCTTATTTTTTTAGTATCCTGATTCACTCGGTCTTCTTGCAAAAGTGTGAGTCTTTTAGGAAGCCTCCAGGGCTGGCTTCAGGTTTCAGAAGTCCACTGACAATGAGCTTTCCTGTGGACCTCTTCATATTTCAGTAGGGTTGGCTGGCAGCAGTCATAAGAGTTGTGGGGAGCTCTGATTTTCCAACAAAGCATAAAATTGAGGCTATATCAGGGTCACTGTGTGAAATTCATCCAATGTTCAGACACCAGAGTTAGTTTCTGTCCTGGTAAATCCTGTAGGTGACATGGCAGCCATCCAACTGTGTCACCACAGATCCTGGATTATTTTTGTTAGTTTATCAGTTATGCACACTTTATCACACCAACTGTTAATTGGTTATATACAATTAGGTACACTTTATTACACCAACTATATTTTCTACTACTGTATTGTTGATATATACTTAACTACATTGTTAGATGAACAGATACAATTATGGTTCTATGTAATGTTATGCTGAAATCTGCATTATAATTTCTTGAGAGTTTTCACCTGCAGGGAAAGGGTTTCTGATTTTTTAATATTATTCTCTAGTTGCCTGAACATTTCTGTCCAATTTCTCTTGATGTTTTGGAGCTTATTTATTATTAGAGATGGTGAAGTTGCAACTGCTGATTTTACTGTTTCTGGTTCCACCTCTTCCTTGACTCTGCAATCTCCTAGACTGCCCATCCTTTTCAGTCTGAAAAATCCTCCCTTAGGATTTAATAGAAGCATGCGAAGTCAGGGAGGCTGCAGATTGGTGGAGAAATGACTATACAAGTAATCCTTGTTTAGCAACTGCCTTGTATAGCAACTGTTCACAGTTACGACAGTGATGAAAAAGTAACTTTGTGACCAATCCTTGCATTAATGACCCTCACAGATCTGTAAAGCCAAGGAAAGCTGAAGTCAGATTGTATGCAGAGTTGCGGTTTCACTTAGCAACTGCTTTGCTTAACAAACAGGTTGCCAGTCCCAACTGTGTTTGCTAAACGAGGACTACCTATATAATGAAAGGGAGTACATTCATACATATGTCTTAGCCACCTTATCACCAAATAAGTGCAAAAATACTGCACTTCCCTTGTAATAATTCCTCTAAAATTCTCTTCTCCTTTGAAAGAAATTTCAAAAGCACAGTATCTTTCAACAGATTGAATAAAGACTACTTGGGGGTGGGGTGGAGGTCCCCCCCCCCCCCCGTACAATGTAATTTTAATTCAGATGAGAAAAAGGGGGAAGACGTTGTCCTTTAAAATAGGGGAAAGAAGTCTATGGTTCCATGGATGCTGAAAGACCTTCTTGCTATGACATCAAAACATTGCTTACTACTTAGGACAGCCCTTAACCTGGAAATCCATGGAAGATGTTGACTTCCTGTCAAGCAACTGCAGCTTCCATTAAAATAAATATTGTAGAATATTCTCTACTCCTTTGAGGAAATATCCTTACATTTGCTGAGCCATGTTTGTTTTGTTTGCTCGTTTCAGCTGTTAATATAGTATAAAGTTTATGTCATGCTTGTGATTTTATGCCTCGGCTATTTGAGAATGTGTGGTAAACACTATAAATTGAATACTTGCTTTTACAACAGCATTGTAATGTGTTGGTGTGCAGTACAGCCTGTCTCCTCAATTTTAGGTGGGTATTATTTGGAGGGGGGAGTGTGGTTTGATTTTAAAGTTCTCAGATTTTACCATTCCGTGACACTCTGTGTCAAAGTAGCACTACATGATACTCTATCTCTATCTATCTATCTATCTATCTATCTATCTATCTATCTATCTATCTATCTATCTATCTGTCACTACCCAGCACATCTACTAGTAGAATTTGTGAGTTAGAATAAGAGCAAATACATGACAAAAATGAGCTAATGCGATGACTAGGAAGCAACATGGCCTGATGTCCATTTTCCAATGATTTATCTTCATGAGAACTTGATCAAGAACAGGACGCATTGTATAAAGTGCTGCTGGGAAGCCCATAGATCATAGGCTTTCCTCTTCTTGTCCTCTAGTAACTTAGTACTTAGTAACTCAACTTTAATAACTCAGGCTGGCAAGAACCCTATCCAAAGTCCTTCAGACCATCTTCCCAATTTGGTGCCCTCCAAGTCTATGCATTGGACTTCTATATTTTAGTCCTCTAAACACTTAGTATCAGTTGAGACTGGCAACATGCCTCTCCAAGGGCCTTGAAACCAAATTTCTCAATGCAGGTGCTCTCCAGGTGCTTTAGACACTGATCACTAGATTTCCCAGCTGACGTGATATCTGAAGTTGTCTAAACTGGAAAGATCTTAGTCCTGTCCAGGGTATTCAGCAGAATACATGAGGGCTTGAACTATCTAGAGCAGTGTTTCTCAACCTTGGCAACTTTAAGGTGTGTGGACTTCAACTCCCAGAATTCCCCAGCCAGCCACGCTAGTATACTTCAGCAAAGAAGTATGAAGTGCAAAATGGGAAGACCGTTCTTCCCCCAGTCTGGTTGGCCATTGAAAACAAGATGATATGCCTCTAGGAACATGCTTTAAAGCTGATATTTGTCTTTGAAAAAATGGTGGTCCCTAGCCAACATTGGTTAACTCAGCTCTGTCCTATATAGTTTTAAGCAAACATGCATGCATTCAATCAAGGGGTGGAACAGAGCTGCAGTCTCTTTGGTTTAGAGCACTCCCCACTAACTTGGTGCCCTCCAGATACATTGGATTTTGGCTGCCCTGCACTCCATTGTCTACCTCTGCTGCCCCCCACCGCCACCACCATCCCAGCCTGACTTTTGCCATCTTCTTCCTCCTGCTGCTGGCCCAGGATCCAGGCACTGGGTGAAGGTGCAGCCCCAGGATATGTGTGGTGAGTATGGCAGGGTGGTTGTTTAATGACCGCTTTGCTTAGCCACAGAAATTCCAGTCCCAATTAGGGTTGTAACCTGAGGACTACCTGTACAGTGTTCTATGCAGCAGCTCCCTTAAGGAAAAACCTTAAAACAAAGCTTTAGTGCTTATTTTATTTTCTTCTTCCCCAAATGCTATACCAGGGAGAATTCTTTGGGAAAAAAAGATCGGGCACTTGTTGATCAAATTATGATAAATTCATCTCATATATTATTTATGCATGCAAAATACCCTCCAAACAAAACAGTGTGCCGTTTAATTTAGTTCCCCACATTCACTTGGTAAGTGTTATTACGCATAGTGATGTAACCCACTGATACTTCTTGCCTTTTTGGGAAAAAAAAATCATATCCTTGCCTTCAAAATAACAGCATTATAGAGTATTAAAATGCAGAGATGCAAGAGAGAGAGAGAGAAAAAAAATGAAGGGGAGAGAGCAGAAGAAATGAGATTGCAGAAGAAGTTATTTCAAAGCTGGTTTGGAAACCAGACCCTTCAAGCCAATCTGGAAAAGTAGCTGCGGCTCCTACCTTTGGCTCCAAGGCTCTTGAAATGAAGTGAGTGCTGAAACAGACACGCAGTGAAAAAAAGGAACCTGGTTTCCTGCAACATGTCCTCAAGAACTACAGCTCTACCTGGACAGTTCTTGGCCTGGCAGGCTGCATTTTGTCAGCCAGGTGGTGGAGGCTGTACAATCTTATAACTGAAAGAGGCTTTTGAGTCCAGGATTCCCACCCTGATAGTCACACGTAGGCATTCCCAACACATGGCTGTTTTACCTCTTCCTCAATATATCTGAGGAAGTGGATCCCACTGCCTCCTTTGGTCATTGGTCCAACTGTCAAAATCTTCTGACAGTTGTGCATTCAACTGAAATGAACCTTCCTGAAATTGAAAAGCATCGTTCTACGTTTTGAACTCCAGGATGATAGAAAAAAGCTTGTGGTTTTCTTCTGTGCACCAACAGGTCAGGCATTTGAAGGATGGAACTATACCCCTTCTCTGTCTTCTATTTGTAAGAGTAAATATACATGGTTACTTCAATCTCTCCTTCCCTGATTATACATGCTCTGCTTCACCAAACCCTTTTTAAAGCTTGGCGCTTAGAACCGGACACTCAATTTAAAGTGGAGAGTGACCGATGGAGGATAGAGAAGACTATTATTTCCTGTGATCCATGTGAACATGGTGCATTAGAAGGACAGCATTCTGAGCTGCCATTTTGAAACGGATGCTCAAAAAGATCTGTTATAAAATTGACACCATGTTCCAAATTTCCCTAACCTGCAGAATTTTTGTAGCATTTTTTCTGGATATATCAGATTATTACAAAATGTCCCCCCATTTTTTTTTTTCTTTTAAAGAACCACATTTCTCCAATGTCTTTTTGTTTGAAGTCTATTTTCCCAGTGAAGGATTTAAATATGAATTTTCAGAATAGAAATGCTCTGGAGCTTTCTGCAGGGCCTAGAGGGTGATCATCTGAGCTTTCAGCTTCCTCTTGGAAAATAGAGTCCCCTTTTCTTCCTTTCCAGATGAGAGGGTTGAATTGTCCTGTGCTCCATAGAATGCCTCTCCAGAGACCAGAGAACTGCAAATTTCATTCTTTAAGCCAGTGTTTCTCAACCTTGGCAACTTTAAGATGTGTGGACTTGAACTCCCAGAATTCCCTAGCCAGCCATGTGGATTCCATGCTGGCTGGGGAATTCTGGGAGTTGAAGTCCACACATCTTAAAGTTGCCAAGGGTGAGAAACACTGCTTTAAGCAGTTCTGAAGTTCAAAATAAAATGTAGAAGGAGAACATTTTCATACTATTAAAACAGCTTTGCACATTTGTGCATTATGCAGTCTCTTTTTCTGTTCTCTTTCCCACCCATTTCTTTCTTGTCTTACGACGGGCAGAACCCCACCAAGAAATTTGTGCTAATGTCACTGTGTTGCTTTTAAAACTCAGGCACCCGAGTGGTGTGGAGCTGGAGGAACCTATTCCCTGAATTTGGGACAGAAACACGATCCCTTTGCAAGGTGTATAAACAAAACTTTAGGAACTCTGTTGTCTAGACCACAGTCACTAAACCCTGAAGCTGTACACTGCCCAACAGATACTGGTCAGGAAAGCCAACACCAGTTTGAATCTTTTCCCAGGACGCCCACATTTTGCAATGTAGTTTTATGAATCCATTCCTGAACCTGTGATTATTTTTTGCATACGTATGTTTCTCTAATACATGCAAGTTGTGCATTTTTTTTAAAATTACAAACTCTACTGAAAAAAATTGAGAAGGGTGAATTTTGATCTACATCTGTTCTCAGCTCTCATAGCTTTATGAAAAATTTTAAATCAGTATATCTGCACATTCTGATGGAGTGTTAATTTTTCATCCATTCCTACTCTTTTCTCACTTTGCTTTAGATTATTTTATTTTTAGGTGATGGAGTTGACTAGATTGAATCATGCAGCATTATGTATTTGAAAAAGAAACACACACACACACATATCTGGCAGAACTTTGTATCTTCATTATTATTTATAACCATTAGCACAAGTTGGAAAGCAGAAGGTAACCACTTTTTAGAGTAAATGTCTCTTCCATCCAATGGAAATGTAATACTTACCTCAACGTCCTAACACTTGATTAAGGAAGGAGTTTATTTGCAAATTTCCACCCCCAAGGTGGAGAAAACCCTTATAGGACTTAACAGTGTTTAGGTTTAAGAAGAAAATAAAATGCATTTTTTAAAATAATCGTTTGGATATTTGCAAAGTCCAGTGCCCATTTCTGGGTCATTTTTAACAAATATGATGAAATGTAAGTCACAGCATCATTGTCTGTTGCTTCCCTTTTGAATGCCATGCTGTTAGCACAGATGCGTTCAGGTATATATCCTGTTTCCTAAAATAATGTACAGTATTCTCAAACATCCCAGAAGTGTTTTGTTTTTTTAAGACTACAAAGAAAGTAATCCCTTGTAATTTGGGGAGAGGTGTAGTTTAGATGCTGCTGAAATCATGCCATTAAACACAAGCTTTGTTCAGAGGTAAGAGTCATAGGATTGGGGTTACGTGAGGACAGCGGCATACGCTCAGTCTGGGAGGAACCATTTAATTTCTAAAGAGAAAAAAAATAGGAGCTGTTTTGATCGCTTTAGGAGATGGGGAGCATCAGGAAAAGGAAATGAGTGAAATCTTAAGCTTTTACTTGTCTGCAAGCTATTCATTTGCAGTACAGAGGTCTAAAATCTCTGTCATCCATGCTGATGGAAAATTGGAACTGCTCTTGCAACACCTGGTTGAAATAGTTAGGGCTCCACGTTGGAAAACCTAAACATCCACGACATTTGTAAATCCTTTGTTTATTCATTTGTACTTTATTATGCTCTCCCTTTTCCTGTTTCTTTTTCTTCTTGGTTTCTATAAGCTTTCTTGTATTCTATCATCACTCATGTCTTTTGTTACTCTTAAAGTTGTTTATTATTTCTCACCCATAAAAATAATGAATAATAGTGTTGTGGGATTGAATTTACACAGCACTGAATTTCATCCTCCCGCTTTCCTAAATGCTTTCCTCTCCTGAGAAAAAAGCCTTCTCTTTTCTTATCCTTGAAGTAAAATGCTTTTGCATTTCTTCTGCTCATGTTTCATGACCTTCTTTTATGGCAATTAGGGGATCAGTGATGCTGAAGTTGTTTTTTCCCCATTATTTATCTTCCCTTCATAGACATTCCCCAAATAGACGTAAGAATACATACATACATACATACATACATACATACATACATATACACACATATAGTACACACACACACAGACACACACACATATGTCCCCACAAGCCCAAATAGCAAGTTACAAATATAATCTAAAATCTGGCATTAGATAAAACAGTTTAACAAATAAAATAGTTGATAAACATTTC
Source organism: Python bivittatus (assembly GCF_059951505.1). NCBI lineage: Eukaryota > Metazoa > Chordata > Lepidosauria > Squamata > Pythonidae > Python > Python bivittatus. Next base: position 134,892 of record NW_028277094.1, on the reverse strand, counting down.
ATAAAGCACTTAAAACCCCAACTTATTGTTGGGTTACTAAAGACCTTGTTTTTATGGCTATAGTTAAAAATCTGGCTGCGGCCTCAGTAATTTCAGAATTTTCATCTGCAACTAAAATTTTCACATACTCAGAAGTATCTCTTCCTGGTCTCTGTGTTTTGTTATACGTGGATAATGCTGTTCTTCTTTTATGTATTAGACTGGATTTGAAATGCCTTCTTGAGACCCTAGTTAAGTATTGCCAAGAAAATCAATTACAAATCACCTATGATAAAAACTAAAATTTTGGTTTCTGGAAAAAAAAAAAAAGTAAAAAAGTACAGCTGGAAAGTTCAAGATCATGGGATAACATGTCGAGAATTTTAATTGTTTGGGCATTTTATTTAATCATGCTTTATCCTGGCAACATCATTGCGAGGCAATACTTTTGAAAGCAAAGTCTCATATGATGGCCTTGCTTCAGTATTTTTATTCAAAAGGAGGGAGATTTGTTCCATACAAATATTTGATTATAACAACAGAAGAATCTAAGTTGTTGGTCTCCTAACATCAATGCCAATTGTATAAACTTGGATACCCTCTAGGATTCTTCATGTCCAGCAAGAGAAAGCAAGTTTTTTCTTCATTAGTCCAGCCATAGTTATGTTTCTCAATAAAGGGACTATTAAAGCTGGACACTATTATGTAGAAAGAGCAACGCAATAAAACATGAGTGGCAAACTTAATAAGCCCCATCTGACAAGGGCATATCTCATCATGTGTTGGGATGTTATTATGATACTAGAAGGTGAGGAATTCAACCTTGCCAGGGATAAGGTACTTGTTGCACTGAAGAAGTATGTTCAAGAAGACAATTAGTTAACTAGCTGAGATAAAGGTCTCCATCCTGGGTCTCCCCCATAATAGCAGGGAATGTTATTCCAGTTTGTATGAAGGTCATTATCAAGGATGACTTATTATAGTTCTGCACTACCTCTCTTGGGCCTTAAGGAGATTAAATAATGTGTGAGAGGTCATGTTGCCTGAGGTCTAGATTGATTCCTTTTTCCAGACTGAATAAAAATGATCCATGAGAGTCAAAGAACCCAAAGATCCCTCTCTGAAAATTAAGTTATTTTTAAAGCTGAGATGACTCAGCCTAATATGAGCTCCTATAGAGGGGGATCCTGATTCCAGTCATAATAAAGAATTGGGAACATTCCAAGGTCCTTGGAAAATAAATCTTTAAAATGTTGATTGGACTGCTTCTATAGGTCTTAAATCTTTATAGGAGCAAATCAGGAAGTCATGCCACAAACACTGATCACCTTGGCTCTGAAGATACTAATGGAACCAACAGGCAAATGGTTGTCCCCTCTAAGCCTTGCAAAACTTATAATTATTTTTGCAATCTTATGTCCCTGGTTCATGACAATCTTCAGTTGTTTCTTTCAAGCTACAGAGAATTAAAAGGAAAATCCTAGGTATTTAAAGGCCTTGGTTTGTTCAACAGTAGTGTTATTTATTACTCAGCAGGGTTTACAGTTGGCCAGCCTTTTAATGCATTTTTCTCTTGTTTAATGTTTAGGTTTGTTGTATGCCATCCAGAGTTACGTTGGTTAAGTTGAGCAGCCATATAGATGTTTGAAATAATAAACACACAAAGAAAGAAATAAAAGGTTACTTTAATTTTATCTTTTACCAGTGTTTTCTAAGGATGTGGTGCCAGAATCAATCCTTGGTTAGTTCTGAGAACTACAGCAATCAATAGTTTAGCCTAGCCTAGCCTAGCCTAGTTTAGGTTAGGTTAGTTTCTGTTTTCTTCACTGCTGGAAGTTGCCTACTCAACCTATAGTCTTCCAGGAAATCATTTGAAATCTCTGAATCCTCTTTCATCCATCTTTGTGTCAGTGACTTTAAAGCTGTGTTTAGAGCTTGAAAGACTAACTTTGTGCTTCCATTATTGACAGTAGAATGTGTTTGGGATGAGTTTTGTTGACAGGGGCTGATTCTTGGGGATGATTGGGGAGGAGAAAGAAAATATCTCTGCCTGAATGACTTTTAAATGTCAAACACAGATTATATTTGTGAACACTGTTAAACGACTAGCTTGCTATATAAAGCTCAGCCCAGAAGTTCAACCTTTCAATTAAGTTTTGCTTTAATGCAATCAACTAGTGACAGAAAAAGTTACAAGGATCACCATGACTACAAACATAACTTCTTGAACGTAGGCCATGCTTTAGTTGAATATGGGTGAATTTTTCAAGGCATATGAATTATAATTGTTCATTCATTTCCAGTAGAGAGATCAAGCAATGAAATGGATGCCTTGCAAACATTAGTAAATATTAATAACAACAGCAGCAGCAGTAGCAGCATATAAATCCATTGGACACCTCAAATACCCTGGAAGCTCACCACAATGGTCATTGGGGGTGTGAGGGAGTGAAGTTGGGGTTGCTGTCTATGCTTGGGAGTAGTAGCTTAACCCAGGCAGAAACGCTTCTCACCCCATTTCTTTCATTCATTCATTCATTCATTCATTCATTCATTCATTCATTCATTCACAACTTTACCCACAAGCATCCAAGCCAGCATTCTGTGATAATTGAGCCACACCCTGGCATTTTCAAGGACATGCTGGCATCCAGAGGCAGCTTACAGTACCCAGGTTCTTAGCTTAGAAAAGCAAATGCTAAGACAGAGTGGGGAGGTGGGTGTGTAGGAGAAGGAGATAAGAAAACTGCAAGCAAACAAGGAAGCAGGAGGCGACGTCTGGAGATTGGCAGCTATTACAGGCAGGCAAGAGGACTATCAGTCAACTGCCAGGACCACAACCTACAGTAAGGAGGATATCCTGGTGGGATTGGCTTGGGAGCTCAGCTGGCATGCTCCAAGAGCAGAGCTGGGAGCTTTGCTGGGAGCTTGGCAGCAACTAGAAAAGGAACAACCACACTGAGGAAGTACTTCATCCCAACTACTGCAAAAACTTTTGGGAAGAGGCAAAAGTTGTATGCGACTTTGTAGACTTTGAGATTTTTGTTTGAATGGAGTATTAGGAGACTGAGTATAAAGGACTGAGCATTAAAGACATTTGATGTGGCAACAGCAAATTGCAAGTCCTAGACGGGTGGGGTTGACCCAAAGCAATACCCTGTTGTTGGGGAAGGTCTGTGCTGCAACAAAGCCTTGTGTACAGATTTGCTATGCTATGGTGTGTCCAATCCTTGGAAAGCAAAGAACCCTCACACACACCTTTTGAGGCAGCAGACCCTAACATTTATATATGTGATACGTGAAATACGTCCTTGTATATGTCCTGAATCTCTCACCATCCATTTCACTGAATGTTCTATGTTCTAATGTTATAAAAAGAGAGAGAGAGAGAGAGAGAGAGAGAAAACCCCTCTCCTAAGTTCTTTCTCTGCATTCTGCTTCATTTTATGTATCCCAGCCATGTCATTCATTCTTTGCCTTCAAATTAAAGAGTTCCAAATGTTGTTTTTCCCTTGTGGGATTGTTGGGGTACCTTCTGGATCATTTGGTTGCCCTTTTCTGCTCCTTCATCTGTTCTACACTTTCCTTTTTTAAAGTAAACATTTCAGAATTCAGTTGTTGCGTGAGAAGTAAGCTAATTATACTGATGAAATGTAAAATCTGTTGAAGAATATGCTGCATTAAGAAGATGTCTCGTTTTACTTTATTTGGTTAATGAGCTGATCTGTGATGTTGTAATGGGGACCTTTGAACCATGGTCTGGATCTCCTTCATATAGTCATCTTTCTGGGGAAAACTCATTGGAACAAAAGGTTGCAAAAGCAGGCACATGAACTTCACGGTTTTGAGAAGACAAGCTTTTTTATCTGATATGCTGAGCAGATCAACAGTTCAGGGTGGTGCTCTGATGACAAACAGAGAGTCTAATTATCGAAGCAATTAGATCAAATAAGAAGCCACTTAAAAGGAGAGATCAAAAACAGGGCTCCAAAGCAAAAGGAAGTCATAGCATTTTCCATTCCAGGAAACTGCAGTGTAAACTGCCCCTATCTCAATGAGAAATGCACTGCTAGTGGTTGATCATGGGTATTGAATGCAGAAATTCTGGGGTTCAGTCCTTTACATCTCCAATTTCTAAGAATAAGGAGCAAATCCTTATGATATATTGAGAGCATCTTATGTAGCACGACGAAGTATCTGGAGTGCAAAACTCCAGATGTTCATAAGATGGCCACATAGATGGCAGTACAGAGATACAGAGAACCCTGTATGGTAGCCATATAAAGTCAGAGTTGTGTGCAAATGTCTCTTGACTTCCTCTGTTGAGATATTGGAGGGAGGAGGATATTGCACAATACAGAGTATTGTGTTATGGAAGCTTAGATTCACTGGACTATTTAGAATCCAGACCTTCTTAAAATCAGGAGTTATTCAGTTGCTCAAAGGCACACAGGAGCATCCAGAAGTATTCTGTCCTGTTTTCTGTTAAGCGCTGCAAGCAGTGACCTTTGGCATTCCAAATAATTTTTGGACTGAAATCCAGTTTGGATAAAGATCATGGCCAACCACCATCACGGTTCCTAGGGAAAGCCTAAAGGTAAAATTAATTTTTGGTTTGATTAACCTGAGATGGATAAGCATCCAAGAGTGGGTGATGTATTGCCATGCAGCAAAGGTGCCAGAGTACATGAATCATGAGTGGGCAATGGTTGGGGAAAGAATATATAGACAGAGAGAAGAATATGCCCATGATTGACTTTCTGGCAGGATTTGTGAGCTGCTAGAAGATCAGTTTAAGCTCCTGAAATAAGAATCTGGAATGAACTGGTCCTATTCTTGAGAGAATAATAGCAGGATGAGTCTCCTCTGATGCCTTTATCATACATAAACACTTCATTATACATCTGTGAGCGAGTAATTGCAATAATTGCCCATGTGTCAGAATGGATAAACCTGAGGTGCAAATAATTTGAAGGGCTGTTTGAAAAGCATAATGAGTTTGGTAATATGTTTTTTTTTCCTCCTGCTTCATTGAAAAACCCACAACCAAATTAAGCAAACTCCCAAGTTCCTCATCAAGTTTTGTGTCTTCCAGTTTATAGAGAGTAACCATTTGCTTTCCCCAACATATTCTGGATTTGGTAGGACTTTACAACCGCAAGATGCACGAGGATATCTGCCACGTTGTCCTTGGCATAATATTTCACAACCCCAATGATAGGGGTATGTACCCTGAATCCTTGCAAAGCGCGGGCAAATCTTTTGCTTCACTGCATACATCTCACAGTTAAATAACTCAGCTATCGGATCTATGGTCTTCCTTATCACACATGTGGATTGCTTGATGGTTGATTCTATGACATACGATACACACTTTCTCTCTCTCTCTCTCTCCATTTCTCCCTCTCCCTCCCTATTTTCATGTTCTTAAAGGCCTGCAGAAGCAGAAGGTCTGCGTCTCAGTTCCATGAATCATGACTTTCACTAATATTGAACTTTCATGGCTGAGTGCTTACCCATTATTGTACAGGTGAAACATGGCCATCCAAAAATAAAGCTGTTTCTCCATGTTTGTGGGACTCTAAAAAAAAGGGTAAGGTTAGAGATGTATACATTTTTTAAAAAAGAATTCAATAGTCATACAACAACTTGAAATCTAGGAATTTTTATTGAGATGAACAGAATGTCAACAGAATATTGAGAATAAAAAGAGAAGAATACAAAAGAGAAAGGAAAGAACAAATATAAAAGCAAAGAAAACAAAATAAAAACCCAACACATTTGGTAAATGAAGATGCATGCATAATCTTCAGGAAAAATGTAAAAGTTGTAAACTTCCATATTCAGTATTTCTTCCTGGAAATATCCTTGTATATACGAAGGCATTATTTCTGTTAGGTGAAACCCTTTGTTACATAGTTAAATTATTGAACAAAATTATTCAGCACATTTTGTTCATCCAATACTATTCCTACACATTTCAATACCTTTGATCCAAAGAAAAGTGTACTTTATTTTTAGTTCTCAGTAGTTCGTGCTGCTAAATCTTGCAGCTAAGAAGATAAATAATTTCTTGTGTAAGAATGGTTTATAGATTTTGGGACTGATGGGCAATAAGCCTTAAATATAATTAAGTACCGAAGATGGTTGAGTAATGAATGTATGAAAAGCTGAATTGCTGGTTAAGGGGTGAAAGTGGAACTAAAGGTGGGTTTGAAGAAGGAACTGATTTGATCCAATAAACAAATAATACTGTAATTCAATGTAATCCTAGAATGAAGAATTAGAATTGGGGAGATGTATGCCATGGGGTGGTTGTTGTTTTAAGCTGTTCCTTTTTTTACACAATATAGAGATGCTTCAATTGGCCAATGAATAATTTTCTCCTTCCCAGCTCTCTGGAAAAACCCATTGCCAAATATTTTATCACTATATAACAAAATAAATTACGGTATTACATTACATTACATTTCGGATTTATCTCCGCCCATTTCCCCCAGTGGGGAACTCTGGGTGGCTCACAAAGAACATCTTAACCATTACAATTACAATTACAGTGGAACCTCGAGTTACGAATTTAATCCATTTCGTGACTCTGGTTGCAACTCGAATTGGTCGCAACACGAGGCAAATTTTCCCATAAGGTTCAATGTAATTACCGTTAATCCGTTCCGGCGTCCGTGGACCACGCGTGAAGGGCGGAAAAACGGCTGCGGACCACGCGGCAGGGCGGAAAAACGGCTGCGGACCATGTGGAACGGCGGAAAAATGGCGGCGGACCATGTGGAACGGGCGGAAAATGGCCGCAGACCACGTGGCACAGGCGGAAAAATGGCCGCGGACCACGTGGAATGGGCAGAAAATGGCCGCAGATCCGGTTCGTAAGTCGAGGTAAATTTTTGGGGCCAGAGCTGGTCGTATCTCGAAAAATTCGTAAGTAGGAGCATTCGTAACTAGAGGTACCACTGTATACCTATTCTAACACAACTACAGTGCAACCCTATTCTATCGTGGCCAGCAGCAGTCGCAAGGGAGTCAGCTTATCTGGGCTTTTCTCCACCGATTATCTTTTTCCACCTGTCGCATTAGTTGCGTCCAGCGTCCAGTGTTTGTTCTTTCCACTGATCGCGTCCAGCACCGGTCCAGCTTCCCCGCGCAGGCGCCGCTAGTTCCTCCCACCGAAATGGGAATACCTATTTATATACTCACAGATGGTACACTTTTGAACTGCTAGGTTGGCAGAAGCTGGGACGAGTGACGGGAGCTCAGCCCATCACGCGGAGCAGACTCGAACCGCTGGAGTCCCAACTATTTCTGGCCGGCAAGCTCCAGTGTCATTAAGCCCCTGTGCTACCACGTCCATGGTATCTGGTTAGAATGGCAGCACCCAATTTTTAAAAAGAGGAACAACAGCCACAAAACAAAAGAAGAAATTGGATACAGATTTATATGACATTTCCATGTCCTCTAAAGGAAATAGAATATAGTTTTAATTTTAAAAATAGGCGTGTTAAAATAAATATGTCTTTGCATGCAAGACAGCACATTGCTGAATATGAGGCTATCTGGACCTCACTTGAAAACAAAATCTGGAACTGGTTTGACTGGTGAGACCCTTGGGGCAGAGACCAAAACTTAAAACATTCTTGCATTTGGACAGGATTCATTCTGGCAGATTTTACAAGTCCCCTCTCACAGAAATCCATGGTAGTTTTCCTGAGCATATTTCTACCATTCCTTAAGCAATTCTAATTTGGTAGAAGGTCAAAATGCTCAGAGAGGGCTTAAGTTATGGCCAAAGGCAGAGAGTATAGGATGGTCTTCAGATAAATAAAGGAAGATGTCTAATGATATTATTCCAGAGAAACAGTCTGTCTTCCTAGGACAGAGAACCCGCAGCCTCAGGGCTACTGTTGACCTCACGTCCCCTTTTATCAGCTGTTGGAGTGCTCTCTGATCATGACTGCAGATGCTGAGATGGAGAAAAGATGAAACTATAGTGTGACACTGAAAATAGGGATATGAGAATTCAAAAATATCCCGACAGCCTCCCAAAGAATCTCTGGCCATATATGTGAAGTGGCTCACCCACTTTACAGCCTCCTGACCTTTCCCCAAAGTTAAATACGCCCTATAAGCCCCACCAAAGATTGCTGCCCTGTTCCCTGGCAAGTGAATGTGGGCTTTCTGAGTGAGTATATCAATCTGACTTTTTAAAGTACTCAAGGATGTATGTCATATTTCCAAAGAGCTCAAGAAAAGGAAGAGATCCTTCTGTATTATTTCACTGAATTTCGCAGTAGGGAAAATACGTGACAAGCATCTGTCCCATAATAGAGCATTGATAGCTACGTGCAAATAACTTTGAATTTCCAAAGATATAATTAAAATTATTTGGTAGGGAAGCTTTTTCTTGATATTAGCTTCATAGCTAGGTTTTACAAAATTATCCTCCCTGTATCTTTCACAAAGGTTGATTTAAAAAAAAAAAAAAAAAAGTTTAATGTGTCAAAAAAAGGAAAGTGAAATATTTTAAGAAATCACACGAGAGTTTTAACTTCAACTCTCACAAGAAGATAGTTTATCGATTACTAGCATTGACTTGACTGTGAAATCAAAACCAAGGACTTCCTTTCCATTATAGAAGCAATTTCCTCTAAAAATTGGCTCTTAGTTGTAATTTTTCTCTCTTGCATTTCTTTATAAATGCCACAGCAGGATACACAAATTATGTGTTTGTATGTGGGCAAATTAATGAACATCCACTTAAGGTTCCTTGGTAAACAGCTGTTTAGAATATCATAGCTTAGATAAGAGTAAAGCCTAGTTCTCACGTTTCCTAGATGTAAATGATGTTTAAATCAACTTTCACTATTCAAGACCCTTGAATCTTGCTGCTGATCAAATGGCCCCTATCCATCAAGATAGAATAAAACAAAATAGAAGGGTTTCCCTGGTCATTTGGCTTGGCAATGTCAACCTTGATAAACTTTATTCATTTTGCAAAAAAATCTGTCCTTCACTATTTAAGAATCTGAAAGAGCTTTGCTCTTTGTCTTAAAGAGGCATGAAAAAGACATGATAAACTGTAAGGGTATTAACAATTCATAATACATCTCCATGCAACTGTACAGTGTGAAATGGCAGGTGATGGTCCACATGATGTCTTAGAACTCGTGTTGTAACCTTGACATCTATATACAGGAGTCAGTCTTGGACTAGGAGCTCACATTACTTAAGTGAAGTCTTCATCTGGAACACACAACTTGCACTTCAAAAAGGAAGTTGTGTCAGGACAACCACAACAACAGTAACAACAACAACAAAATTGCTGTCAAGGCAAAATCTAAACTTGCTTCAATTTATTTTGATTTTTGATTTTTTCTTTAATTTAATGTGTACTTACCTTTCATTAAAATTATATTACTTAAACGCAGTTAACATGACTGTTCATAATTTCTTTAATAATGTTCCTCCTGTTCAGTGGCAAGTTTTTGAAAAGAATATGGGGTCCTTCCAAGCCTTCAGATGAAGGCCTGGGGTATCAGATTATGCATTTTTAAATTTTTGAGATGTCCGGTTTTGACTTAAAGGAGGAGAAGGAGCTTCAGTGCTTGAAAGGAAGAGCTGAAAATTCCCCCTAGAGAGACTGGCTGAGACAAGTGTGAACCTGGCTAGGAACGATATGCATATTTTATTTCAGGAAATAGTGCATGGTAGTCAATAATTACTGAATTAGGATTCAGAACCAAATTCAGAACCAAATTCAAGGGACTACCTAGCCCTGCCTTAGCAAAATTGTAAAGTAAAAAACACATTAGTAAAGGGGGAGAAAGTATACAGTTAACTGGATCGCAAGTAGCCGTAGTTATTTCAGTTCAGCTGCTCTGATCCAGACCTTGCCTGGAACTTTCACAGTATGTTTCTGAAAGTTGAACTCATTAAACTTTTGTAGAATGCTCAAGAAGGCACGTAGCCATGAGGGTGATCAGAAGGTCAAGATGAGAGGTCTTCTTGCCTCATTACTGTTTTCCCAAGCTCATACCAAAATAATTTATCACTTAAATAAATGTAATGATATTTGCATTCAGTTATGTTAAGCAGGGGGAATCAAGGCTGTGTGAATTAAAGTTGGATTATATCTAGAAACGTATAAGAAGAAACGTGCCAGATTAAAACAAATCTTCATGCAATGCAACACCATGATTCTAATTGTTAACAATAACAAAGTGTTCTCATGAAGTCCACCAGCCCAGAATGGAAGATAATTCTCCTCTTTTACTCCTCAGCAACTGAAATTCAGAAACAGAACTGAAGGTTTTATTTCTGTACAACAACCTTCAATAGAACAAACTAGTACTTGGATAGAAAACCTCCAGAGAACCCTAGGACTGTAGGCTTAGGAACAATTGGGAAGTTGAAAAAGATCTCAGAAGAAACCAGTGGCAAACCATTTCTGTATGACTGCCAAGAAAACAACATGTATGCATCAATGAGGTCACCAGGAGTGAAGCTCAACTTGAAAGAAGCTTTATATTTACCTTTGTTATGCATTTGGGTTCTGTCGGTATATGCCAACCCTTGCTCAGTTAAGCATCTCAAAGAAAACTGAGTTATTTAATTGCCTCCCCTTTCTGCAGTTGCAGACAGAGCTTGGAAGGGAGGTCATATATTGGCTCCACCTTCTACCATCCTGAAAGGCACTGTGACTAGAGCTTTCCAAAGATAGGTGGTTGTCATGGAATGGTTTGATGAAGGCCGCACTCGGGGAGATATGCATTTCCTTAGCCCCCAGCAGGAGCGTGGGAAGGTTAAGAAGATGAGACTGGCACTACCCTAAGGAATTCACGGTGCTTTGGCTGGCTGGCTTGGGAAGTGTAGATTCAGTCTGGAGAGATTGATGTCAGGTTCAGCCCGAAGAACTCCACGAGACAGTACGGATACAGTTCTGTTGCATTTATTAGCTTCAACCTCTCAGAAAGAAATCTCTCCAGACTGAATCTACACTTCCCAAGCCAGCCAGCCAAACACCACGAATTCCTTAGGGGGTGCCAGTCTCACCTTCTTAACCTTCCCACGCTCCTGCTGGGGCCTAAGGAAATGCTTATCTCCTAGAGCGCGGCCTTCATCAAACCATTCCATCACAGTGGTCCTGAGTACTAAAAGGGATGCGCAAATGTCTGAGTAGGTAGTTAATTTTTAGATCAAGATTCAACATTAGGATCTCTGATCTGTAAGAATTCTATAGCTATGCATTGATGATCGTTCCTCTTTTACGGCTTGCGAACTTCCATAGATATTTTGTCTAAGCCAAGTTGTTATATTAAGTTCTGATCACTAGACCTCAGAATTCTAATTAAGAACAAAGGAGACTATTGAAGGTTTACATCCATCCACTTACCTTCCCATGTCTACATGAAAATTAATTGGACCCATAGCCCTGCTTCTAGATGATAAGTGGAAAAATTTATTTTGAGCAACCTTCAAATTTCCTTTACTCTACATGTTGCAGCCAGCACATCCACAAAAATCTAAATTAAATTAATATTTATTTCATTTTGCAGTCAGAGTCTAATACAAGCTTTTATAGAAATTTCAGCAGATCATTATCTGCAAGTCAGAAGATAAAATATCTTCTGTGGTATTAAATAGTTACTCATTTTTTAAAAAGAAAAGCCTACATTGCCTCCACAAATTTTGTATCTACTGTTGCATCTACTGTTATTAAATAAATTTAATGTACACACAGACACAGTTTTACCCACAAAAGCATATTCCTGAAAGCTGAATGACAAACTAATATTAGCAAAGATGCAAGTGATAGGCTTATGAAGCTTTCTTCCTCAGTGACTCTCAACATAGTAAAAGATCAATAGAGCTCGTAAAGCAGATGTGTTCCCTGCATTACTCACAGTTTAAAAAAGCATCAAGATTAAATTATATATATCCTGTAGTTACAAGTAGTTTCCACTGGTTAAATACTGAAAAATTAGGGATTAAAGTTTGCAGGCTTTATTGTGTAGAGTGCCCAGATTTCATACAATCTGGTGTCGTTGATTATATGCTCAAGATGCTGTTGCAGATCAGTTGTGCCCTGCTTGTGACTCGGATTCCTCCAGAATGCAATGCTCCAAGTGACACATTTCCCTGGAATGCAATGTCAGAGGACTTTCATTGTAGGTCCAGATCCTCTGCAAAGGTTTTGGTTTATTCCCACCGTTCCTTGCCATGCTAGTAGATGCTGGTGAGAACTGAAGTACAAAATCTCTGCAGAGGGCCAGATAAACTATTCCTGATTATAAGTAGCATGTGTTAAACCAACATTCATGGATTTGCCATGACTTTATGAGAGTTGCCACTGCAAAAAAAAAAAAAAAGATGCTGGTTACCACTATGACTGCCAAGGGCTCACCAGGTGTCAAGGCCTTTCATAAACTTGGAGCTATCAAACCGCAGCAGTTTGAAAGAGCATTCGCAATGATCTTGCTGCAAAGTTGGTTAATGCTGGTTGCAGAAATCTGAACTGCAATAGTTCAGACAAGAAAGAAAAGCCATTTCTTCCACTTAAAGGAAATCCCTCTTGACATAAAGATTTGCTCTTCAGAGCATAAATATCAGTTTTTAAAGAGTGTTTCCCTGGACTGTAAGTTAAATTCCTTTTCCATGCCTGCTTTGGTTTTACCGAGGATCAACAGCCCACCACTGTTAACAATGTAAGTTGCATTTCAAAAAATTATATAGGTCAGTACAGGTCAGCCCTTCCCAACCTCAATACTTTTAAACATTTGGACTCCACCTGCAAGCATCCTTAGCCATGGTTAGGCTGGCTGGGGAGTTCTGAGACTTGCAGTCCAACCCATCTGAAGTGTACTAGTTTAGAGAAAGCTGTAGTCTGCTATTAATCTTCTCTGAAAGCACATAATATAAGGTGCTGCTCAGACTGAAGGTATAATCTGTCATGTCTTCCAGAAATGGAAGAGGAGTTCTCTATATTCCGTCGTCATGGAAACCAGATTGCTCTGGACCAAATAAATTAAATGACAAAGATGAAGCCTACCTAGATCAAAGTAGATCTCAATAATTACCACTTCCCTGTTCAGCTCTCGAGGGATATCCATGGGAGGCTAGTTGTGATGCAAGCTGTGACATCAAATGGTGGAATTCTCTCAGCATTTAGCCCCAGGAGTTGCACGTCAATGCTGATAATAGCTCATTGTTCGGATACATCTTTTAATGCCATTAAAGTCAAGCATCAAAGGACAAAGATGCTCAGTCAGTATTAAGGTCAAAAATGCTAATGAGTATTAACAGCTCATAAACAGAGACTGTGTTTCTGCATGTTATTAGAGCATCTGGAATGACTACTCAATGAGGAAGGATGAAGCAATATAAGAAAATGAAAAGGGTCATAATTAAGGCTAAAAGCTTGCTCCATTGATAGGACCAACATGTTCAGCAGTCAACAGAATGACTATAATCTGATGTGCGATCCCAGAATTAACGCTTATGTTTAGGGTTCCAACAGCACCGGATTTAGGCATAAGTTAAACAAGCTACAGCTTACAGCAGTGTTGTCCAAACTTGGCCGCTTTAAGATGAGTGGACTTCAACTCCCAGAATTCCCCAGTCAGCATGGCTGGCTGGGGAATTCTGGGAGTTGAAGTCCACTCATCGTGAAGTGGCCAAGTTTGGACAACACTGGCTTAGGGCCTCACAATCTGCAGGGCCTCACAAAATTTCAATTTGGGGGGGGGGCTTTTAGAGTTCTATGTGGCTTTTATGTGTCCTGTAGTTTTTAAAATCTTGTGCAGCAAATGTTAATGTGTAGTTTTAAAATGGCTTTATATGTAATTCAAAGGCATAGTTATGTTTTCAATTTTTGGGGGGCGACCCAAGGTCCTGTTTTGGTGCGCACCTTTGTGACACCTTCTGGTGTAACTTTGTAACAAGGGACCTCCAAGCTTTATATAGCTTAGGGCCTTACCAAGTCTAAATCCGGCACTGGCTTCTAGAGATAGCCCAAATCATTTCATTGCCTCAGAGGACATTAGCAACTTTGAAGTCCCTCTCAGAGAGATCCTGCTCATCTTCTGTAATTCTGGTCTTTCAGTGACAAAGTACTATGACAGCTTTGAGAAGACATCTGGTTTAGAATCCTAGTAGTACCTGTAGTAGTACAAAATCAACAAAACTATACAGTTACATTTACAACCGTTTAAGAAGAAGGTTACAAAGAAGGCTGTTTATCTTCAATAACCATTTCTCAAAAGCCCATTCTTCTAAGTATCCTCCCTTCTTTTCCCCCTGTATTCATGGAAAATGCATCTGCTGAAAGGGAAGTTTCCTCAAATTGGTTGGGATGTATTTGTACTGCACTAAGAGATGTATTTTCTGCTTCAAAGAACTCAGTACCTTATATCCACAGGAGGAAGAACTGAGGGAAGAACACAAATTAATGAAGTCTCCCAGGTTTCCTTATCTGGTAAATCTGTCATGTTAGTGAGAAATGCAGCCACCTGGGAAGACATGTATGGGGTCCCCCTAACCAACTTTCTAGACTGAAGAAGCTGCTTGGACAAGCAGCAAAACGTATCAGACCCCAAAAAAAGAAGTCCAGTTGCCATGACTCCACCTCCAGATAATTCCACCTGGATGACTGAGAATCTTCATCAACATAGTAAAATAAAATGAATTCTAAGAAGTTTAAATTTTCCCTTCTGTTGCCAATCTCACCACAGTTCCATTAAGTGAAAAGAAAAAAAAGGAGTGTGTGTTTTGAATGCACAAGCAGACTTGTAAAAGTAATAATGGAATGGATCATGGACTAAATATGAATTAGGCAATGAAGCCTGACAATTCAGTAATATAAGCAGTATATGGTCCACTTGTCCCATTTACCAAAGGACAATAGTCTGGAAATCATTCCTAGAAAATCATTCTCCTTTTTTTGGACAACAATCTTTTAGGGCAATGTTTTGGGGAATAAATGATATAGTGAATGTCATGAAATGGGGGAAGGAAAAGCAATAAGGAAGGCTCCTTCATCCTAGAACACCTACTTATATGCCACTGGATTCCAGCTATTGGAAACCAGCTATTTTATATTGTACAAAAAAAAAAAAAAAAAAATAGCCTGCATTTTTGTTCTACCAGTTCTCTTTCAATTTAATGGGAAAAAAACTTCCAACATTTCAAAGCAGAGTAGAATTTTGGCAATATTGTTGGGCAAGGTTTGTATGTGAATGTCCAGAGGAATCCCTTAGATAATACCCAAAGTGCAAATTTGAAAAAAGAAACTGGGAAAACAAGGCACAGCCATGTTTTTACAAAATCACCTTTGTAAGTGAAGTAAGTGGTGTTGAGGTACAGGTCCAGGAGGTGGCAGATCTGGTTCAGGTTGAGGTTGCTTCTCCTGTCGAGGATGCTGACATCTTCTAGCAACCTCAGACCAGATCTGCCACCTCCTGGACCTGTGCCTTAACACCACTTACTTCACTTACAGAGGTGACTTCTACAGACAGAAACATAGCTATGCCGTGGGTTCCGTGTCACCTATTGTTGTCAACCTATACATGGAAGAAGTGGAGAAGAAAGCTCTCAGCTCTTTCCAGGGACTAGCACCAACCCACTGGTTCAGATATGTGGATGACACGTGGGTTAAAATCAGAGTCTAGGAGGTACAGGCCTTCAGAGACCATATAAACACTATAGACTGAAACATGACGTTCACCAGGGAAGACACCAAGGACAACAGGCTGGCATTTCTAGACTGTGAGGTTCTAACTGGGACCTATGGCAAGCTAGAAATGGGGATTTAGAGGAAACCCACATACAAATACTTGCAGTTTGACTCCCACATCCACTGAAGCACAAACTAGGAGTCATCAGGACATTACACCACAGGGCGGAAACCATCCCCACCTCCATAGATGCCAAAAAGAAAGAAAACAGACACCTGAGGACAGCTCTGAAGGCCTGTGGGTATCCAAATTGGACCTTTATTAAATCCACTTCTAGATCCAAAAAAAAATGGCAGACAGAGCTGAGACCCAGAGTCAATAGAAGAATCTTGTCATTCCATACATGGCTGGTGTGCTGGAGAAGATAAAATGGATATTTGGAAAACACCACATACCTGTGTTTTTCAAACCCACTAACACACTGAGACAGAGGCTTGTACACCCTAAAGATTGAACTCCAAAACATAAGAAGAGCAATGTAGTATTATGCAATCCAGTGCAGTGAGGAGTGTTCAGAGCTCTACATTGGAGAAACCAAACAGCCTTTACACAAGAGGCCCACCATAGGAGGAGCAACAACATAGGACCAGAATCAGCAGTTTATCTTCATCTAAAGGAAAAAGGACACTCATTTGAGGACAATAATGTTCACATTTTGGACAGAGAAGATAGGTGGTTTGAGAGAGGAGTGAAGGAATCCATTTATGCCAAAGTGGAAAATCCTTCCCTCAATAGAGGTGGAGGCCTCAGACACAACTTGTCTCCCATTTTCCATGTTGCTCTTTCATCAGTCCCCAGGAAGATTAAGACCACTTCACAAGTTCACCAGGGAGGCAGCACTTAACAACCCACTTGGGCATGAGTGAGGGATTATGAGTAAGACATTCACATCCCAAAGACTCTACTAATCGCATCTTCTATTGTCCCCTAACGAGCCCATCATGTTAGTGAGAAACGTAGCCACCCTGGAAGACATTTATAGGATCTCCTCTAACCAACTTTCTAGACTGAAGAAGCTGCTTGGACAAGCAGTGAAATGTATCAAACCAAAAGAAAAGATGTCCAGTTGCCATGACTCAACCTCCAGATTTTATTTTAATGAGATTTTAATAAGTTTCTCTGGTTTCGTTTTGAATTATTTTCATAATATGCTTAATTGTCTGGGGCACAACAACCCACTTGCACAACTTTAAAAGAAGAAACTGCAGACTACCTGTTCCAAAGTTGCTTCCAGAGGGTGACCAGCTATATGTGTCTTCTATGCAGAATTACACTCTGGCTTTGTCCATACTAATACAGTTAATGAATTTAATTTGCATAATCCAAAAACTGACTAGGCTTTGTGGCAATGTGCTTGTAGCTAGGAACCTGTTGGACATGACTATTCCGGATGGGCTTGAGGAATTAGAAACAGGAAAAAAAAAAAAGAATGATTATTCTGGCCCCACTTTTCAAGGCCATGCATAACTTCAATTTTCTTGCCTTGGAAAGCAAAGAAACATTTCATTAGCAATGCACATACGTTAATCCAAAATTAATTTGTCCCTTTGTAATACTATGGCAAGAACAAAATATTTAGTGCGGACTTGAAATGTTTAGGCTAGTAACAGTGAAGGAGAGAAATGATAATGTTGAATAAAACTTGGAAAAAAGAGCATACGGAAGAATTCTTCATTAATATTCCTGGTTCACATAAGGCATCCATCATGATGTTAGTTGACTTCTTGTAAGCCTATCCATATTTTTGTGCTGGGTTAAGCATTAAAGTATTTTAAGTTGCTTTAAAGTTCTCGTTTCACCCAACATTAAAATAAAAATCTAAGTGATTTCATTCTGACCTGCATTTGTCTTTAAATGTCATAGTTTGCAATCCCCCAAACCAGTTGTCTGAACATCCTTCTTCAGTCTGGGGCTCTCCCACCTCATCCTGGCTGGATTAGATAGTAAGACCACAAAAAACAACAAAACCTTAACAGTCATAGGATTGTATCATGAAGGGCATGTGAATGTCTCTATGCTGAACAGTGTGTACAACTCAATGCAGGAGAGACATTCTTCACTAATGTCACAACTTCTCTTAGTTTTGTTATTAAATATTTTGGTAGAAGAAGTGAAAGAGTGTTGGAGTTCCCACATCACACTAACTCATTGTCAACAATTGTTAATTTGATAAGCCATATTTGGCTAGGTTTACAGATTGGGCCAACAGTGATTTACCAACCATAATCTGGGGTCAATAAGCTAAGCCACAGCCAGCCGAACCATGTAAGGGCCAAGATGAAGCATGGAATTACTTCCATCTACCTCTTTAGGATAACATAGCTATCTCACACAACTGCCTTGGAAGGAGACAGTTTCCCATTTTATCACCCTGGCATTCTTCGCTGCTTTGTAGCTCTGTGTGGCTTACCAGATGAAGGCTATGGGCCCATGGTTCTAGCCCCATTGATTTCTACTTCTCTAGAATCAGCCTTTATGAGGCAAGACAATTCAAGGCATAAGGAAACATAATTGTTGGGCTCTGTTGGCAGTAGTCAGTTGGGTGTTCATTGAGTTCCATTGAGAATCATGCAGAAAATAACACCACCATTCATTTACAAAGCAACATAATTAGTGGAGGGTATGTGTGTGCATCACATGTAGCATTTCTGTATCTAGCTTTGGTGATGGACAATAGATCTGAAAGAAGAGGCCTCTAGGCTCTCTTTATTATTTATTTTATTTATAGCTCTTCAGTCACCTTGGAAACAGAGTAGATGCTACCAGACATGACTTTTAACACAGTTAATTATATCATTAACAGTCAGCGGTCCCTAACAACTTGCATAAACCTTTCGCAGCATAACTCTAAAGCTGTTGCTATAGAGATGACCCTGATGATGGGCCTTCTTTTATGGCTATACAAAAATGATCTACTATAATGGGTGGCAGGAAGCCAATTTATATTGTGTGTGTGTGTGTGTGTGTGTATTGTGTGTGTCTGCATGCGTATAGCTTTTTATAGAGGCTAGCTAATATTCGGCTAAAAACAACCCACTCCTATAGTTAGAAAATTGGAGGATAAAAAATTTAGGAAGAGAAGGATAGGGTACTTTCTGGAATGTGGCTTTTAACTCTAGAATAATCTGTTAACCCTGACCACATTCTCAGGTGTTGTGCAAAGGTAGGTAGGTAGGTAGGTAGGTAGGTAGGTAGGTAGGTAAGAATGAATGAATGAATGAATTAATTAATTAATTAATTAATTAATAAGCAAGCAAGCAAGCTTCTCAGATACATTCCAGGTGGATCAACCCCTTCTTTTCATTACTCAATTACTTTTTCCACCCAATTTGCAAACATTGTCAGGAAAAGCTCATTGGATTCATCTAAGCTACATTTAGTCATCCAGGAAAAGGAGTTGCAGAGAAAGAGCATCAGGCCCCTTACAGCAGCTCTCAGCCCAGAAAGCAAGATTCCCAGAGATTCCTAGAACGTTTCTCCATGAAAAAGGGCAACTTTCAAATGGAATTAAGAGAACCATCACGAGCAGTAATGTGCATTGGCTTGGATTTTTCTTCAAAGCAAAACAAAACCATCTGAAATGCTCTCCTTTATTTATGTACTAGGGCTTATATGCCACTACAATCCAGAAAGACTCTTTCTTTCAAACAAATACTAAAGAAAACACAGCAATATCCCAGCCTCCTTAGCTGTGTTCTCTCCGCTGCTGTTCTTGATAGCAACAATTGAAATCCTACTTTCAATTTCCTGGACCATTATTAGGCTGTAATATTTTATTGACCAGATTCCTCTTTCCACTGTGCCATGCCTGAATACATTATCCAGCAATGAAAGTGAGAACCAAAGGAAAACAGTAGCTTAGGACCTGTGGAATATTGGCATTCTGCATCTTCTCAGATATTCACTACTGCCTTCGATATTGATGGTATATTGCTTAGTTAATTTAACTACATTATATCTGAAGGATGGAAGAGCAGGGGTCGTTCTCATTTATTACTTCAAAGCCACACAAAATATTTAAGGGTCTAAAAAGGAGATCAGATCAATTTGAGGTATCCACAGAGTCCTGTTATAAAACAGAATACAGATAACTGTATCTCTAGGATGAAAAATGTACCCCTGTTTATCAGAGAGCAAGCCCAAATACAAGGTAGATACCATGCTTTTTAGAAGACTCTTCTCAAATGATTAATGCAGTGACATTCACCAACTGTAATTGGGTGGATGAGGAGACTATCAAGGTGGCTATATCCTGACTTTAAGATCAGGAGTACTAAGGCCTATGTGGCTGTTAGCACATCTCCCCGGCTACGTGTACCACTTTCTGTTCCATAAACAAAGACAAGAGAGGTTTATAGTTTATAGCTCTAATAAAACATTGGGATATTCAAACCAAACACAATCTTCCAAAAGTCTTTCTGATTATTACCCTGGATGAAATATGAGTTTAGGAAATCTCCTGTTGATCCTGTTTTCCCTCCTACTAAGAAAAGAACATGTTCTCCAGTTTCCTACCAAGTGTTCTGTGCAGTCCAAGGAGAGCTCTTTATGAATTGGCACACCTACTAATTCATAAAAGCTCTTACTTAATGCCTGCTGTACAATACTAAATAAATGAGTTAAAATTCATTACAACTTAGCATCACCAATGACCATATTTATATTCAATACTACATGCCAATTTGACTAAAAGCAGAAGTGGTTCTTTATGAGGAACTCTTTCCCCTTTATGACACATTAATGAGGCCAACTGTGAAAAAGATGAATTATGAATTAACTATATTTCCACACCCCCTGAAGTAATTATGATTACTTCCCCAGATGAGCACAAATGGGGACAGATTAACTAAAGGTTGAGATGTAAACCAAGAACTCTATCAATGTGGCTCGTGGCTGGCTGTCTTCTGCTCATCTCATTAATATTATTGACATGCCAGCTTTTCAAATGTGTCATTATGTTTGTGCTGAAAGCAATGGTTCACAAACCTTTTTCCTGATTTAAAATGGAATTTACTCTTAAAATATGAACAGTGTTTTTGATGGGGAAGAGCAAGAGTTCTTCTTCTTCATGCACAGCTCAGTTGGGACAGGAAATGATTCTATCATTCTTCCCATCTAAGGGATTCAATCATTAGCCTGGATGGGCAGAATGGAGGTACTTTCTTGAAAAAGCTGCTATCTGAATTTCAGGAGCCCATCTACTGCTGGACCAAACAAATGAACAAGAAACCAAAACCATTTAGTATTTTTTAATAAGAAGCTTATTTTTCATCTAAAGGAGAAGACATTTTTAGCAAAATTCTCATGAGTGGGATAGCTCCTCTTGATTTAGTTGAGATGAGGTAAATGTTCTGCCCTTTCATGTACTATTCAATAGTTTGCAGTTTTTCTGGCTTCCTATGGAGCTTTTGGACCATAAGAATTAGGGGAACCCAGAGAAGTGCAGATAGATACGTTGAGGAACAGATCTTAGCACTTTTGCTATATCCCAGAAATAAAATAAGCTCAAAACACCCAGCAACCACCTCCCTCTGAATTCTAAAGTTCATTGAAGACAAGGTACGAAAACAGGAAAAAAAAATTCTCATGGAGAAGAAAAAACCCAGAAAATTGGAGGACAGATTTTGGTATAGTACAAGGTTTATACACAATAGCTACAGAAAGATCAAGGGATTCCTAACGATGATGCACATATACAAAGATTTAGGGTCACATTTCTCTCTCACTTCCAGACTCCAAATTTCCAATGGTACCATCCATTTGATATTAAACTAGACTAGGACAGTGTTGGGTAGTTTGTGATTCAGCCTCTTGTAGAAACCTAGCCGTGTCTTACTGATTGTGAGAACCAGGCTTTCAAGTTACATTGGGATATGTTTTATTCATCTGAGCATCGTATATTATATAAACAAGCCTTTGTGTTTGTTAACCTGGCTTAACAGCACAACCTGTGAGCACAGTCATATCATTGTCTGCCTCTTCTATGAATGTACCTTGGGCTTCCCAAGAATCTTAATGATGAAGGTTTTGGTTTTTTTAATGGAATGCAAGTTGCATTTTTATGGTTCAGTTTCTGTGTAAGAGATGAGGCTTCACACATGAGTTAAGTGCTCACAAAGAAGGACAAATTTTCTTAGAGTGAACTAGGCTCTTGAAGGGGATAGAGCCAGTACTGTACAGTACAATTTTGATGGGTATGTACTTTGCCAAGTTTTTCAGCTCCACCGAGAGGTGATAGAGACAAGAACTGAACCTGGAATTTCTGTGTGCAAAGGAGGGTCTTTTTGCTTAACTTAACAGGTCCTATTTACAGTGCTTCCAGAACCCCTACCCCCAAACATATTGAATGGGGTGAATATATGAATGATGGTCCTAATTCACCTGGGTTGTCCTTTAGAAAAACCCTTCAGTTCCTTTGTGCAACAATAGTTTTGAAATGAGACACATCCAATCTCATGGAGAAGGCAGCTGCTGATTGCATTATGAATAATACCAATAATGAACAGCCCTGTAAATTGCTGCATTATTAATCCTCAGCTAAGATGCACTTCGGTATTTTAAACCTCTCACTGCCTAGTGGAAAATCTGAATCACTTCCAGAAGGACCTTTATGGCCAGAATGAACATATTGAAGGCTAATGATAAAGGAAGCCTGGGAAAGATGATAAGGAACCAGATTGTGAGAATATAATCTGACCTATCCTTTCGATAATAAATTCTTGACTTGTAGTTGTAGGTGTGTACAGATTCAGTCAGAAAGCCCACAGGCTGTACCAAACTTCTGTCTGTACTGTTGCATTTGTGGGAACCCTTTGGTCACAGGCCAACTCATAATTAGATGCTCATATTTATGAACGGAAGCAATAAAAGTCCACACATTCCTCATCCCCAAGTTCTTTCTGGGGAGGTATGGAATCTATAAGTAGAGCCTTCAACAATATGCCACAATCATTTTTTTAAAAAGATGTTGAAAATTGTCCTTCCCTAACCCGTTGCTTTTTCATTGGACTGGAATGACAAATTCTAGAGTTCACAACCAGCATTCCAAACACCCGAGTTTTATAACTCTATAGCTGCAATACATCTAGTGGGGAAAGACTGATTTTTTTTTTTTGGTTATTTGATTTTTTTTTATCCTGCCTTTCCTTCAAGAGCTCCAATCAGGAGGTTTAGAACATGGTAGAGCAGTGTTTTTCAAACTTGGCAACTTTAAGATGGGTGGACTTCAACTCTCAGAATTCCCCAGCCAGCATGTAGCCCTCCAGATGTTTCTGAACCATCCATCCTCTTTAATAAATAGGGTTTTGGGGAGTCCTATTC
The DNA here is from genome assembly GCF_059951505.1 of Python bivittatus. NCBI lineage: Eukaryota > Metazoa > Chordata > Lepidosauria > Squamata > Pythonidae > Python > Python bivittatus. Next base: position 111,853 of record NW_028277094.1, on the reverse strand, counting down.
ATCTGACTATCCATCCTTCAGCAGAAATAAATGTGAGGTTTTTGTTCGTTTGAGTGCTTCCTTGTGCCAAATTGTATTATCAATCTTTGAAAAAACATGATCTTCCCTCATCTATTTTCTCAGTTGCAGAAACTAAGTTCCAACTTCCAGCTCTCCATTATGATATTGTATCTAATGAAAACCCTTACCTCCTCTACTACCTATTAAAAATGAACTCTAAGGAAACAGTTATATTAACTCATCACACCAATCTGTTATTTCTCCAGGTCACAGTGACATAATGCATTATTTAAAGCTTGTTCATCATCAGAGAAAACTGTAAACGCCCAGGCAGTTTACTGGATAGATATTAATCTCTTCTTTTAATTGGTTTAGAAATATTATACTTGATACACAAAGAAAGTCCTCCATGTCAGTCGAACGATAGTTCTATTACAATCATTGCTCCCATTAGATTTTAAGATTTGGCTTCATGCTCTACATAGTCTCTGGGGGAAAGAATTACAACTCTTTTCACACTCACTTTCAAAAGACATTATGAGTTTCTCATTTCACATGTGCAATTTATTTTCTTTTCCAAGGGATAGAGTTAGCAAATATCATGAGGGCTGCTTTATTCATGCGATACTCTTCTGATGGGGTGTCTCTAACTTGCTAGCTGTATAGTTTGGCCTAGTTCGCACATGCATTTGTATTGCACAACCACAACAGAATCAAATTATGAGTTGTTATGGGACTGCATGAATTTCCATAGGTGCAGAAGACAGACCTTTGGGTAGGTTTAGGGTTAGACACCATACATGTGTTGTGTTCATCATACTGCTACCTGCCTTTTCTTATCATTCAAATGGCATCTATCTTCTTAAAGCCGTTATTCTGTGCTCTGCACTGTGATAGTTGAGAACATTTTTCTGTGTGGCAAACCTTTTGATGTTTGAAAAGTGTTATGGAATCCAGCTCCTTGGTGGGTTCAGGATAACCAGAGTTAGAGATTCTTCAACAGCTGGTTCATCCTTTGCTCAAAGAGTTCAGGTGAAGGAATGTGTAGATCAAACTTGGCCACTTTAAGATGAGTGGACTTCAACTCCCAGAATTCCCCAGCAAGCATGCCGGCTGGGGAATTCTGGGAGTTGAAGTCCACTCATCTTAAAGTGGCCAAGTTTGGACAATACTGGTGTAGATCATTGATTCCTTGATGTACAGCTCCGCTAATTCTCTAACATATTTACCACATTAACAGCCCATTAGATCATCATGCTCTGTGGGAAGAAGAAACATATTTTTCTAACATGTCTTCTTTGGAAGATAAGTATCTGTAAAGCACAATCATATTCCCATGCTGTCTTTTCTTTTTCTGGGTTGACTAATGCAGTTCTTTGTTGTGTATATATTGCTACCTTTTGTACAGGAAGAGCCATAGAAATACGTGAATTTTGGAATGGTAAATTAATTATGATTGAGAAAAGAACTCCATCACTGGATGCATCTCCAATCTGAGGTGTGTAAATATAGACACATGCATTCATAGAGCTTCAGAAACATTCTGTGAAGATGGAGAATAATCTTTTCTTGGACACAAAAAGGACTGGAAGTTCCTTTTCTGCTTCAGTTTGATATTCGAAAAGGAACTGTTAAAAAGGCACAAAAAGATTAATATGTGTTTACACTTTGTTTCTGTTAAACATAATGTGTAATAGCATCAGCAGAGAAAACAGAAACATTGACAGCTGTGATTGGGTTCTGAAAGTGTCTCTTCCACTTTATGTAAATAAAGGAGCATATGGTAACGTGATGTTTTTGAAATCAAGACCATGTCTAACAAAGAACAGCTCACAAACTCTAGTACAGAATGGCTTTGTAAAAAGGATTGGAAACGTTTGGATGGTAAGTTCAAGGAAGATGCGTTCAACCAACATACCACCATTTTTAGTAGAATGGTTAGTCATATGTTATCTTTATTGTGCTTCCTTGTGGCTAGTTTCTAAAAAAAAGGACAGCTTGCTAAAAGCTGGACCCTCAAGAAAAAAATTGATCACAAGAGATCCACAACTGCAAAATAAAGAGCTAGATGTTCTGAGGGGGAGAAGGGAACTTCAAGTGCTTTTAGAGAAACATATTTTGCCCTTAATGCTCCCAAAGCTGTGTTTGGGTTGATATCAGAACACATGACAAATTCCATATCGATTTAAAGAATCAGCTGCCCATTCAAAAGATTCTCTTTACACCTACAAGAAAATAAGAGTCAATGTGTAATTTGGGGGTGCCCCAAATCCAGGATTATTAGTGGATGCTCAGTAAAATCTATAATTAGAAGTGGCTCTTTCCAATTGTAGCTAGTTTGTTATCTGCAGATCTTCATGAACCAGAATTGCTTACCCATAGTCCTTGATGCACTAATAATTTCCCAGGTGGATTTTGAAAAACGCCCTTCTACGGCATGGTCTCAAAAAAATACAGAGAAAGTATAAGAATGTTTTTTTGGGGGGAGGGGGGTTCTGAGTTTGTTTTTGGTGCCTTCAAATCAGTCTTGACTCCTGGTGATTACATGGACAAGTCCAGATTAGAAAAAAAGAGGAAAAATGTGAGGGTGATTTATTTATTTGGTGCTTTCAAGTCAGTCTTGACCCCTGGTGACTAATGGACTAAATTGGCAAAATGTTTTAGAAGTGGTTTGCCCTTTCCTTCTTCCTAGGGCTGAGAGAGAGAGCGACTGGCCCAAGGTCACCCAGTTGGCTTTGGGTCTAAGGCAGGACTAGAACTCACGGTCTCCCAGTTTCTAGCTTGGTGACTTAACCTCTACACCAAAATAGCTCTTGACAGCATTTATGGAGAAATATATTTTTGATAAAACACTATAGCTGTTTCAATCTTAGTACCTTTTCCAACTATCAGATAAAATTCTGGGATTCTTCCATTGTGTGTTTCTTATATCATATCCCATTATAACTTAACTTCTTGTGCCTCTTTCTAGAGTTTCTGTGGAATATACTTAACCACTGAGTATTAAACTATGCTTGAAAGGTCCCTTCCCATTCAAACATTATTATGGGTGGCTCTATTCATTTGCTTACTTATTTTGTTTATCTGCTCTTTGACAGCTCGGTGAATGTTCTACAAGACAAATTAACTTTTTAATTAATTTTGTTGTCTGTCATCAATATCATCCCACAACCAAAACTGTTTGGCGATACTCAGTATTGTGACAACCAAAAGTGATTGGTTATGTGCAGTAGGTTGACAACCTGACATTTACTACATGGTCTTAATTGGCTGGGAATTGGCTTATGAAGAGGAAGGAAGGAAGGAAGGAAGGAAGGAAGGAAGGAAGGAAGGAAGAAAGGAAGAAAGAAAGAAAGAAAGAAAGAAAGAAAGAAAGAAAGAAAGAAAGAAAGAAAGAAGGAAGGAAGGAAGGAAGGAAGGAAGGAAGAAAGAAAGAAAGAAAGAAAGAAAGAAAGAAAGAAAGAAAGAAAGAAAGAAAGAAAGAAAAGAGACCAATGTCTATAAACCAGAAGAAATTAGAAAATATAAAGTCTACATTTAGAAAGAAAGAAAGAAAACACTTAAATTAAAAGCAGGTCATTTATTTAATGAACTTCCCCAATACCCAAAGGCACTAGTCAACATGTAGACTAATGACCTACAAATAGACATGATCAGTACAATTATTTTAGCATTGCCATTTTTTTTTTTTGCACAACTTGAGATGGCACATCAAGTGAATTACATCCTTACAATAAAATTCCATTCCCAGAACACCACCACATCAGTGTCTGATATTAGAATAGAAAACATGCTGATAAAACAAGAAATTCTTGAGTAGGAGGTACAATTCTGTCAGACTGAATGCTTTATTTCAGTGCATACTTTCTCAGCAGTTATTGATTTAGTACAAACTCTGGGCCTAATTTAACTAAGGACCAATTCTCAAGCTCTCTCATGCCACAAAATAGCACAGCGATAGAATTTTCCAGGCTTCCCAATCAATGTTATAGCATACAGCTACAGATTCCTGAAAAGAAAAAGCTAATTCTCCCAGCCTATTTCCCCATGCCCCAAAACTTAAAAAAAAAACCCTAAAAAATGCTCAAAGGTCTTTCTGGAACAATTTCTAAGAAACTATTTGGAAAATTATTTGCATGTATATTCTTTTAATTTGATTCATTTCCTCCAGCATGCCCAATTATGGACATAGATAGAATTAAGAGGCATTAAAAAAAAAAGAAACAATATTCTTATTCAATTGGGTAAGCTTTGTATCTTTATAGTTACATTATTAAGAAAGCTTTAATAGTTCAACTTTTTAAAAATCAGGATCCTTCTAAGTCAAAAATGATTTTTAAAAGATGAAAATGTGTAAAATCAAAATTGAAATGAAACCTTGACATTAAAAATCCCATAGCCAAAGAAATCAAAATTAAATCTGGAATTATAGCCAGTTTTCTTCATGAGCTGTACTTGCCCAGATACAGTCACAGTTCACCATGATGGGCCATGATGAAAGAAAAGCTGTTCTCTCCTGTTGTATTGGAAGATTTCAATGTGCTGAAACAGAAGTACGATTAGCTTAATGAGAGCCTTGAAAAAATGCTGATAAGATGGTCCATAATTTCTCTTTAGCTTCAAATGGAAAACTTATCCAATGATCCTTTATAAAATAAAAATCCCTGAAGCAAATTCCATTGCAAAACCTCCGTGAAATTTGCAGGGAAACTGTCCATTTTGACAGTTTCCGGAATGCATAGGAGCCCAAGTTTACAAGAGATTAAATGCATCGCAAAGTTTCTCCATTCACTTCAGTGGCAATCTCTCATTTCCCCTTGTGCCTATTAAGATCTCCTCCATTGCACTGAATGCTGAAGCCCTTGAGTATACAGTAGAAGAAGCCACCTTATAATGCAAGGAGGCCCAAGCCACAGCTTGTGGATTGCAGGTGGCTCCGCACGCCCTACTTTTGCAGCTTCCACAGTCCCCAAGACACAGAGCTGCAACTTAGTGGTAAGCCACAGAATAAGGATGGCACAATTTTTCATTGATTTTCAGTGGGAAATCAAACAAAAATACATGTTTAAGCCTTTTCATGTTTCTTTTAAAAAGAGAAATGGGGAAAGCAGAACAAACATTCTGACCTTCCTATCTCTAGTGACATTGTCACACCACTGGCCCACCCTCTTTGGCCCTTAGCCACCCAAAAAATATTCATTAAGTATTATGGACTCTGGTCACAAAAATGTTCTCTGCCTTACAGTGAACGAGACCAGCATGTCCTTCAGGTTGTGCTGAATTACAACTCCAGCCAGCATGTGGAATCATAATGGATACAGGGAGATGCTTTTGCAATATCTGGAAGGCCAGAGGCTGTGTACCCATGCCATACTCAGACCAGAAACAGTCTTCCAGAATCTCAGGAAGGGGTCTTTCCCATCACATGCTACCTGATCTTAAAAAAACAAAAACTGGAGATGCCCAAACACCCTCCAGGTGCAAATCAGGGACTTTTGAGCTACGCACAAGAGGGTTGTCCTGTTTGCATAAGAGTTCCTTGAAAGTACTTGATGAACTTGAGATTGGAGGATTTTGGCAAGTTAGCTGGTCCACAATGGCAGCATAAGGTATGAATGTAGCTTGTCTACTTTTATATTTAAAAACAGAAAACAAAAACAGCCAGTTCTTTGTTGGATCACTGGAACACAACAAACATATCATCCTGATCGCAAACAACTCTACAACTTTTTTTAAACTCATTGTGATAAAACTTCAACATGTTAAATAGTATAAATGTCACAAATTACATTAAAATACCATAAAGTATCTGTCTTCAATCTTTTACAATTATAACAAAAGATCTCAAGGATTTATATTTTTATATAGTTCTCTCTCTATATATTTATATTAAGAAAGCACTTAGACCTTTACACACGTGACCTCACAACATTAGATTACTTGAAGCTGTAAACTTTGTGAAAGTTTTGTGAAAACAATGCATTAAAATCAGCCATTCTAAAAAGTATTCATTAGACATATTCCAACACTGTTGACTGTATAAGATTTTACACAAACATATAACAAAACATACAGATATTTTCAACAGAAAAATCAACTAAATCTTGTATATAGATCTTGTATATAGATTTATACCTGAAGGTAATAACATTAAGATCTGGTTACTACATTTGCTGGGTGGGTGTCTCTCTTCACATGTCAAAAAGAAGGCTGACACCAAGTCAATTCACCACGCACATAATGTAATATGTCAGATAGGCAATCACAATGGTGCCATCAAATTAGGACTTTGGGGCAAATGTCCAGGCCCCCACTCAGCAGAATGTGCAAGAGGAAAGTGAAGCACAGCAGCAAGATACAGATAATCAATACTGGTAAATCCAAACTCAAGAATTACTTAACTGTGCCTCTGGTCCTTCCAAATGGAGGTCCAATTTACATGAATGAGCCTCACACTTAAGAAAGTTCATATGTACTGTATGGATAGATCATGCACAGTAGCTTGACACATATATACATCCCTGGATGGAAACCCTGCCTCTAACGTTACATTATGTGAGTGGTGGAGGAAGGGAAGTCATTCAATGTTCTGCAACACAAAGAACTTTGCCATTCTACTAATACATGAAAACAAAACATAGATAAGGTGCATCAGCAGGAATTCAGTGTTGAGAGCCATGGAGGTGGCCTTGAAGGGGAGGGAAGGGAAGAGGAAGGGAAGGTAAAACACAGGCAGACTTACAAGATCCTGTTTGTATAGTTCTGGTCTCTCTGTAGAGTCAGTTTCCTGATCTGGACTTCCTCATAGAGCTGACATTTATTCAGTGTATACTTTATAGCAATGAAATACTATGCCTCTTTCTAGCTGAACCTGTAAGATCCTTTATATCAATTCACATTCTTTATTCACCTAGATTAGGACTATCTGACTAGGAGTAGTTCTCCAGGATAGACTTTGCTACTTGCAGAAGACTTTGCTACTTCTTATTACTCAGTCTTGTTGATTTCATATCTTAAGGCATGAACTAGTAAGTGCTGCATGATGAAACACATGCTTTGGTACATGGACACTCTTGTTCAGTGGTAGAGTGTCTCGTTCGCAAGCAGTAGATTCAACTCATGACATCTCCTAGCAGAAGAGCTCCTGGAGAGACTCTGTAGTCAATTTAGATGACGTCAAGCTGAGCTGGACAGACTAATGATCTGATTTAGTATAAAGCTGCTTTCCTTGTTCCAACTTGGGATATTTTGTATACACAGTAACTTGGGCATTGCCACCACAAGGTGGAAAGGCTGGTAATGCTCCATTTGGTACATGTCAAGGAACACATCTATCCTGTAAGCCAGGGTTCCTCAACCTTGGTGACTTGAAGATGTGTTGACTTCAACTCCCAGAATTCCTCAGCCTGCATGGCTGGCTGGGGAATTCTGGGAGTTGAAGTCCACACATCTTCAAGTCACCAAGGTTGAGGAACCCTGATGTAAGCTATTACCGAATGTCTTTTCTTTAACACCAGCCACGATACCCAGTGTAATCCAGGCGTACAACTATAAGGTTGTACTTTTATTGACTGGAATGGAAATTTTATAAGGGCTATTCTTACTCTTATGTGCCCAAGACCAAAAGAGGCAAGTTTTCTGCTTTGTATTTGAGGCCACATTTCTGAAAGAGAAAGTTGAACATATAAATTTCCTGTGGTGGCTGTATTTCAAAAACAAAAACAATAAAAACCAGAATCAGCACTATTGAAGGCATTCCTAAATCCATTGGAGCTTTTAAGCAACAAATCTTATACATTAAAAAAAATATTCTGCTTAATTTGATTTCTATATATACATGTATCCCAAATAGTTTCACTCTGGAGACATTCAACTGCAACGTCTATGTAAGAAATACAAGATATTTTGAATATATCAAGAGATTCAATTTATACCTGAGACTTTTTTTTTTTTTTGCATATTGATATCCTTCAGACTGTATAATGGTTTAAACCTATATAGTGTAACTTCTCATTAAAATCAACTGGATCAGTGTTTCCATTGGGTTCTATGGGGCTCAATTCAAAAGCTGCTGGTATAGTTTAAATGAACTAAAACATAATCCGAATATAAAGATACAGAATGAAACTGAATTAATTGGGTAACTGATAACAAGCTACATAACATGGTTGGTGAACACCAGCAGGTCTTACATTGTTGATAATATACATATTGATTCTCAAAGGCATAATGATGCATATACATAGTAGTACTAAAAGGCACACCTTGTCCTAGATACAGTATCTTTCTAATTCAAATTTCAAAACCAAAACTCGAATATATAAAAAAATCAGGGTGATACTAATGAGTGGATGTGAAGGGTACATGCATACTAGGAAGAAGGACCAGCTGGAGTTGAGGCAAAACCATCCAGATCTTTTGAAGTTTTTAGGATGCATCAACTCTACAAATTTAGGCTGGTTTAATACTTATTTCCTTCCCCCAGGGATAGGTTCTTCTGAATTTGCAAGAACAAAGAACAGTTAAAGAATAGTTAACGATGTAAGAAATGGTCTTCTAATTCCCAAAATTTTTTGTTGCAGGGGAAAGTCCCTTGCAATTTCCTCTTCCTCCCATGTCACTCTAGGCTGTCAGAGAATGTGGGATTGACGTAGATTGGATAAAAGACCCAATCCATATATTATGGAAGAATTGTAAGGACAGCTTCACCATGGTTTCACCTTTCACTATTCTAGTAACATGAAGATGTAGAAATCAGATGAAGGGAGCATGATTCCAGGGAGAAACCAAGGATCACAGGGTCAGTTTCTGAAACACGTTAATGTTTTCATAAAGGTTGGTCTTAGCCTTCAGTCAGAATTTGATGTACTACACTCGTTGGCTTTCTCATCTTTCTTAGTGGTAGTTCTGAAAATCTTTTAGGTGGAAATAGCATTAGATGAATACCAACCAATCTAGAGAGGGTAAACAGTGATCTCATTTGTTACAACTGAAGCAAGGTCAGGAAAATAACCCTAACATAAAATGGTTACATCAAAAGCAAATCAAAACAACAAACTGGTTGGTGTCTAGATGATTGGATACACAGCATTCCATCTATGGCATAACCATTGGGAGAGTATTTTACTATATGAGCAAAATCTACTTGGTTGGGACTTGCTTGAATCGAGAGAATTTTCCTTTTTCTGGTGCATCAAAGATGGCCAAAACTGGTAATGAAAAAAATGTAAAAGGATGATTAAGTGTCTTTCTCTGCTCACTATTCATGGAGAAAGTTACTACATGGTCCTTCCAATTCCTATCATAGTATAAGAAAATACCTCTAGTATCTGACAAAGTAGCCTAACTAGACCAAGGACCAAAGTCAAACTGGATGCTTCTGGGAGATTAAGAAGTACGGTGACCTTGCCTGTTACTGTTTTTAAAGACATCTAGCATCTGAAAATAAAACTTCCATTACTGTACATCACTGGCGTTTGGTAGATACCTCCTCCTTTTTCTTTGAAGGTCATTAATGGTAGTGGCCACTGCAATTTGTGGCAGGGAAATCTGAAAATATTTAGGCAACCAAGTTATTTCTAGGATCTGTCCTGAGTGGTGCTGTGGTTCTTCTTTTGAAACCACGACGAATAGGATATTTAAGCAGGGGGTTCAGCTCAGGGTAATAGAAAACACTTTTCTAACCAGTTCTTGAAGTCTATTTAAACATACAGAAAAATATGTGCAACAATCCTTCAGACCTGGGGTTGGCAACTTCCTTCCTCCTTAAATAGTTCAAAGTTACAGGATATATTATTAGCACAAAATATCTAGCAATTCTCACCTTCTCAGTTACGTTCTATGAAAATGCAGCAGGAACAGGCACTTTGGCACATGAAAACTCTTTTCTTTTCTCATTTGGCAAAGCACACATTGTTTTTGAAACAATGGCAATCAGCATGTATTTTTTTCAACTCCAGATACACAATATTTACACAGTAAACATCTTTACTGAATGCAGCTCTTGTGGATAATAGGAGATTCGAGTGGTCAGCTTTTTCTTAAAGATCCTAATTCATCCACTATCACTCCAATTAATATTTGGCGTGAATTTCAGAATTAGACATTATAAAAGCCCCACAAAGTTCTTGAAAGGGTTTCTATTTCTGATCTGTATCACTTCCATGTAATTTTATCCATCATTCTATCCCATTCTATTTCACAATATCCCTTTGAACACACACACACATTTTGCTGCTCAGAATACAGATGTAAGGAGGTGCTTCCTCCTAAGTAAAATTGATATACATATTTAAACTGCCAAGAACTGCATGATGACATCTGGACAAGCACAAAAATTCAGTCAAAATCTAAGTTATAATCTATACATTACTTTCAGAGATGTGAAGCACTTCATGTCATACAGATGTTCTCCAAGAAAAAAAAAAAAAGGATTCTTTCATGGCCACTGCTGAAGGCAAGGTGGAACAAAGATTAGACAGGACTGTTGTTTTCAATGACATCCCTGTGTCTTCTAGAACATCTAGCTCCATCCTATATACCAGGAGAAACACTGACATTAAACAATTGCCTACCTGGTCAAGGGTTTGCTTTCTCCCTTAGCTTTGGTATCTATAGCCTGTGCTTGGGAATAAACATGAAATGACCCTAGTTCTGTCTAGATTTATCAGGGCTGTGGTTCTTTCTTGGCCCTATCCTTCATTTCCACGTGATTCTGAGGTATGTTTGTATCGAGGTCATACATAAACACTGAGTGTGCATAGGCTTATGTACATGTGATCTGGTAGCCAGAAAATCGTTCTCATACATGGTGTTGGGGCAAAATGGATGCCGTAAGCCTTAATTTTGTATGAATGGTCTTTTAAGGAGAAAAAATGATGCCTTAAACCTCTACAAAGTGGGCTGTGGAATACTTATCCTAGCAGATACTTCAGTCCTGCCATACCAGCCCTTCTTTATCTAACTCAATTAACTTCCAATTACCATTAATATATGTAAATGCTTCATTCTGAGTATACAGGGGTGCCTTGGTCACCACAAGGCAATGTCTATCTTCTCACAGTTTAGAATTAAAGAGCTGGAATTTCTTCCATGATCCATGGCAGAACTCTCAAAAGAGCTCAAAAGCATTCCTCCTCTCCTCTCCCCAAATTTCATTAGAAATCATGCTGATTATCTAGTCTTTAACATATAGAATCTTTCCCAACCTGGGCACTCTCCAGACATGTGGACCATCTCCCAGAATTCCCAGACAGCATGACCATTGCTGAGAATTCTGGGAGCTGAAATCCACAAATCTGCAGGGCATCTTGGGGAAAGCTGACTTAGAAAAGTAACAGTTGTAGTCACGCTCCAATATCACTAACATCGGCTTATTTTCTATTTTCTCCTGTATCTGGTGACATTCACCCGTGGATTCACCTTAATTTTCAGCTCACTAATTTTGGGGCAAGGCCATGGGCAGCCACAGGGACATGGAAAGGGGGGCAGTGGATAAAATATGCATGAGGACATCATCACACAAATGCTGTGACTTATGTACTTGCTAACTGTGGCATTTGCATGATGGCATCACCATGTGTGTGCTGTCATTCTGGCATCATTGTGGTTGGCCATGGATTCTGCTCAAGCAAGGTACTGAATTTTGTAACTTTTGGAATAGACGGGCGTCAACCCAATGGAAAATCTCCATGAGTGCTTTATGTAAAATATATAGGGTTGAATGTTGTCCTATATATTTTCAAAAAAGCAAGAGGTACTCAGAACCTTCTTTTTGTGGTTGCTTACAAATAGAACATCTCTTCTATTTAGGGACTTGGGTTGGCCCCCAGTTGGTGTTTTGAGCCAGGGAGCAAGCTATGCATCACCAGATAGAAGATAAAAAGAATATCACATTTATATCAGCTTTCCCCAACTGGGTACCCAGAAAAGTCAAACCCAATGTTGGGCTTTAACTCACAAAATTCCCAGCCAGCAATGCATGGCTGCTTGGCATTCTGGGAAATGTAATCCGACACCATCTGCATTGAACCAGCTTGAGGAAAGCTGCTTCCATAATGAAGTCCCATGACTGTTGTACTTTTCTTCAGGAATGTCATCTTCTCCCATGGCTTGTGCCACTTGTAATACCCTATCGCTGGCTATCCTTTTCTAGCCTAGACCAACTATTGCAATAAAGAGAGAAGAACACAAAGCTGTACATGAAAGTCCAAAGAGATTGTAGTTTTAGGGCACTTGCTGGGTATGCAATGTGTAATTAATCAAAACACAATTCATTTGATATACAAGTCAATCTTTCACAAGCTGCCTGAAGGATATTTCAAGGCCTTGACCGATGATAGATGTTTGCAAGAACACACAGGTACATGTGGGTACACACACAAAAAAGATGTCCTGCTAATCAAAAGTGGTAGGAAAATTTGCTTTAACGGGGGCTTTATTCTGAAGAGAACTGTCGGGTGGAGCAAGGGCAAAGGAAGGGTTGAACACTGATGTAAGGCAAGGAGGTTTTGTGATCGGCTACACCATGCCACTTTGCATGTGTATGTGAAAGGAATAGGGCTGGTAGATAATGGGAGGTTGTCCGTGAGCGATATAATAATTGCTGAAGTTCCTGTCGCTGATATAAGGGGCAGGCTGATAGTAGCATGTTACATTAGCTACGTTGGGGATGATGTTCTGTTCTCCAAGCACTTTGAGAGCCAGGATTGTAATCATATTTAGCGTTTGCCTTCGTTCGTGGCCCATAAGACAGACTGTACTCTCATTCACAACCCCACGCAGGGTCATCAGATAGTCATACTTGCTTTTCTCTTCCCCAATGAAGTGGTTACGCAGGTAGGACTCAATCTTCCGCTGTTGCTCTGCTACATCTGGGAAATCAATGAAGAACCGAGAACACATGTAACGTTCCAGTGATTTAATTTCTGCCTCATCGGCTGGCTTAAAATCCCGGACCAGAAGATTGCTATATTTCAAAAGGCCTCCTCCACGGATCTCTTCCGGGTTCCTTGTAGCAATCAGTTTGTACTTCAGGTGGTCCATGGCTTCATCAAAGTCTCCATACATGCTCTCAGCAACAACGGACAGCTCAGAGTCTTCTGTAAGTTTGCCATCTCCATCACTATAGACATTCAACACCGAGTCGAGGATGATCTGAAAGGAATCTACACTAAACTCAAACTGCCGCCGGAGAGAGTTGACAAACTTGAGCTCAACATTTTTGCCACTATTGTTGGACAAGGAGATAAGGCTCCAGCGATCATGATCTGTGGATACTTTCACCATCTTCTGAACATAAGCATCCTTCATGGTCTGTGCTGTGATTTTTTCCTTGTTGACACATTTTGGTAAAAAATCCAAGAGGCAATTTAAGACAGATTCCTTCACAACCTGAAATTCATGCTCACTTGGAAGCTCCACACCAAAAATGATGTCCAGGTCCTTGTAGCTGGTACCATTCTGTTTAACAAGGATATGACTTGCTGTGGATCCATTCAAGCGAATGTCATGGACAATAATTTGTTTCTTTATCAGCTGCTCTTTGACAACTTGAATGATGTCTTTTGGCTTTACCTCTAAAGTCGGAAAATTCCCTCTTCCATGAATGGGGATCACCTCAGTCAGTACTTGATCCAGTATTTTAATCTGTTCCCAGGTGAGATAACTGAATCTGTGATCTAAACCCTCAGTCATCATGAAATCAGGTGGTCAACTAAGAAGAAAGCACAAAAAAAGAAAAAAAGAAAAAAAGAAAAAAAAGAAGAAGTCAGGAACACCTTAAAATTTAATAAATTGGGCAGTGTGGTTACCTGACAAACACTCAAGTTATGATTGATTGATTGATCGATCTGGAGCTGGGGAAGAAATCATAAATTCAGCAATTCTATTGGCCAAGGAGATATTGACTGTGATCTCCATGCATGCCTTTGAGATTTGCATCAGGGACCATTCTCCTTGACTTCCAAATACTTATGAAAGGGTCTTGATGCAAATTTATTTGTGCATATAGCTTTTTTACTGGACTGAGAACTTTGATTGGACACAGTTTTGATCCTGGCTTGAGAAGAGCTCTGTGTATCAAGTGTTGACATGGGTGCCCACCTTAGCCACTTGCCAAAGGCAAATCCACATGATCCCAGTGTGCCTTTATGCTTACACAAAATGTGTGCAGAGATTTGAATCCACATCCCATAGGATGCCATGGCTCTTAGCTTTTTGTTGCAATTTGGAGCGGGCAAAAAAATATATATTTATATTTTATTTCTTCCCCATCACCTGATTTATACAGCACACTGGTTGAAGAGTTCTGGGGACTGCCAAAGCTTGCATATTCATTTGTCTTAATTTGCTTGCTCCTATTAAATGTGTTACTCAGCTGGGAATTTTGGATTCTTTCTTTCTGATAGCTCCACTGCTGTTTTTCATGTATTATTCTGAATCATACCATTAGCTCAGCTGGGCTAATGAAAACACACAATCACCACTTAGAGTATTAAAACAACCAAACCACATGGTGTATTTAACAGCCCCATGTTGACATAAGGTACTTCCACACTTACCCTGTGTGCTACCAGTTTCACCACCCAAACACACAGTCGTGTTCTCATATTGCCATTTGAAGCCTCAATAAATACTTACATGAGCCAGCTAGTACTCCTCCAGCTAGAACATAAACAGGAATCAACCCTGGTTTGTTTGTTTTTTTCATTTTGCAATGTTAGCTTTTCATAGCAAGAGAAGATTTTTTTTCTTTTTAAGAAAAAAGGCAAGCCAACCACTGTCAGATTAACAGCAAAGACATTCCTGTTTAGCAGGGAAGGACAGAAGAAAAAAAGCAAAGGCATTTTGATTTCTGAAACAAGGGAGAAATCTCAGAGGTGGGTGCTTCCACCAATGGAGTCCCATCTCATCCTACAATTCCAGAGAAGCACTGTGAAATTATTATGATAATACTTCCTCTGAAGTAGTAGAGGAGTGGATTGACTTGTGGAGTTAATCAACTTTTTTCGTAATACAATTTTTTATTGAAGGAATTTTAACAAGATCAAAACAATACCAATATTAGAAAAGAAACAAATAAAATAAGGAAGAATAGTGAATAAGTAAGAAAGAAAAGAGAAAAAGAAATAGAAATAGAAATAGAAATAGAAATAGAAAAGAAGGAGAAAGAAAAGAAAAAGAAAAAGTTATAAAGAAGTGGCTTCTTTACCAGCAATTACAAATACATTAATATTTTACCTTCTCTCTAAGGTTATGACATCATTTCCTTCCTTCCATAGCCTACCCTTTCTAATCTTCAAACCCATAAATCACAAAATCATTTTTCTCTTTTTTTCACAAAAAGTCCTAAGGGGTTTCCAGTTACTGATAAATGTAGTTGCTGATCTTTCTCTAATCCAACAAGTTAATTTGGCCATCTCTCTAGTTCTGTCATCTTCACCAACCATTCCTCCATTGTGGGTATTTCAGATCCTTTCCATTTTTCTGCATATACTAGTATCGCAGCAGTAATCATATATCAGAAGAAGCCTCCATGGCTCTTTTCTAATGGATTGTCCATTAATCCCAGCAAGAAAAGTTCTGGTTTCAGTTAAATGTTGATCTTTAAAACTCTTTGTGTCATTACATGTACAGTGGTACCTCTAGTTACGAACTTAATCCGTTCCGTTACTCTGGTTGCAACTCGAGTTGGTCTCAAGTTGAGGTAAAGTTTTCCATTAAGGTTCAATGTAAATACGGTTAATCCGTTCCGCTCTCCGAATTTGGTCGCACCACGAGGCAAATTTCTCCATAAGGTTCAATGTAAATACGGCTAATCCGCCCTCCGAATTTGGTCGCACCCCGGGGTAAATTTCCCCCATAAGGTTCAATGTAAATATGGCTAAACAGTTCTGAAACATATGCATTTTATTTTTAAACCTCAAAAACTTTCCAAACGCCACGAAAACCTTCCAAACGCCACAAAACACACCACAAGCCTCACGAAACGTCTCCTTGCTACCGCGATCTCGCCCACAGGAAGCCGCGACCGTGTGGCAGCAAGGCAAATGGCCGCGGATCCGGTTCGTATCTCGAGGCAGAGTTCGCATGTCGAGGTAAATTTTTGGGGCCGGAGCTGGTCATATCTCAAAAAATTCGTAAGGAGGGGCGTTCGTAACTAGAGGTACCACTGTATTTGAACCCAGAAGTTCCTGGCTTTTTTACAAGTCCACCAGGCATGATAAAATGACCCTTCCTGTTGTCCACTTTTCAAGACTGCTAGTTGCCCCAACAGCATCATGGGGATAGGCAAGAACAATGCTAATCTCATTTGATGGGTCTGTGTGTGTGTGTGTGTGTGTGTGTGTGTGTGTGTGTAGAGAGAGACACACAGAGTACTACAGTATAG
Organism: Python bivittatus; assembly: GCF_059951505.1. NCBI lineage: Eukaryota > Metazoa > Chordata > Lepidosauria > Squamata > Pythonidae > Python > Python bivittatus. The sequence continues at coordinate 95,463 of NW_028277094.1, read as the reverse complement.
AACAAATCCTTCCAATTATGTTGATCCAGGACACAGCCAGATCTTTCTATCTCATTCACACCCTAACCTATTTAGATATAATTTACAATATGGCACCATCTACCTATGAAGTGAGTTTTATTGTCTGTTTCCAAGTGAAAGGATATCATCAAAAGTGCTCCTCTAGGCATGGCCAAAAGCTTGAATAGACCAGGGCATTTGAACCATATATTTCCTGCTTCACAAATAAAGATCTAAAGCAAGGAATTGCTTCTCTCTGAGAGAAGAAAGTGTTAAGATGTCTGTCTCATCCTCCTATTCAATTCTGATTTATGTGTGTAAGAAACAGATGATTTTGAATGCAGAGGCAGAGGCTCTTTGAGCCTAAACTGAGGTATGAGACAGAAAGCAAAATACACTTTCGGTACCAACCTTCTCCATTCTGGCACTCTCCCATTTTTTATTTTTTTTTTACTACAACTCCCAGAATTCTTCTTTAACCATACTGTAGAACCATCTAAGAAGGCACCAATTTAGGGGAAGCCATGCTACGTAGCAGGAAGAAACAGGAATGTTTAGGTACACATATCAACTGATAATTGATAATTTAGCTCAGACTATATAGCCCCTCAGTATACTGATTGAAAGAAATGAGCTAGCAAGGAATAATTGGAAAGGTGAGCCATCTCTTGGCTATCTTTCAAAGTTACTCCTGTGCTTTATTTATTATTTTTATCCCTCATTTTAGCAGTCGTTTAGAGCAAAAGATTCAAGTTAATTAATACCCCCTACTCTCTTGAGGGATGTAAAGGGAAAATGGCAAAAAATAAAAAAGTCAGGCTCTGAATGTTGCCCAAAGAACATTTGGGAGGCATTGTTTTCCTGGACGCTTATTATGGGCTGCTCTAAAATTAAGGGCTCCAATGTTGTGATGTTAAATATGTACTCTATGAATGTAATTAAGTGAAAATTACACAGCTGTGTAATTAAAAGTTATTATACCAAATAAATACACAACTAAACATGGCATGCAAGCAGTTTTTAATTTGTTTAACAAAATTAAGTTATGATTATAAGGTTGTTCATTTCTGCTCAAGAGATCGTCTGGCTATTAATAGTGGGTAATTTTTGCCCTTTTATCCAATAAAGAGTTTGTGATGTGGCAATTGTTTATATACTTCTAAAAACAGTGACTTTCCCTCCATAGTTCAGCAGTTTTTGTAGGCTTGCCACCTCTCTGATCAAAGGATAATACCAAATATGATTCAGTACCATAGTGTTTTGTAACACAGAATGGGGAATTTGACATTCTTAAGATTTTGGAATAACCTGGTCATGGTTGGTGTTGTGAGATTGAGAAGAACAATGGAAATGAAGGAAGAATGGATTGACTGTTCTGATGATCTGGGATACTGGGTTAGATTCCAAAACTTGGAGTTTAATCTTAGAAGAAGAAATGTAGCTCACTGAGTCTAACCTCCTGCTCCATCCAGGAATCCAAATTAAAATATATCCATCAAATAGTCATGCCCGAACTTAACCCGAACTCACTCTGTGGAAGAGGATATAACATTTCTCTGGAAAACTGAAATGGAAAACCTTTCTTGCATTCATTAGCCAGCACAATCTGGTTCAAATTGAACTCATTATTAGGAAACGTACCCTAACATTCCTGCAGTCTTTCCTCTCATAACTATGCCTTGTCCTACGTTCTAGGATGACAGAGAACAGATTTTGACCTCCTGCTATGTGATACATCTTAGGTCATGAAAACTGCTATCATATCTACCTAGAGTCATGCTTTCTCAAGGTTACCATACATAATTCCTTTGGTCTCTCTGTGATTTCCTATCCCCTTATCATCTTTGTTGCCCTTCTTTGCCCTTTCTGTTTTCTGATCTTTCTCCAAATGTGGAGCTCAGACCTGGCCAAGTGCAGGTAGGATCTGACCAATGCAGAATATAGTGGAATTATTACTTCTTGTCACTGATGCAACTTAAAATTACATCTGCCCTTTTTGCAGCCACAGCACATTGATGATGCACATTTAATCTGTGATCAACAAGTTGAACTTGTTGTCAGACTCTTGGTCCATGTAGCCCAATACTGTCTGCCCAACTGGCAACAGCTCTCCAGAATTTTAGGCAAGAAAGATTTCTTTTCATGACTTGTGAATACCTTAAAACTGGTTTTATCTGCATCCCTATAAATCAGGCATTTTTCCACTGAGTGATAGAACTTCGTACAGTGAAGAAGTTTACCTTAAATAGCAATTCTGTCATGGTTACATTTTTTGCATATAGGAATAAAATGTTATGGTACTGTGAATACTGGCATTATTTTGAATACCACTTGTTATGAAACACAAGAGGTCTTGTTGAATTCATGCCCTGCTTGTGGACTTTTTAAGGGCTATTATAGGTCAAAGGTGTTGTAGTTGGCCGTAGATCAGTATGTAGTCGAACGCTGCTTTGCATACAGAGATCCCAGCTTGATTTCCTGGCATCTCCAAGCATCTGGAAAAACTACAGCCTGGAACCCCATCCTTCAAGATATCAGATAAATTTTCTTGCACATTAAAATATATCTTTCCCAGAAATCCTTCTCTTTCATCAACCTCTTTTTTTACACTCGTGCACCTTGTTCAAATTTTGCTTCTAAAATTAAGTTAAGGCTTAGATTGGTTCCTGGCTGACAGAAAACAGAGATGAGGAAAAGGGTAGATGACTTACAGAGAAACCCCTGGAAAGAGATGCAGCTGCCATGGAAACCAGATATAATGGAGCAAGTCCTGAAGCATTAGATAAGCATAGATGTAATCATAGAACTGCCTCATGAGTCAGAAAATACAAGAGTATCTGACTGTGTGGCTGGAGGATTTTAGGAAAGATTGATTCTGTGCTTGCCAAAATTCAGGTTGTATAAAACAAAAAGAAAAGAACATACGGGCTTTATTGTGATAAATATTTAATTTAAAATATGGAGGACCTAACCTAAATTTGAACAAGCCCAGCCCTATTGGGGGAATTCTAAACATCCACTCTAGAGACAGAGAGAAAAACAAAGTTGATGAGACTTTGTTGATTTAGGATAATGCCAAGCATATCATAGCATCCATTCAGAAATATGGCAAGAATACTCTAGATGGAATAGTCCAACTACATTCCACCCAACTATTTTTTTTAACTATTGTTTATAAGAAAGCCACCAATATTAAAGCCTTCTAGAATAATGAAATCAGTCTTTAACAGAAATGGATGAATATTCTATATGAATCGCAATATGTCCCCAAACATCTGGGCAATTGTCAGTAAAAATGCCCAGAAATACGTGTACAAATTGTGATTTATATAGTTTTCTCTAGGCATGCCATATATTCAGAAAAAAAAACTTTAGGAAAGGCTCATGAAGAGTCAGACAATGCAAGCTATCAGGTCGCATGTAAAAACTAGCTGAAAAACAAAATTCAGAACTTGCCAGAAAAAAAATCAAATCCATTTGTGTATTAGAATCTGAATAAATGAATTATTGCTCTTTGGCCAATAAGCAAAATGCAATAAATCCTACAACTGGAGCATCTTACTTAAAATAAAGTCAGCTTAATACAGTCAGCTCAGGTACATCTACAATGACTGGGCTCTCATCTTAATAGCAACATAAAAGAAGTTGGCAACTATTTTAGTTATATCTGAGCTCATATCTGCAAGACAGTTAAGTCACATAAAATAAATAATTTCTTCTTGGAAACCTCAAAAGTAGTTGATCTGTATGTTCCTTCCTTATATCCTGATAAAGGGTAAGGATAGGAGAAACACGTGTCACAGTTTCCAAGGCACCCAAGTCACAAGGACAGATACCACTAAAGGATTGGAATTTGGCAATCCCCCCAAACCCCAAACTTTTTAGGTTGGAGGACACATTTGGAAATGAGAGAGCAAGGTATGGGCAGCTGCGTAAATTGGTGAGGTATCCAGTTACAAAATAAAATTTTATTAGAAAGCTCTGGCGATGTTGATAACATACCTCTTCTAGCCTCCCAGGATGCTCTTTAACACTTTGCCCCCTTCTCTCTCTGTCCGCACAGTTGGGTCTACTTCAAAACAGAGCATCAGATTGTAGCTTCCTAAAATGTTTATTTTGTAGGAATGTCTTTAGGGTATACATCATGCCCAGGAGCTAATGACTGGCATTTTGCTTTTTAACACCCTAGATTCCTATTTCATTTTTAATTTTTTAAAAAATCTGATTTTAATTAACAAAACTCAGGTAAGACATGGGTCTTGCAAAATGCCAAAGGAGATAGTTATAATCATTTAGGGGTACTCATGAGCCTCTTGTTGGTAATCCATTGATTGTTCTTCATGTTATAATGAGGAAAGAGATGTCTAGCATGAATTCTGGAATCCAAGAAGAAAAAGATCAGAAGATGCAGAAATTTTATGAGAGCCAGAGTATTGCTTGTCCACAGCAAGCCAGTCAGATGGTTAATTAGCTAAAAAAATGAATTCCTTGTTAAAATATACTTCATCTTACAAGAAAAAATCAATGTCCCTCTGACATGGCACAAGAAACCTTCTTCTAAGATGGCAACTGCTGCTGCAAAAGCAACTAAAGAAAAGTTAAACCTTCATAGTAATGCTTTAAATCACAGGCTACTTCATGCAAGTTTAATAGCCTTATCAGCTAAAATTGAATCAACTTAGATGTCTCAGTGACAGCTTCATTATCATTCTAATTAAACCAGATGATGTATAAATTATCTAATTTATTTAGATTTAGATTCAGTTTGAGAAGAAATTTCATGTTGGATGAAAATTCCAAGGCTTCTTAGCTAACGTTCTCTTCTACCAATTTCGGAAGATGTAGATCAAAGCAGTTGAAGAGCACCAGGATGAGAAAACCTGCTATTATAGGTAAGCATCGTTCACAAGGAACATGGAGAAATCTTATGTTTGGATTCTAGTACATCCAGTTAAAAGAATTAAGAATAATGGGTTGAATACAGATGTCATCTGGGTTGGTATAAGCTAGTTTTAGCCTGGAACTTGATGGACCCAGATTTAAAGTCACCATTATTCATAGAAGAACATTGGGTGACTTTGGGGCTCTCACTATTCCTCAGTCCAACTGATCTCACACATTTTACGGTGTGTATTAAAAAAAAAAAATCAAGATTTGGAGGAAACATGACATATATAAACCAAATGAATAATATGTCCAAAGTATTCCTTGGTAGCAATCAAATCAACAGATAGCCACTGCATTGCAATGGGAAAGATTGTGAAAAGCAGATCCCCTGGTTATGCTAAACTTTGCGCACGGAGATTCTCCCATCATCACATGGAGGAATGGAGAAATAGAAAGGTCTAAGGGAGGGAGGACTTGTAACGAAAATGAGCCAATCGCTTTTAGTAGGGACTTTCAAGAACTGCTCCCATTAAGCTAATGTCAACAACCACAGCGAGAGCCTTGTAATACTATCTTATCTCAAGATAATGCATGGTTTGCTACTACAATCTTTCCACGCTATTAGGATCCTAGCCATCTCACCAAACACCTAATAAGTAACCTACAGCCATATGCCACCTTCCTGTTTGATGGGGGGAATGGGGGGGGGCACAGATGGAGGCAGTTTTCAGTTTGAAAACAATCCTCCTTAGAAAATATACAAGACAGATTCCCCACCACCCACCCACCCCCAGTCTCTGAATATTAGTTGATATGCTAGTGCAAACATAGGCTCAGAGGGAACTAAGGCTTTTTTGTTTTAATGAATCAATGACTAGATTAATATGGAGATTTAGCAGGAATATAGTCTTGTCCGTTGTGATGTCTTGACTGTGGAATGGTCCTTCCATTTCCTCCCACTTAAATGAGAGTCACTTTGAACAGCTTTAGGTGCCAGAAGAGAAATGCTGAAAACTCTTTCTAGCACTGTATGTGTCAGATGCAATTTTGGCTAGAGAGAAAACTATTATTTAGTGTTCAGGACGTTGGACAGTTCCACATGACCATGCCTGGAAAGCTCTGTCTGCTACTACTCAGATTAAAGCAGGAGTTGGAGTGGTGGGGGTGTTCTAATATATCACTGGTAGAGGGCTCCATTGGGCCACCACTCTCTTGGGCAGATAAAGCTGGAAGGTATTTAATGAGGGTATCCATCTGTTGCTACATCAGCTTGCTGGCTTCTCTAGTTCAGATTCCTAAATGTGATTGATTGATTGATTGATTGATTGATTTAAATCAATTTATTAAATCTTGTGGGGTTCTTTAGGGCATCTCACGGTGCTAGTTCAGATGTAGGCTTGTATTTTTCCTGATAGACTATTGAGACTACAGGATAAAAGTTACTGACTCTGGTTCTAAATTATTTGTAAATAAATTCATGCGTTGTATTGCTTTGGTGAGCCATGTGGATTCATCACTCTTTTCTTCCACTTTCCAAATGGCAGACAATGATGACTTCATGAAATGCAAATATAATATCTATGTTTTTTCTCAAAACCATTTGGTATGATTCCTTGCTTATGGCTGAGACATATTGGTATAGAAAAAGACATGCCTGCACTAGTGATGATTCAGTCCAAATTTTACCCAAGCAATGACTCCTCTCCACTGTTAGTAATTTTAGTTTAGTAGAAAATCTGGTTTACACCATATAAAGCTGATCAACTGTGTTAAATTGTTCAGCTCTGACTCATAGATCAGGAGTCTAAGAAAAATGTTGTTGCTTATTGGACCAGACAGGTTGCTGTGGAATACACCTGTAATTTTTTCATGATGAGAAATCCTATGACATTCAAATGTTTGCACTCTTTCATTTGTTGCAGGATAATATCTCCCTACTACTATAGGTCATCCACTTTTTCAACATAACTTCTAGGAAGAAAAGAGCAGATTAAAGACTTACGATGGTTGGATTCTTGCCAAGCATGCACTTCTGCAGAATTAGTGTGATGATTCTCTGGATTTTTTGGCAAAAATACAAACGGTCATCTTGCCACTGATAAAATCATGAACCTCCCAAGGAAATGCTGTGGAATGAAACAGACAATAATAGGGCACTTTGATATATAATGTCAATCTGGTCACAGAATAAATCAAATATTAGAATTATGAAATCCTGTATTCATAATTTTAAGACACGAGAACTTAGAACATTAATGATTTGTCAGTATATCTGACCTTTTCTTCAGGAGCTCAAGGTAGTGTACATAGCATGCCCTCCTCCACATTGTCCCCACAACAGCCCCACAAGCCAAATTGGGCTGAGAGAGAGTGATTGGTCCAAAGTTCCTCAAGGAGCAAGAGCCAGATTTGTTCAAACCAAGTACTGTATGTTGGGGATCATGACAGCAACAGGAGGAACTAAATCTTAAGATTGAAGAACAGAGCAACCATATCCAAGAGCTTTGCAGACTGGGTTGGGAGGCCTGGTGGGCAATATGAATCCATGGGCTAACAGTTACCATGTCTGCAGTAGACAGAGTTCATGCCCATTTGGATCACTGGCATTCCCTCCCATCAAGAAGATGGTTCTTCTCCATTGCTTGAAAAGTTGTGCGAGCTACACTAAAACACCAAGAACTTTGTTTCCAGTTTTGATTGGTGCTGGTTAATCATTTGAATGCTGCCTAGCCATTCTTAAAGGAAATCCATTGAAAATAATAGCGATACAAGTTAGTTATGATTAACTCAAGCCTCACTGATGTTGATGAGTCTACTCTGAGCCAGACTAAGGCTGGCTTCAATACTATTCCTCTAAATCCAAAGTTATGCTTTTTAATCATTTAGACCAATTTCTGATGTTGGAAGGATGCCAATGCCCACACTCACCAGTACAGACATTAGAGACTCATTTTCTATATAAAGACCCCTCCCCAAGTGATTCACCAGTTCAGAGAAGCCTCTTTTGGACCTGACAGAACCTCATCACTTAACAGAGTTTAACAATGCCAGAAAGGACACAAAGCTAAACAAATATAAAGCAAAATGACAAGATGTTCATAAATGAAACTGTCAGGAGCATGGCTGGTGGCCAGGAAGCCACAAAGCATCCAGTTCTTCTCCTAAGTTAATGAGAGGAAGGGATATGGGGAAGGAAGCTTGCTTCAATTACATCCAGAAGGCATGAAAGGAAATGCTTTCTTGATCGAAAGCTTTGGTCTAAGGTCATTCACAAAATTGGAATAATTCATTACATATAATAGCCAAGTTTGGAAGAACTGGGCAGCCTCTAAATTTGACTTAAGAAGTTTCAGAATGACACCTGCAAGCTTGCTGGATGCTTTTCATTGAAAAAAAAAATTGTTTATTTGGAACAATAAACCAATGATGACTTTTATAATGGTGTCAGCAGAGTTCTACCTGGCTGGTTGAGAAAGGCCATAGATAGAAAAGTATATACTGTCTAATTTTCTTCTTTCTGCAAAGCAAGCTTTTTGCATTATGAAAAGAAATGGGGGCAAGGGGGAAAAAGAACCCCACAGATCTGATTCACACAGTATATTAAACCTCAGTGGTTTTTATGAAGTTTATTAAATAAAGCCCAACTAACTGGGTTTCCACAACACACTAAGACATAAAATAGACCAGTTAGCACCACTGTGCTAACTGATGGTTTGCTTAGGCATAGTTTGTTGAATAAAGTACATTGCCTTGGCTTGCAGAATACATGAAGCTACAAATCCTGGTTTATAAGCCACACTTGCTGGGTTTACATGATACATTAAATGAAATCAAGCCAACCAATGTTATGTGTGAATCCTACCACTCAAATTCTAGACAGTGGATTGAATAGAAAGAGTCATCTCTGTGTGTGCTGGAGCTGGAATCTTGAAACTAAGGTTGGTGACCCTAGTACTGTATCTCCAACCATACTTTTTTAACTATATCATTGTGTATTTTCCTCACTAGAGGGACACTACAACTTATTCTCAGGCACATAGAATTAGGGCTAAATACATGAGACCCTGCAAAAATCGTTGCTCATAGTGATGATGGGCGTATGAATCTACTCTCTCCCTCTTGTTGCTTCAAGGAAGGGGGGAAAAGGTATTAGGAAACCAATTAATTAATTGCCAGAAGCAAATAAATTCATTGTTGTTTCTTTTTCTATGGCAAGTTTGGATGGAAAATGTGGTGCCTGATATTACTGCCATGTTGTAGATAAAAAGACAATAATGGAGGGGAACACTGGTTAGAGGCCTACAGGAAGTTGCAGTGTAGAAATTCATCAAGCTCCGATTTAAGGTCAACATTTGAGATGCAAAAGGGACAATATTCCATTTGAATTTGAAATTTGGAGGCAACGCTAGATCCATTTGGAAGTTTGATTCTACAGGTAGTCCTTGCTTAATGACCATTCATTTAATGACAGTTCAAAGTTATGACAACTTCAGGAAAATGACTTACAACCTGTACTCACATTTACAACCATTGCAAACCATTGCACCACCCCCTGTGGTCATGTGATCATGATTTGTGACCTTTTTTATGATGCTTGTTAAGCAAATCACCATGGTCATTAAGCAAATCACATGTTTGTTAAGCAAATCATGTATTCATTAAATGAATTCTGTCAAAAAAGTCCATTGGGGAAGCTGGATTCACTTAATGACCATGTGATTCGCTTAACAACCATTGTAAAAATGGTTGTAAAATCGAGTCCAGTCACATGGTGATTAATGACCGCCCCATTTAATGACCATTTTCCAGTCCCTACTGTGGTCGTTAAGCAAGGACTACCTGTATAATGGAGTAGCCACAACTGTCTGCATCTTCTTCATTTTTTAATAGAATAGGTTGAAAACAGCAGGAATGATAGCTCCTTTGAGGTTCAATCAAGGTTTTGCTATAATATATTTTTTTTAAATATTCTTGCATCTCTGCAGGGATGTGAAAAGAGCACCAACACAACCATCTTCAAAACAATCTAGGAAGATTTTCTAGAAATCTTGTCTGGAGTCATACAGAAAGAATTTTAAAATAATACATTTCAACAATAGTATAAAAAAATAAGCTTTCGCTAAAGACAGAAGAATCCGACACTCTGATTATTGCTTTTCTGGTTTGGTAGACTTGCTAACATGGCTTACAGGCAAGGTTAGCATCTTCTGAAAATGAGGCATAATGTGCTGCTTGTTCAAGATTCAAAAAAGGATGAGAAGTATGCATGCTCTCCCTACTGTACATATAATGCATTATGATGTAGAGAAATAATTATTATACCTTTTAAAGCAAGTGCATCATCTCATGCAATGAAGAAACTCACTAAATACAAATGATGTACACAAAGAGTAAAGAAAACAAGTGTTTGGGGGTTTTTTGGTTTTGGTTTTAAATGGGGGATGAGTGGGGAGAAAATGGGGACTATATAAAAAAGAGTTGAGGTTCGAAATTGCTCATTCCTAATCCAGCAGATTGTGGTATAAAATATAGGGATACCATATATGGGCATCACCATCATCATCATCATCATCATCATCATCATCATCATCATCATCATCATCATCTCTGCCCAACCATTAGACTTATCAAAAAGTTATCCTTTCTTTGTAATTCTTTGATGCAATCAAATTGTTGTCTGACATTTTGCAGCCCAGATTTGATACCTCTAGTGAAGTTAAGAAAAGCAATGCATTAAAAAAAAAAAACCACACGGAATATCTTTTTTAAAACAATAAGACCTACTGTAGCATTCTGAAAATAGGGGGCAGGAGGACAGGAACCAAGGCATTTCCCATAGCTCTGCCTACAATTATCCAGCAGAACAAAAAGGTTCCCAGCTTGCTTTCTAAAAATATTTAGATGGAGTCAATAAAGATACACTGTGGTAAACATTCTGTGCTTCGGGATTATTGTTAAGAAAGCCCTGCTTTTCACAGCTGACTATGCCAAGCTTATGATAAAACTATTGTACAGTCTGGTACATAGGATGAAGACTGAGGGGACCCACAAGGGAAAAGTTCCATTTTAAATCACCATAAAAAGTACTGTTCCCTGATCTTTTGGAAGGAAGGAAGGAAGGAAGGAAGGAAGGAAGGAAGGAAGGAAGGAAGGAAGGAAGGAAGGAAGGAAGGAAGGAAGGAAGGAAGGAAGGAAGGATACGCATATATGTGTACGTGTGTGTGTGTATATATCATATATTGGGTGTAGAGGTTAAGGCACCAAGCCAGCAACTGGGAGACTGTGAGTTCTAGTCTCGCCTTAGGCACAAAGCCAGCTGGGTGATCCTGGGCCAGTTCCTCTCTCTCGGCCCTAAGATAAGGAGGAGGCAAGGACAAATCACTTCTGAAATTTTGCCAAGGAAACTGCAGGGACGCACTAAAGTCAATGCTGACTTAAAGGCAAAAATATACATACAGTACATGCACACATACACACACATGAGACCCTAAACTGAAATGAGTGAATTTCATTTGGATAGTTCGATTCATGTAGAAAAGCATTTTTAGACAGCCCCCCACCCCCTCCCAGGAATACAGCAGTTTCACCCTGTTTTCCTACATTCATGTTATTGCACAAGTTCTAAAGCTGAGCCCCTGTGTAAAAACAAACCCTAGGTTTGCACTGAGGTGGGAAATAAAGCCACCCATTTAAGTTGGCTTTCAAACCAGCTGGTCAACAGAGCTCCAACGAACGCTGCTGGGTTATGCCACAGCACTGTGTAATACTTCTGCTCCAGAACGTTGTTGTGCAGCTCCAGGTGGGATGGAAAATAAGAAGGATCGGGGAAGTTGAGAGAGCCGATGACTTCTTTGAAGTGATAGCTTTAGTGCTGATTCATTGCAGCTTTGAGCCACAGACTCATTGAAAAAGGAGTGCACGGAGGTAGGAAGAACAGGAACGGGGAATAAATCGAAAGAAACTGAGATCATTTTAGAGATAAGCTCTAACAGTGCCCGCTGCTTTTGATCCCCTGAAATTCTAAGCCCCGGCCTGCACACATTTAGACAACGTCCACTGGCATGTGACTGGCCAGGAGGAAAGAGGAAAGAAATTAATCTGATCCGGCTCAAACTGCTTCTGATCGCTTGGAGGGGGAGCAAATGCCTTGGACCAATGATTCATTCAGGAAATTCTCTTGTCACCAGAGTGCCATTGAGAGAGTCGGTGGGGATAATGGGTAGGCGAAGTTTGAAAGGAAAGCAAGCAAAGTTAATCGTGCAAGAAAAAAAGGGAATAGGCATACAAGGAGGGAAGATCCATAACTGGCCATTAAATGGTTGCCCAGTCATACATTGTGATTGCTTTGTTGCCTCTCCCAGCCCAACCAATTCCTCTGGTGGAGTAAGCTTCTAAGTGTGACCTCCCCATCAGGCATGAGGGGTAATACCAATGAAGCTGCAGAAGTTCTCTCCCTCATCTGCAATTTATTCTCTCCCCTTGCCCTCAAAAAGCAAATCTCTGTTTCTCACTGCTTTTCCCCTCCCACCTCATGAACACACGTGGGCAGACACACACTTCTGAAAGAAGGATGAGCTGTGGATCACACATGTGTGATCCTAGAGAGGAAAGAAAGACACACAATTCCTTTGCAGCATCCCATAATAGTCAGATCTTGGGAGTGTGGTTGAAAAGGGTCTCAGGGGTTCTAGCAGGTTTGGGATTGGTGAAAACCTGGCTAGCCTAGGTTTTTCTCCACTAAGGGGAAAGTGCATGCACCTTACTAAAGGGACACCAGTTCCAGTTTCAATCTTGGGCACCTCTGATGAAAGGATCTTCAGATGTGGGGGATCTTTTCTGCCTGACCAAGTTGGAGCCAATCAGAGTAGATGGCATACCCAGTCTGTGACTTAGTGTGCCTAAGACAGTTTCATGGTTTTTTTAACCGAGGGCTCTCATTAGTCCATGGATGACACTGAAGGAGTCCAACAAGGCTCATCAACATCATCATCATCATCATCATCATCATCATCATCATCATCATCATCATCATCATCATCTCAACAAGTTCCCATAGAACCCTGGAAATTCAGAAAACTGTATTGCTTTTTGGAGTCCCCAGATGGTTTTGAAACAAAAGACAGCTTAAGACTTTGAGTGTTCTATAAACTACAGAGCAGTGAAGATTATATTAATATCTACCTCTAACTACTGACATTCTATAAGGGAGGGATTATATTCAGAGATTAAAACTTGTACAGTTCACTGTAAACAGAAGAAACTGTTATTGCTTCTACCAGTTGGAGTTCTTATACAGAGTTCAAGTTCAAGGAATTTTGAGGGATTCATAAAGACAGGATTCTTCACTTATAGAAAATAGTTGTCCAGATACCACACAGAGAGGAGCACGAAGCCTACAACACCCACAAAAATCTACATGGAATGGTTGGATCTGTCTTTCCCCAGTTTGTGATTTCCATATATTTTGGAATTCAATTCCTACTAGCATCTATCAGCACAACCATTGGTCTAGGATACTAGGAGGTAATACATTTATAGAGCGACAGGTACACAAAGCCTGTTCAGTTGTAACCTGCAGAAAACTCAGGTTTCCTGTAGTATTTAAAAGAGACTTTTCTTAAAATCTAAAATTCTGTTCCTGCATGACTACCAGGGTTGGGGCAGCTTGTCTGACTTAAAACAATAACAGTAACAACAATAGACACATAAAAACCTCAATTCAGATGGAACATAAATATGATTTTCCTCCTAACTTATGTTCTAATGGACCTGTAGAACATACAGGAAAGTCACAGAAATGAAGGACTTAAATCTAAATCTCTCCGACTGTGATACCAACTTCTAACACCTCCCCCCCCCACCTTTAGTATAACCATGTGCTTTGTTTTAGCTCCTGTTCTTCCCCTTTACCCCCCAGAACCTCACTCCTTTCAGTGAATCTCTAGAAAGCTAAAAGTATCTAGAGACTTTTGGACAGTACAAAATTCAGACCTTCAAAGGGCAGGCCTTTCCTGCTAGCAATATTTCCTTTGCTTCTTTCCATCTTCAAGCCAATTATTGAAGGCAAAGCTCCCCATGTTGTCCAGAGAAAATAGTAACAACCACCATGGATGGGGATCACACCAGGAAGAGTTCATGAGCTCCATCACACTCTCCCTTGGACTGTTTCCTCCAAATCAAGAGGATTCCAACCATGTCTTGCCTTGATTTCCAATTAGGCTGGAGCAGTTTTACCCAACAACTTGCTGGCCTGGGGACCAAAGTCTGGAGGTGTTGGGGGGAAAAAAGCCAAATGCTTGTAATCAACCAATGAAGTTGGCTCAAGAAAGGGGTCTCGAACTTTCAGCTGAGACCTAAGGGAGAGAAACCCTCTTGGTCAAGATCTGGAGAAGACGGCATTCAAAACTCTGAGCCTTGTGTAAGGGGTCCTTCTATTGGGAAGGCATTCTGGGCACCACGGAGATGGATGAGATGAAGTTGAACATCCGCAAGAATGACAACAGCAAGAATTACAATGGTAAAAACGGCCGAACTGAAAGCCCGAGGCCTCTCTAGCTCCAAGCGCCCTCGAGACCGACCTTTTCCTTCCCGCATGAAGAGTTAAGTACTCACCGGGACGGCCTCGTGGAAGCGGCAGCTTAGGGTCCCCCTCTCCCCTCTGGCGTCCCCCAAGCCTGCCGGCGAGGGGGTGGGGAGACGCGCCCCTCACTGCCCTTCTCTTCCCTCCGTTTCCTCCCAGAAATGGATGGCTCAGCCCCGTGCTGGTAAGGGCGCCGGGGGAAAGAAACGATCGCAAGGTACCCCAGGACCCGCCAGTCCCCCCCAGAGACCAGGGGGAATGGGGAGAGGAAGGGAGACCCGAGAGCGGGGATCGGGAGGGGAGGGAGGGGGAAGAGAAGCGCGGAGTCGCGGCGCCGAGGCTGCTGTCCGCCGCCACGGTGGTGCTGAAATGCGCCCCGAGCCTCCCCGCCCGCCTCCCGCGGCTCAGCCCTTGTAGCGTAAGGGTGCCCATGGCAACCCCACGTCACACAGTTTGAGGTGGGGCGGCCGGTCAGGGCTTCCTCCACGCGCTGCGCCCCGGGCGGGGGGGGGGGGCGCAGACGGAGCCGGGCGAGGGGAGAGGCGGCCTCTACCCCACGCCCCCGGCCAGCCCCTCGCTTCCCCTCGGGGTGCAGCGCGGCCGCCCTCACAAGCACGGACGCACACAACTTTCTTTTCGGGGGGGAAGCTCCCCTCCCCCCCCCCCCCCCCAGAATCGGCTCGTTTGAAGGCAGCTGGCGGGGCCGGGCAGCCTGGGTTTGGGGGTGCCCCTCTTTTACGTAAGGTCAGGCCCGGTTGAGCCACGCAGCCGCCCCAGCAGACCCGTTTCCATCGCGGTAAAAAAGCTGGGCGGCTTTGGTGGGGAAACCGACGCTTGGGAGAGACGACGTGCGATAGATATAGGTGAACCCTCAGCGCCGCCCAGGGAGGCCACGCCTAAATAGCTGGGGCAGACGCGGATGCCAGTTGCAGAAAATGAAAAACCGCGGGTGTGTAAACATGCCTGATAGCAAAATCTATCAGCCCTTCCTCGTTTCTGCCTTGCACGTTCAGGGGCCTTTTCCTGTAATTTACTCGTCCACCAGCAGAGGCTGCTTGCGGCCTTTCTGTTTCCCAACGTTCAGTTTTGAGAATGAAGTCCGTCAATGTAGACCTAAGCAGAGGACCGCTCAGTTCCGATTCACCGGGGGTGCCCTGAGATTTAGACTAGGTCCACACATTACACCGATGCATAGTTTGCTTAGCTGTGGTTTAGAGCAGACCACCAGACTTACACATCATACTAACCTGTGGAAACCTGGCTGGCAGATCACAGTGGCTGAGTCCCCACAGCCCAGAAAGGAAAAGCCAAACCAACCATATTCTGGCTTAATGCAATGTATGAATCCACAACCTCAAACTCAGGAGAAATACCCCTTTCATCAGTCCTGTTTTGTATCTTCAGGAACTGAGTCTGAACAAATGAACCATGTATATCAGTGGTCTTTCAAATCCCAGATGTTCTTGATATGGTCAGTTGACTAATAACATGTATTGAATACAGTGTTACTAATGTGTTTAAGGAGCGAACATGGGTTAATGGATCAAATCTAACATGGGAATGGTTCAGTGACAAGGCACATAAGGGCTCGTTCAGTCCCTGGCTCCCTCAGTTGTCTCTAAGGACACATGGGTACCTCATAGAACCTTAGTCTCCTTGATCCTGAAATACTGCCATCAACTCTAAGAGAAAAAAAAATATTTAAATTTATTGGGAGTAATAGTATGAACTGTCTTGAATTACTTTAATTTAAAATTACTTTAATTTGAAATTCAGGGTTTGCCACACCCATTTTTGGAAGTGCTGTCCCTGGTACACCATTCAAAGGCCAGGTGAAGCTCTTTGCTCAGAAGCTCTAGGCTTGAAAGACTTGGATACAGGAACCGATTCAAATATTTCTAAGCACAACAAAATAACACGAGCAAGCTAGATGTTTGGGTTATCAAACAGAAAGGCAGCCACACCCAATTTCTTAATTCCCGTCTTGCCCATCCAATAGTAGATATTGACCAAGTGGCAAGTGTTGATGATATTTCAACTCTCAACACATCTAGAGACCAGAAAAAGGATGCCTGAGCTGTAGGATAATGAGTGGGCATGCATTTTGAAGTTGCCCTGAAAACATAAAAGTTTGCTTGGAAAGGCATCACAACTCTGAGATAACAAAGAGACCACATGACACATATTATTACAGCAGACAGCCCCTCTGCATCACCAGGATGTCAGTGAATCTTCTAGGTGAGTTCAGCCTCCTGAAGAGCCAAGAAGCATGAAGCAAATAAGATAATGCTTTGATCTCGGTGATCATAAAATCATCAAATCCTAAGATTGAAAGTGTCCCTGGATGCCAGCTAGTCCAGGTCACTGCTCAGTGCAGGAATC
Source organism: Python bivittatus (assembly GCF_059951505.1). Lineage (NCBI taxonomy): Eukaryota > Metazoa > Chordata > Lepidosauria > Squamata > Pythonidae > Python > Python bivittatus. Next base: position 78,614 of record NW_028277094.1, on the reverse strand, counting down.
CAAATTAAAGGAGGTGTCTGTCCAGTCTTCACTTAAACATACCCAAGAAAGCGGAGCCCACTGTCTCTCTGGGAATTACATTTCACTGTCAAATGGTTTTTATTATTCAACATGTTTTCTCCTGATATTCATCAGGAGTCTGTTCTATATCTTGAGATCATTGTATTATGACTTGATAGTTCATAAACTGCTAATATTCCAGAAGGCACAACAAGGTACATTTTAACTTTTATCTTTCTTGTGGAGAAGCATTCAACTTTTTTGCTTTCCCGCCTCTGTAATACAAGCAGAATGAATGAGACAATGATAACAGAATAGTTGAAAGTGCATTCCCCCCCACCCCATCTTCAGTTTCAGAGGCTAAATAACAAGAACTTGGGGTATGCCCATATTACAAAAGGTCATCAAATTTCAAATGCACAGAAACATCCCCAGGAATTGTGGATTATGCAAGGATTGTTTTTTTCCTTTGGTCAAATAGCTCTTCTCTGTGATCCCACCATCAGAAATGAGGCATTATGGGATATACAAAAGATTATAGACTTTATGAACTATTAGAGAAAACTATCAGGAAGGCAAAAACTTTATTTCACTTTTTCAGCAGCAAAGACCATTTGGCTACCTCTTCTGGATCATTCAAGTATTTCAAAAACTTTGAGACTTGGTTTCATCTGCTGGCTTTAGTTTACTGTTTTGTTCTTCCATTTGCTAAACTACAGTTGTAATATATATTTTTGAAGCTGCTAAACCATAACATAGTTTGGTTCCAGTTTACTGCGTGAACTCAGTCACTGCCATTTGTAATCCGTGATTTACAGCATAATTGTGTGGGCCCAGTTATGGTTTGATTAACAAACTCTGATATGTGAATGCAGAGTTTGAGTGGAAAATGAAATTTTAGGTTCCCATCTATCGAAATAAGATACTCAAGAAAAAATTATTTAAGATGTAATCAAGTTTCAATCTAGTTGCTCTTCACTTCAATTTATTTTTTGCTTTCAGACATTGGCTTCATATCCCAAATATTAGTCAGTAATGAATCAACTACTCAACCAGTAATGAGTAACTGCTGTTACAACAACCCATTTTGTAAAACAAATGTCATGTCCTTCTCTTGCTTGGGCTGAATAATTCAATTACTCTTTCAATTTCCTATTCACGCCCCCAAAATTCTGGGCTAAAGTACAGTGTATCAGAAGGTCCTTGATACTAGTAGTCAGGTAGGGATAAAAGAACACAACCTGAGGCCCCAAAAATTTTGGGTGTGATAGCAGACCCCCTTTAAGTGTTACTTCCATAGTGCAATTTGATAGAACTGAGAGAATAGATGCATTAGGAGTAGCCATAATGACTGAATTTAATTTAGTTTAAACTAAATTACATAAACCTTTAATTAAATCCAAATTAGCTTTTGCCCTGACTCTGCCCATTTTTAGAAATGAGGGAGTGAGCATGCCAATCAAAAGCCAAATGTGTTTTTTGGTCTAAAAAGAACTTGCACACCTTTGAATTAAAACCTGGACGTATTATATCAGTTTTTCTAAAATCCCTACATTACCCACAGCATTGGGGGGTGGGGAAGATCTTGAAGGCATCCTTTATATCTTGGCTAACAGAGTGTGTTATTCTCTACCATTAATAATTGCCTAGAGCATGTCCAATGTCAAGAGTCTTGATGAAGATAGAGCTGCAGAAATACAAGGTCACCTGGGCCAGCCTGTCATGGTCAGAAGAGCAGAGCACTGAATCATATGGTAGATACACTGTTCCTGATAGGGGAACTGAATTGTTCCTAGACTGGGGAGGACAATGCAGCCAAACTAAGAAGCCAGGACTGATAAATACCTTTCATTTTCTAGATGAGAACTCTGGAGAATGCAATGTGTGTGGGGAGATGAAAAGGTCTGGATTGTGCAGAGATCTCTAGGGTACTTAATTAACAAGACCTAAAGTAATACAGCAAGCAGAATCAGTGTGATTACATGTAGGTTTACACAGAGCCAACCTCAACTGTGTCTAAAAGTGCCTACATGGACTTGTCTAAAGGGTCTTTTTCTTCCCCATCTACTCTCGGTATGTTAAAGTTTCATAACCTCACTCCCCTCCCCTCCCCTCAAACATTATTACTGAATCAAAACTTTTAAAGTAACATAAGAGGAAGACAGTTAAATGCATGCAGAACAATCCCATCAATTATATATAATTAATGCATGTGTAATTAAATTGAAAGGAACTATAATCAGAGGAAGTGCTGGGCTAGGAATATAATCCCACAACAGATGCTTCTCAAACACAACAGACTGTGTCATCCATGGGTTCACTAGGAGGAAGAAATAGTTGAAACTGAAAATTTCAATCAATCATCACAAGAATCCTATATTTCATTTTGGGAGATTTATCTCATAGAACTATAAGACACAGCCTAGACAGTTTAATGGGATACTTTTGGATTTTTTTAGAAAGGCTTTTTATGATAGCATAAGCTCCAGTGGGAGTGAGAAAAGAGAAAATCTAGGTTATACATCAGGGACTAACAAGTCTGTTGAAGAGACTTTAGGTGCAGAAGTGGCCTCAGAAGGTCTTTTGAACAATTAGAGAGCCTCAGCCATTTAATCTGTGTTAAATTAACCCACATTAGCCAACTGCCTGGAGACCTCCAGTTAACCAAGGCTCTTTTCCACATGCTCTTTATGACTAGAGATGTGTCAGGAAACCTCACATCCTCTCAGCTGGCCTCTGGGGACAAGACCTTTGGTATGATGGGCAGAACAACTTGCTTCAAAACTAGATGGCCTGGGTGAGAAACAGCAAAATCAGTACAACACAGAATAGAGCTGAAAATCCATTATACACTTTCAGGACCAAGTACCACCGAACACAAGCATGTGTTTGCTTGGTTTGGGGGTTTAGCATCTGTAAAACCTGTGATCCGTCCATTATAACTCAACACTAAATATGAACAAGGCCACTATGGCTTACTCAGGCAACTATAGCCAAGGGCATGCAGACAGCTAGTAGCACCCCAACCAGTTCCCCTCTATTCAGCCTTATTGTCTGCCTGAATATTCCCTCTCTCTTAACTTTCACCACACATCCATGATCACATCACTGGAAACTGGCAACAGAACAGTGATTCAACTCCAACCCAAGTACCCCAAAACCTAAAAACACTAAGAATTTCATCCAATTTTCCTCCAGCCCCAGCTCAGAAAAGTTGCCTTCCTCTAGCTCAGCATGATATGTGAACCTGGTTTGCATGTGAGGATACACAGGTGCATATGCAGAATTATTTTCTATGCTGTAGTGACCAGTTACATTGACCATGCAAAATATACACTGCATAGAAATAGAGAAATCTCCCCCCCAAGAGGGGGTAGCGAAAGTCATATAAAACCCCATACAGTACATGGGGGCATGATATAATGTAACATCTGTAGCTCTCTGCTCTGAGAGCTTACCGGAGAAAGGAGCAGGGTCAAGGAGAAGTTGACAGCTCTTTATTAATGACTTTTGTGTGCCTCCTTTCCAAGAAAAGGGGACCCCAAACAATAAGAGGGCAGAGGTTCTTATACTCTTTGGCGTTGACAGGTGGAAAATCTGAGGGATCTGATTCATGGGCAAGTTTTGGGGAAGTGAGATAGGTGTTAAACAGGGGAAAAGTGTTTTTCTGTTGTAAAACAAAAGTCGCGCCTCTGGGATAGACAGCGAGCTAAGGATTCCATTGCTAACAAGGAGTGGAATTTTGAGATATCGGGGTGCCCAAGCTTGATTATGTGGAATGCCTGCCGCCTCTCCCCTTGTTTTAACAAAGCATCCTCACTGGGGCTGCCCCCTAGATGAACCTTTAGGCAGGTGAGAGCTTTCTCATGGTGTTTGCTGCAGTACTGTTAAGAGGGTTATTTCAGCTGTGGAAACATGATCATTCTTGGGTCATGCAGTAGGCTGGGGTTGGTCCTATTTTATACGTATATGTGGGGGGGGGGCAGGAAACAGCAGAGGGCAATGGGGGAAAGAGTTTGCAACAGGAGAGACAGAGGGGAAGGGGCAGAAAGAGGGGCAGAGGGAGAGGGCCAAGAGTTTGTCACTTCATTGCATTATTTTTCCATCACAGTATATATCATTCGAAGGGCACCTGTACCATAGCAAATGTCATCACTGAAATAGGAGGTTCCCTGCATAACTCTTTGTTGTAGTTCCCTTGCACTTGGAGCTAGTCCAGTTTGCAAAAGGAACATGCTGTGTCAAAGTCTGGTGGACCTCCAAGGGGAATTCACAGATGCTCTGCAAGAATCAGGTCAAGAATAAAACAAGGCAGGGGGAAGAATTGGGCATGGGGTGGGAGATATTGTAGTAGGGAGCCTAGGGGAGGCATAAAAGAAAGCGTGGACATAAATAATCAAGAAACAGAAAGCAAGCTATCTTATAAATGGCAAGTCATCCCAGGAGGCAAGAAACTTGGAGAGAAGCATTACTCCAAGAGCTTAATGAATTGATGATAAATGAGGGTTGGAAATTCCTCTTGAACTTTCCAATATTCTGTTTTTAACCCCAGACCAGTATTAAAAATACCTTACTGAAGTCAGTACTCGATCATGCCTGGCTGTGTGTGGCTCGGTATAAGGTAGGTTGAAAGGGATATGGAATGAAAGGGCTGGAGCAAGTCTGCAAAATTAATATTTATTCAGACCAAAGTGTTCAGTTGGCTGCAGCTACAATGACACACTGAGCCAGCTACTAATTAACCCCATGTTAACAAAGATAAAATGAGAACCTAGCCTATGAGGTTAGTTTATGGATCAGTATCTCATGGGCAAAGCTAGAGAACTGGGCTGAGTAAACTACAGTTCAGTTCACTAAGGGTAAGTGTGTTGAGTGGACACAGTCATAATCAGCAGCTTAAGGACTAAGATTCCACCCCAATTTGAGGACAGCTTCAGGATGATTCCAGTCATGCAAGACAAAAAGGATTTGAAGAGCTGCTCCTTTGCTGCTGGCTGGAAAGAAAGGTCAACCCTGGTTTTGGAAACCAGCACACTGGCTTAGTTTTCAGTATGAAGAGAAAGCCAATGACATCAATGGAGAGAGACCAGAAAGACACCGAGCGCCAGTAAGCTCTCACTCTCTGATGGAATGGGAGATCAATAGGACCTGACAAAGCTGCAGCTGCAACCTCCAATGACGTCAAGGCACACTTGCCTCTTCTGAGACATGACGTCAACAAGAGATGAGTCATTCTAGATAGAGGGAAACAGGAACCTTCGGTGGTTCTATATTTAAACATTCAAAAAGAAGGAAATGTACCCTGGACCCTGAAATGTACCCTTCTTCCTCTCTGATACAGAAGAGTATGTTGTTGGAACATGGATGCTGCCCGCCCCCAACCCCCAGGTCTTTTACAGAGGAGATATGGAATAAATTATGATCACAAGCTCTGACAGTTCCATTCTACATAAATGCTCAACAGTAGTAGCATGGCATCATAAACAGCCCAGAATAGATCAAACCTCTAACAAGAAATTCTAGTCTTATTGGGCCAGGTTAGACTGATATTTGTTGAGTTCGTACACCAATCAGCAACCCCAGCAAATACTAACCACACTGTGCATTGGTGCAGCCTATCTGTGCAAAAAAAGTAGAGTTGGCCTTGGGCATAAGGAAGGAAAGAATGAGCCACGAAGGGAGGACATGGTGAAAAGTTTAACAGTCCCAAGAAAGAGGGAAGCACAAGAAAGAAATCTAAAATAACCCTGCCTTGATTATGTTGAGTATAAAATGGGACAGAAAGTTGGACAGGCTTTCAAAGTTGTTATTCTACCTTATTATAATAAAGAACATTCCCAGATTCCTTGCCCTGCCTGTTTCTTCACTTGGCCTACCTTGAAGGGCTAACATTAAGCCATCGCTTGTGTAACTCTGGCATGAATAAATCACAACTGGAAAAGTCAGTATAACACTGAAGCACAAAGCAAGGTTTGCAAACCACAGTGACTGGGTTCACAAAACAAACCATAATACAATACAAACCAAACAATGTGTGAACCAGCCTAAACATTGTCAGTGGCAATATCTATTTGATTTATCTAGTAATGCTTAGGAGAAATGAACGTCCACTTTGGAAAACTTTCGAGAGAATTTTCAGCAACTAGCAATTATAACAGGAGCAATTTTGTCTGAGGAAGGCTCAAATTAAATAAGCCTCGATTGGACCACTTATGAATGTTCTTGCAGTTTATAAGATTATTAGGGGAATTCCATTGTTCATACTTTGCTTCCAGCTTTAGCTGAATAAGCCTATAAAGGAAGCAAGGCAGATTCTCTTCTTTTTGTTCTGCTCTTCTTCAAGGCGCTCAGAAAACCGTACAGTAGATGGTTCCCCGGACTCATTTTGCACCACTCCCACAGAGCAGGTTAAGCTGATCTGTAAGCCAGCTATTGCGTTTTTATAATGCATGGTTTTTAGTGTTGCGTGAACCCAGCCAGAAGAAAGCTTATTCTACAAGCCACAGTTAAGCAAACTAAGGCTTAGGGTAATGTGTAAACCCAGCAAAAGTGATTGGCCCAGAATCGTGCATAAAGCAGATAAAGATTTGGACCCGATTCTCCTGTAATCATCACAGGGTAACCTAGTGGAAAGCTCCACACTTAAAGAACAGAAGACCTCATCTAGGTAAAAGAAACTCAGCTGTAGAGTTCACACAACCAAAATGGCAAGAATGCATATGGAGTTAGAGATAGCTGTTAGTTATTCACACAAACTGAATTCACACGTCATGCTAAATCATGGTTTGAGTATAGTTTGCTGAAGAAGCCATAGTGGTCTGGTTCCTGCATACTCCAACATTTAGAAATCACAACAATCTCTAAAACAGACCATCTCTAGGGCAAAACCAAACAAGCCACATTAAGAGGATCAGGTATGTGAACCCAGCCACATATTTAACTTTTCACTTCTAGTGTAGCATGAACTGTTGGCTAGTCAAGGGGAAAAAGTTGTCAAAGTTGGGTAAAAAAAGCACTGTTGGGATATTTAAAAATATAAAAATAACTTTTAATTGTTAAAGCTTTTGCAATTGAAGAAGCAGTTACATTTCATGCTTTTTGGCAGTATCTAAACCAGTGTTTCCCAATCTTAGCAACTTTAAGATGTGTGGACTTCAAGTTCCAGAATTCCCATCAGGATGCTGGCTGGGGAATTCTGGGAAGTTGAAGTCCACACATCTTAAAGATGCCAAGATTGGAAAACACGGGTGTAAGCCTTTTCCACATAATAAATGTCATTGCATTACATCATATGAGTCAATGTCATTGTTAGATGTTACTCAAGCCCTCTCTGGTACATCAGTCCTCTATTATCAGGATTTTTTTTTTTTTTTTTGAGTATGAGGCCCATGCATCATTGTGATAATGGTCTCAGGTGATACCGCCCATCCAAAGATTAGCTACCTCAAGGAGAACTGAGTCTCCAAAATCCAGCATTTTGGCCATACCGAAGAGGAAGTGATTGATGGAAACTGAAAGAGTCTCTCACTCAGGAACTACCATTGAAATGAAAAGAAGCAAACCATGATAAAGAATTGAAAGGGTCTGCTAGATAACCCCTGACATTCAGTCAGTGTAATTTTGGGTTAGCTCTCTTTCAACTCTTTCAGACTTATCATATGATACATTGCTGGCAGATCCTACTTCTGCTGCAGCCTCCAGTTCCTCTAAGACCATATAAAAAAGGGATTGTTGAGAAGCTGTTGATCTTCTTCCATTCACTTTGACTCTTGGAGAAAAACAAATCTCAGCCATGGGCCCATTGGCCTTTGGCGTAGACATACAAATTCCATCTGGCTTGTTCAAGGCAGAAACATCTTTAAAATAACTCCCATCCAGGTCATCTATTAATTTATCCTCTTCCTCCTCATCATCCAAAACAATAAGTCTAATAGGTGTCTTTTTCTCCCACCCAAAACTCTCTCTACTATCCATCAAAGCATCACATCGGCTGTTGGAATTATCCATGACCACAGAGCCCTTTACACCTTTGCTAGTCTGGAGGCTTCTGTTGCCTCCATATTCTCCCCAAACAGATTCAGCTGCACAGCTACAGTGGCTATCCAACCTCAGCTGGAATCTTTCATTTTCTGTCTCTTCCAGTGACATGTCTTTTCCTGAGGTGGTTTGTGGTCCAACCTCAGAATCCTCCAAGGCAAGGCTGAAATTGACTGGATAGGAGAAAGTAGCAGGAGACTCCTTGCCCTGCACGGTTTCTCTCAATCCCGATTTCTGTAGTGCACTGCTTTCTGAAATTTTCTTAGCCATTGTCTCATGTGGTGCTATAGCATCTAATTCATTAATTTTGCAGGCATCTCCATGAAAGCTTGGAAGAGCATCAAGGAACATTTCAGTCTCAGTTTGGTGCATGTCATTATCAGAAGGATACACAACTGACTGCTGCAACAGTTTCATCTGGATATCTGTAAGCTCACTTCTTGCTTTTGGAGATGGATCGCAAGAGATCATTTTGGATTCAGAGTTGGTATTGCCTTCAATAGATAATGAAAAGGCTTGGGGAAAAGAGGATACAACATTTAGACTCTCATTTTGCTCATCTTTTTGCAATGTGGTTGGGTCATATTCTTTGTTCTTGGAATGCAGAACATCTGTATTAGTTATATGGAAAACCATTTGCTCATCATCTGTATCCTTGGCAGGTAGATCAAAGACTGCGTTGGATTCAGGACTGTAGTTCTCCTTGTTAGATACCGAGTGACTCTGAAAAGGGGACACAGGACCTATCCCTTGCTTTAGGTCACATCCTTGGAATCCTGGAAAGTGGTGTTCTTTTTCCTCGGAAGGCAAGACATCCACATTCCAAATAGTCTGAAGCATTTGTTGAAAGGCCTCATCTTCAATATTCAGACTGGTCATTTTAAAGCTAAGATTGGCCATATCACTAGCAAGATCACTGTCATTATTGCTTACAAGATCAGCAACTTCATTACTGATTACAGGATGAATAACTGCAGGTGGGGCATCCACAGGTCTTGGAGAAGGATTTGATGATTTCTTCTTTGAGGAAGTGGATGATTCCATGACTCTTGGGCTTGTTTCTTCAGATATGGATGGTACAAGAGTGTCACTTGGTGAAGACTCTAGTGGTTTGTTTGGCTGGGTGGATGACTCCGTATCTCTCAGCCATGCTCCTTCAGTCATGTTTCTGATATTTCCCATCAGCTGATCATTCAACTGTGATTCTAGTTGTACCAACTCTTGGGCTTTTTGCACTCTCCGTTCAATGTAGCTGTGGGCTTCTTCATTTTCAGCTTCATCATGTGCCATTTCTTTAAGCTCACTTCTTGCTTTTGGAGATGGATCGCAAGAGATCATTTTGGATTCAGAGTTGGTATTGCCTTCAATAGATAATGAAAAGGCTTGGGGAAATGAGGATACAACATTTAGACTCTCATTTTGCTCATCTTTTTGCAACGTGGTTGGGTCATATTCTTTGTTCTTGGAATGCAGAACATCTGTATTAGTTATATGGAAAACCATTTGCTCATCATCTGTATCCTTGGCAGGTAGATCAAAGACTGCGTTGGATTCAGGACTGTAGTTCTCCTTGTTAGATACCGAGTGACTCTGAAAAGGGGATACAGGACCTATCCCTTGCTTTAGGTCACATCCTTGGAATCCGGGAAAGTGGTATTCTTTTTCCTCGGAAGGCAAGACATCCATATTCAAAATATTCTGAACTATTTGTTCAATGGCCTCAACTTCAGTAATCAGACTGGTCATTTTAGAGCTCAGATTGGCCGTATCACTAACAAGATCATTGTCATCATCGCTTACAAGATCAACAACTTCATTACTGATTACAGGACCAATAACTACAGGTGGGCCATCCCCAGGACCTGGAGAAGAATTTGGTGATTTCTTCTTTGAGGGAGTGGATGATTCCACGACTCTTGGGCTTGTTTCTTCAGATATGGATGGTACAAGAGTGTCACTTGGTGAAGACTTTAGTGGTTTGTTTGGCTGGGTGGATGACTCCGTATCTCTCAGCCATGCTCCTTCAGTCATGTTTCTGGTATTTCTCATCAGTTGATCATTCAACTGTGATTCTAGTTGTACCAACTCTTGGGCTTTTTGGACTCTGCATTCAATGTAGTTGTGGGCTTCTTCATTTTCAGCTTCATCATGTGCTATTTCATGTGTGTACATCAAATCATGATCAGAAATGCCAAATATCTCCAGCGAATGGATATATGCAATATGCTCATCCAACTGAGCATCTGTTTTTCTTTGGGTGGCGTGTAAGGACTGCAATTGCAGCTGTGTTGCTGAGCTTCGTGTGTCTTCTAAGATGAACAACTCTCTTATCTCTTGCATAGTGAAATAACGATAGGGATTTTTCTTGTCTCCTGTGCTTTGACGTATTAAGGAATCTTTGAAGACTTGTCTTCTATAGATCTTCTCTTCCACTGTCCCACAGGTAATCAACCGGTAGATTATGACATTCTCTTTTTGGCCGATCCTGTAAGCTCGGTCCACAGCTTGAGCATCTGTAGCTGGATTCCAGCTAGGATCAAAAATCACCACTCGGCTAGCAGCTGTCAAGGTTAAACCGATCCCACCAACTTGAGTAGTAAGCAAAAAGACAGAGTAGTCTCGATCTTTCTGAAACACGCCAATTCTCTTCTCTCGCTCTGTCAAATGGGTCACTGTCCCATCAAGGCGCATAAGCTTAAAGTGCCTGTGAGTTAAGATGCGCTCTATAACATCCAACATTTTTCGTGACTGGGAAAACACCAGGGTTCTATGTCCCTCGTCTCGCAGTCTTTCCAGCAGCGCCACAAGGAAACCCAGCTTTCCAGACTCCTGAAGCAGCCTCTCGTCAGAAATATGCCCAATGTTTCTCTTCATGTCTGGAAGCTCACTAGGTTCATTTTCTCCAACTTCCTTTTCACTATAACTGGATGCTTCCAGCCCAAGGTGACCGCATGCGCGAGCTGACAGGAGCCGTGGGTGATCACAGAGCTTCTTCAGGATATTCAGTTCAGCCAGGGGGGACCTTTTAGATATCAACAACTCCTTGATATGATCCAAAGTTAGAAAATTCCTATATATTTCCTCTTGTACAGGTGCTAAGAACACCCATACAATAAAGTCCTTTTTTTGAGGAAGAGAAGGCATAGTAGGAGCAACATCTTTACTTTGGTCTCCAGGAAGATGACTTGGAAGTTCAGACTTATTTTGCTTCTGTATCTCATCTTTAGTCCGTCTCAGAAAATATGGCTTAATAATGGACATCAGGTTTTCTGAGATTTTAAGTCCCAGAGCTTTCTCTCCAGGACTGGCGTCTTTCGCCCTAGCTTTTGTGATAGGATTCTCATATTCCATCTGGAAGGTTTTGACTGTACCTAAAAGTGAACCTTGACAAGCAAAGTCAAAGAGAGCCCACAGTTCCTTGAGATTGTTTTGGACTGGCGTCCCCGTGAGAAGGATGCGGTTTCTGGAAGGAATGGCATAAACAGATTTTGTCGTTTTGGCAGATGAGGTTTTAATTTTATGCGCTTCATCAAGAATGACATAGTCCCAAACAAACTCTTTCCCACTAAAGCTAGAAAGCTGCTTCCAGCTGTTGAGGAGTATCTTGTAGGTTGTGAGCAAGGTGCCCTTTCTCCTCTGGATTTGCTCCAGATGTTTTTCACGTTCAGCTTTGCTGGTCCCGTGAAAGACTTTCACTCGCAGGCCTGGAGTCCACTTCGCAAACTCTTTCATCCAGTTATTCAGAAGGCTGGTTGGGACAATGAGCAACACGGAACGGATGAGTTCTGCATCAAACATACCTGAGAGGAACGCAATGATCTGAATAGTCTTCCCAAGTCCCATGTCATCTGCCAAGATGCCACCCTTCCTTCTGTCTTGATATAACTTGTACAAGAAAGCAACCCCTTCTCTCTGATGATGAAAAAGCTTGTCGTGCATTTCTCCATACAGCATCAGTCCACTCTGACACACATCCACAAAGCTATCGTCATTCTGGTCCACAGCCAGAGCAGCCAGGGCTTCCTCTAACTTTTTAATATTCGCTGTCAGCTTTTCACTGAAATGGATTTCAAGAGCCTGTTGGAACAATTGGATAGATTCTTCTAAATTCCCACTTCTGGCCTCCTGTTTTGCTTGGGATACATATCTGTAAAATCAAAAGGCAGTTCTGAAGTCAGAAACAAAAACAGCTCAAGGTCAGAGAGACTTTGAACTTAGGAAATAATTATTTTAGTGCTTTCAGCCTGCACAACATAAATGCCTCTGGTACCCACTCTCATATTTATTGGGTGGTGGTGGTGGTAGCGCCTCCTTCTGGACTAGCATTAAAGCCATGGGAGGTCTGCAAATCTGAAAAATCCACATTTTCCTAGGTAGTATTATCACCCTCCTCCTTCTTCCTCCTGAACAGTAGAGTTCCACTATCAGAGAAGAGTTGGTGGTAAACTATTACACAGTCTCAAGAAGACAGCTTGGCAAAGTTATTCTCCACCATCAGGGAAAGCTTTCTCTTGCTGCTTTAAAAGTGACTACCTCAAAATCCCAGCTAACTTCAGGATGCCCTAGAGCAGCGTTTCTCAAGCTTGACAACTTTAAGATGTATGGACTTCCACTCCCAGAGTTCCCCAGCCAGCATCCCCAACTCTGGGAGCGGAAGTCCATACATCTTAAAGTTGCCAAGGTTGAAAAACACTGCCCTAGAGGGCCTATCAAATCCCAGACAGAGGCTCATTATATTTTGTACTAATAATAACTATTTTATTTCTTTCTTTTGAGTCATTGTTGGCTCTTGGCAACTGGCTGGACTAATCCCTGCAGTTTTTTTGGCGAGGTTTTTCTGAAGTGGTTTGCCATTGCCTCCTTCCTAGGGCTGTGAGGCTGACTGGCTCAAGGTCACCCGGAGGGCTTCGTGCCTAAGGCGGGACTAGAACTAATGATCTCCTGGTTTTTAGCCTGGTGCCTTCACCACCACACCAAACTAGCTCTCAGTAACTAATAACAGTGACTAATTGGGACTTTGTAAAAAGCGATTCCCTGCCCTCCTACTGTTAACAAGGGCATCATAGCTCAACTCTTGTGCTTACAAACAACTACTGTACTATACAAGCTTGCTGAAAGTCTGCTCAGAACCGCCTGTGTCACATTTTAGGCTGCTGGCAATGCAGTTTTTATAGCTATTAAGCTTCTGCCTACCTTCTTCTCTCTCTTCTTCCTTTGTGGCTTAATATCCAGCTTAAAGAAGAGATCTACAGAATCAGAGCCTGATACACTATTTTATGAGTATATTTTTTTACTGATTTGGATCAGTTCTAACCTTACTGTACTGATTTTCCTTCTTGGTGGACCAGTAATATCTATTATGTTTTGTGTATCAGCTGTCTCCAAACAAATATCTTCCAGGCGTGAGGAGCCCAACTTCTAGGACTTCATGGGTGTTGATGTCCAGCATTCCTGGAGGATGCTAGATTAGAGAAGGACCAACGCACAACTGTACATGCTTTTACTCTCTAAGTCCCACTGCTTTCAGCGAGGCTTATTTCCAAGGAATTTAGGATACAGTTCCAACCTTAATCTCCCTCACTCCAGACGTGTTTTAAGCAACAGATGCAGCCAAGGTTCTTCATTGACATTATTAACAAACAGGACTTTAACTGTCTGAAACTTTATCCATACAGTGGCTGGGTTCACATATTGTTCTAAGCTGTGCTTTGTTTAGCCATGGTTTACAGAATAAGTCACAGTTGGCTGAGCTCACCATACACTAAGGCAGTTTGGTGTAGTGGTTAAGGCACTGGCTAGAAACCAGGAGACTGTGAGTTCTAGGCCTCCTTTAGGTATAAAAGCTGGCTGAGTGACTTTGGACCAGTCACTCTCTCTAAGGCAAACCCACCTCACAGGGCTGTTGTTGTGGGGAAAATAGGAAGGAGTATTAGGTATGCTCACCGCCTTGAGATAGATAGATAGATAGATAGATAGATAGATAGATAGATAGATAGATAGATAGATAGATAGATGGATGGATGGATGGATGGATGGATGGATGGATGGATGGATGGATGGATGGATGGAAGGTGGGATAAAAATATAAGAATAATAATAAACTGTGATTTACAAGCTGCAGGATCTGGGTTAGCATAATGACTAAGACAAGATTGCTAGAATACTCTAGAGCAGTGTTTCTTAAAGATTTTGCTCTCGGGACCCCTTCCCACCTTTAAAAATTATGGAGGACCCCAAAGGAACTTTTGTTTGTATGGGTCATATTTATCAATAACTACTGTATTGAAAATTAAAATTGACGCATTCGTAAAATATTTATAGAATCATGTAAAAATAACAATATTAAACCCATTAGATATTAACCTAAATAAAATATTTTTCATGGAAAAAACCTATATTTTTTAATAAACAAAAAATAATCATGAGAAGACTGACGTTGTTTTAAATTTTTGCAACTGTTTTCGATATCTGGCAAATAATTTTGACCTTTTGGACTCCTAAGAGCAGGGGTCCTCAAACTTTTTAAACAGGGGGCCAGTTCACAGTCCCTCAGAATGTTGGGGGGCCGGACTATTTATTTGTTTGTTTATTTATTATTAAACTTGTATGCCGCCCATCTCCCCCAACGGGTGACTCTGGGCGGCTCACAATAATAGTTTGAAAAAAACATGAATGAATTCTTATGCACACTGCACATATTTTATTTGTAGTACAAAAAAAAACCTAGGAAAAAACAATACAATAATTAAAATAAAGAACAATTTTAACCAACATAAACCCCACCCTGCATTGGTGGTCAGTGTCAGTAAATGTTATCCTCCCCCCATCCCATCCCATCCCCCCCGCCCCCTGCCCCCCGCATTATTGGTCAGTGCCAGTGGCCATTCTCCTACTTGACGGGCAACCACACAGCCCAAATGGAGAAAGTAATAGGGCGCCCTGGACCCCACCGATCACCCCTGCACAGAGGATCCCTCCCACGGAGTATGAGAAAGTATGAGTTGAAGTGCCCCTGTGGTTGTAAGTGTGGACGGGCTGCCAAGTGCTCGAATTTTGATCATGTGACTGCAGGGGTGCTGCAACAGCTGTAACTATGGGGACTGAGCATAACTACTGAATGAATGGTTGTTAAGTGATGACTACCTGTACAAAGAATTTGAGATGATGGAACAGGTCTGGGCAAGGAAGAAGAGTTTGGATATAAATGCAAGGAACAGAAGAGAAGAAAAAGTGAAACAGAAACTGAGTACAATGCTTTCTGCGGTCCTGATAATTTGCAAAGAAGTAGGCTGACCTGATTTCCAAAAATAAAAACTTGGATATACGAATATTAAAAAATGCATACATGTATACAAATCTACAAATCAATTTCCCCAAAGTCACAGGCAAAAATTACCAGAAAAAAAAAAGACACAAAGATGTTTAGAAGAGCTTCTCTGGAATGAAGCAACTTTAAGTAGTTCCAAACATTCCTGTTCCCTGTTGTGCTTTTACACTCTGTGAAAAATTATTTCCAGGCCAAATTAATTTAATAAATGACTAACAATCAATTGACTACTCTCTCTATCATAAGGCTATCAGACCTGATCTGCAGAAATCATTAGTTGTCAGCAAAGAGATACAGGAAACACTAACTTTGCTTCTTATTCTGGATTTCTGCAGACTAGTACTAATCAATCAGCCAGTAAAATGGATAATGGAATAGCTTCATTCCCATGTTCCCTTCTACCATAAGGTACCCTGAGACTTGATGAGTAATGGAAAGACATCATTTCTTTGGCTACTTGTTCCCATACTGTTCTGCCTGCTCTACCTTGAGCCCTCCCATTAGTTCGAGGATGCCTTCCCCAAAATCAGGACTGTCCCTGTAAAACTGGAATTTAATCTTGGAAATAAGTTTCAGGCACTGAGAGTGCCTTCTGTTGACTAAAACCTAGTCATGGCAGCAGGTTATTGGGAATATTTTAATGACATTCCCAAAGAAATCCATTGTGTGGGTAAAACAGGAAGGGACATAAAATGCAAACTCCAAGCACCATGGGAACGGGGCTCCTGCCGTTCTCCAAATAGGGCGCCTGTACACATGAGAGCTGGGGAAGACCAGATGGTTTCCGAGGGATTGCAAGAACGGGGGGGGGGGGGATTGGGAATGACACAAGCAGCTTGGAGAACGACACACCGATCACCCTGCACGGAGGATCCCTCCCGTGGAGTACGAGGAGAGGAGGAGAGCCACCGGACGGCCCGGTATACCTGTCATGTAGACTAGTCCGGCTCTGCGATCTCCCTCCTCGTGCATCGCCTGCAGCTCCCGACACAGCCCCGACACTTCCGCTTCTGAGAGACAGCAGCGGCGGCCAATCAGGCGGGCGGGCCGTAGTTTGAGAACTCCTGCCTAAGAGGGTCTTGGGGGACCACCAGGGGTCCTCAGACTACACTTGAAGAAACACTGCCCTAGATTTTGGGCAGGTTAATTAAGCCCTAAGGCCTGCTGGATGGCATTAGTGGCCCCTGGTTTTGCCTAACCCTTACCTACCTCCCATTGATAAAGGATCCCCTTAGTAAGTAATGCTCCAACTTGCTCAGTTAAAATTCAAACTTGCGCGCTTAAGGTGCCAGCGTCCCCAACCTATCACTGACCGGCATGCAAACAGAAAGGGCTTGCCAGAAGCAAACCCAGCGGACGCCCTTTCCCCATCAATGCACCCCTCCCGAAATACCTGCGGTACTCCTCTGCTTGGGCGGGGTGCAACCCCGTCGGCTCCGCCATGATTTTGCAAAAATGCAGGGAAAAGATGCTCCAACTTGCTCAGTTAAAATTCAAATTTGCGCGCTTAAGGCGCCAGCCTCCCCAACCTATCGCTGAGCGGCATGCAAATGACCCGGAGGCAGGTTAGCCATTCAGGTCACTCCGAACGCGACCGCCCCGGGGCGGGGCCGAAGCTGTCATTGAGAAAAGGGCGGAGGCCAGCTCGATTCATTTATTCATCGTGACCCGGTGCCGCTCGAGCGATGCGTTTCCGGGTAGTTGGCGCGCTCGTTGCTGTGGATTTACTTACTAACACAGAAACTTGGGCAGCCAAGGTGTGCCACCCCAAATAAAGCCTGGCACCCAGGGCAGGCCGTATCCTTTTTAAATCGGATGCTCTTATTTCGTGGGGGAAAAGGCGATTCACTGTGCATTACCCACGCGGAAGTAGTCTCCATAAAGAAGAGATACGGGCGCTGTACTTTAACCTAACTGGGTTCAATCGAGCACAAACCACACGGAGCGTTCTCTACTACTGCAGAATCTGCAGTGCTTTCTTTGGAGGCGCCATCCACTGCCCCCTAGGAAGAGCCCACCAGGGTCTGTGACCTATTCCTGAAGCTGGCAGATCAATTTTGGGGCTCGTCCCCAACTTGCTTTCCTCCAAATGGGCTAGGCGCAGACTTTAATTCACAAAATTCCCAGTGGGAGGAGGGCAAGTTGAGGATAGCACTAAAATCGGGTGTCGAGGAACGGACGGGCGAAGGACCCCGCAGCGCCCGTGACATAAAAATGAGTAACGCTTGCGCATTTCTCTAGCGAGAAACCAACGACCATGGTGATTTGAGCTCTGTTTCGTTTCCAGCGCGTCCTCGCGGCGTTCAATTCCGATTTTCTGACCGTTTGAGGAAGTACCAAGATAGCACCAGGAGAGCTTCCAGGTACAATCGCATCAGGGTGGGCTCTCGGGGAGCAGGCAGTATAAGGCGCTCCAGGTGTGTTGGACTACAGTTTCCATCAGTCCCAGCCAGCATGGCCGATGATTAGGGATCACGACAGGGCTGCACATTCGAACATCTGGTCCTGGGGCAGGTGGGTCCTGCTAATGGGACTTTCTGAGCAGCCAGCCATTTAGAATGAGGGGTGCATCTTCATCTGCAAGACGGAGAACATTAAAAAGAGAAAGAGGAATCGATAAGTCTTACAGCGCCCTTCCCGAACCTGATCTGCAGGTAGACTCCAATATCCCTCCTTATTAATCAAGAATGATGGGGGGGGTGAATTCCCATGAGTCTGGAAAGACCAGTTTCCTACCTTCCCAGATGCGAAGTACTACATATCCCATCCCGACCCTACTTGGCAAGGGATGATGGGAGCTCTCACCCAACTAGTACTTCAAGCTCTGCAGTTGCCTCTCTTTTCCGACAGGCCGCAGCCGCCTCCTGGCCCGGTGACGCCCCCAAGGAAAGCGAAGCTCCATTGGCTGGGAGGAGGAACCTCGTGCCGTTGCGGCCCTCTCAGTGGCTCCGGGAGACGGCGCTCCCATTGGCTCCCATTGCGCGCATGCGCTCCTGCGGGGCCCCTCAACCGCTGCTTCCTTTGTCTCCCTCCTCCTCTTCTGCTCGTCAAGCTCCGCATATTTTCTTTAATATATCACATATTGAATACTGTATTTATGGATATATGCATTTTTGTACTCTTTAAGTACAAAAACCTCATTAGCAAATAAGAAAAACTGCACATTTCAGATGATAACTAAGTTTCGGTTTATGTGCTGGTTCAAAATTGCACAGCTGATAGACCTGCATTCACATGGAAACTCCTTCCTTTGTATCTGTATATCTAGAGAAGGATGACTATCTTACTGTTCAGCAAGGGATCTTTGAGCAGGTTCAGCAGAAGAGGCCCCTTAGCACCCACAGGGATTCCGTGACTCAGCTCTGGCCGTCGGGATAAAAGAAAGGACCTCGGAGGCGCTCATGGAGGCTCTGAGTAAGAGTCCTCACCCCTGCAAGCTCTCCACATTCCTGGGAGGTTGTCACGTCCCTTCTCTCCCTGAGTCAGCTGCTCAGCCTCTGCTGCACTCTGCGGTTTCCATTTCCTGCCCTGAATTGCTAAACCTCTTCCAAGTGGTTGAATCTGAACCAGAGCCTGGGAGGCGAGGGACACTGGCTCCCATGTTGCACTGCTGGGCCACCTGGGTAGTGCCCTTGCTGCCCAAGACTCTCCAAAGGAATGCATCCTGCAAAGGAAATAGAAGAAGCTCTGCTTTAAGGGATTTGGAATGAGATCCACCCTACATGTTAATTAAAAGATGAAGGACAAGCCTCCTCTCCCTCAGAAATAAATATTTGGAAGAACTCAGAAGCTCCATCAGAGGACCAAGGGAGAGCCAGGGAACTTCCCTGTGGTGGAAAAATAATAAAATAAAGCTGGAAACCCTTCCCCCTTCTCCCCTTGCCTCTCCTTCTGCCCCCCCCCCCCTTGCCTCTCCTGCAATCTCTTTTCTCCACTTCCTTCTCCCATTCTTTGCGCATGCAAAACAGAATCAGCTCCAGGTTATTGCACGACCCAAGAATGACCATGCTTCGCTGCCAAAATAGCCCTCTTAACACTATCCTACTGAAACACTGGGAGGGCCATCACCTGTCTGCTTCAGGGTTTCCCGTGGTTCTTATGTCATGTATCCCCCATTTAACACAAAAATCATGTATCCCCCATTTAACACCTATCCAAACCTATCCTTGAATCACATCCCTCAGATTTCTGGACATATATATATGGTTAAAAGACGGGGAGGGCACCATCAAACCACCATGTATATGTGGTTAAAAGACGAGGGCACCACCAAACCACCACGCGAATGTGGTTAAAAGGCGGGGAGGGCACCACCCAACCACCACGTATATATGGTTAAAAGATGGGGAGAGCATCATTAAACCACCATGTATATATGGTTAAAAGGTGGGGAGAGCATCACCAAACCACCATGTATGTATGGTTAAAAGATGGGGAGACCATCATCAAATCACCATAGATATATGGTTAAAAGATGGGGAGAGCATCATCAAACCGGTTAAAAGATGGGGAGAGCATCATCAAACCACCATGTATATATGGTTAAAAGGTGGGGAGAGCATCACCAAACCACCATGTATGTATGGTTAAAAGATGGGGAGACCATCATCAAATCACCATAGATATATGGTTAAAAGATGGGGAGAGCATCATCAAACCGGTTAAAAGATGGGGAGAGCATCATCAAACCACCATGTATATATGGTTAAAAGGTGGGGAGAGCATCATCAAACCACCATGTATGTATGGTTAAAAGATGGGGAGACCATCATCAAATCACCATAGATATATGGTTAAAAGATGGGGAGAACATCATCACACCACCATGTATATATGGTTAAAAGGTGGGGAGAGCATCATCAAACCACCATGTATATATTGTTAACAGGTAGGGAAAGCATCATCAAACCACCATAAATATATGGTTAAAAGATGGGGAGAGCATCATCAAACCATGCTCTCCCCACCTTTTATCCATATATAGATGGTGGTTTGATGATGCTCTCCCCACCTTTTAACCATA
Source organism: Python bivittatus (assembly GCF_059951505.1). Classification (NCBI taxonomy): domain Eukaryota; kingdom Metazoa; phylum Chordata; class Lepidosauria; order Squamata; family Pythonidae; genus Python; species Python bivittatus. The sequence continues at coordinate 58,227 of NW_028277094.1, read as the reverse complement.
TAAAGATGGTGGTTTGATGAGGCTCTCCCATCTTTCAACCATATATAGATGGTGGTTTGATGATGCTCTCCCCATCTTTCAACCATATGTAGATGGTGGTTTGATGATGCTGTCCCCATTTTTAAGGATATATACATGGTAGTTTGATGATGCTCTCCCCATCTTTTAACCATATATTTATGGTGGTTTGATGATGCTCTCCCCACCTTTTAACAATATATTGATGGTAGTTTGATGATGCTCTCCCCATCTTTCAACCATATGTAGATGGTGGTTTGATGATGCTCTCCCCACCGTTTAACCATATATACATGGTGGTTTGATGATGCTCTCCACATCTTTCAAGCATATGTAGATGGTGGTTTGATGATGCTGTCCCCATCTTTTAAGCATATATACATGGTAGTTTGATGATGCTCTCCCCATCTTTTAACCATATATTTATGGTGGTTTGATGATGCTCTCCCCATCTTTTAACCAAATATAGATGGTGTTTTGATGATGCTCTCCCCATCTTTTAACCATATATACATGGTGGTTTGATGATGCTCTCTCCACATTTTAACCATATATAGATGGTGGTTTGATGATACTCTCCCTACCTTTTAACCATAGATAGATGGTGGTTTGATGATGCTCTCCCCATCTTTTAACCATATGTAGAGGGTGGTTTGATGATGCTCTCCCCTCCTTTTAACCATATATAGAGGGTGGTTTGATGATGCTCTCCCCATCTTTGAACCATATATAGAATGTGGTTTGATGATGTTCTCCCCACCTTTTAAGTATATATAGATGGTCGTCTATATATACTTATGGTTTATATAGGGCTCTGGTGGTTTGATGATGCTATCTCTACCCCTTGGCTCTGCATACCCATATATGCTGGCTTGATGATGCTATCCCAACCCCTTTGCCTTGTATACCCATATATGGTTGTTTGATGGCTCTCTCCCCACCCTTTGGCCCTATAGACCCATATATGGTGGTTGATGATACTCTCCCCACCACTTGGCCCTGTATACCCATATATGGTGGTTTGATATTGCTGTCCCCACCCCTCGGCCCTGTATACCCATATATGGTGGTTTCATGGTACTCCCCCCACTCTTTGGCCCTATAGACTAATATATGGTGGTTTGATGATGCTATCCCGACCCTTTGGCCCAGTATACCCGTATCTGGTGGTTTGATGGTTCTCTCCCCACCCTTTGGCCCTATAGACCCATATATAGTGGTTTGATTATGCTATCCCCACCCCTTGGCCCTGTATATCATCAAACCACCTTATATGGGGAAAGGGTGGGAGAGCATCATCAAAACACCATATATGGGAATATATGGGGAGAGGCTGGGGAGAGTATCGTCAAATCACCATATATGGGTCTATATGGGGAAAGGGTGGGGGAGCATCATCAAACCACCATATATGGCTATATATGAGGAAACGGTGGGGAGAGCATCATCAAACCACCATATATGGGTTTATATGGGGAAAGGGTGAGGATAGCATCATCAAACCAACATATATTGGTATATATGGGGAAAGGGTGGGGATAGCATCATCAGAACCATCATATATGGGTATATCGGGAAGGGTGGGTAGAGCATCATCCAACCACCATATATGGGTATATATGGGGAAAGGGTGGGGATAGTATCATCAAACCACCATATATGCCTATATAAGGGGAAAGGGTGCGGAGAGCATCATCAAACCAATATATATGGTTATATATGGGGAAAGGGTGGGGATAGCACCATCAAACTACCACATATGGGTATACAGGGCCAAGGGGTGGGGATAGCATCATCAAACCACTATATATGGGTCTATAGGGCCAAAGGGTGGGGAGAGCACCATCAAAACTCCTTTTATGGGTATATATGGGGAAAGTGTGTGGACAGCATCATCAAACCACCATATATGGCTCTATCGGGCCCAAGGGTGGGGAGAGCAGCATCAAACCACCATATATGGGTATGCATCCATACCCACCATATATGGGCATACAGGGCCAAGAGGTGGGGATAGCATCTCAAACCACCATATATGGTTCTATAGGGCTAAAGGCTGGGGAGAAGACAATCAAACCACCATATATGGATATACAGGGTCAAGGGGTGGAGAGAGCATCATCCACCGCCATATATGTGTCTATAGGGCCCAAGGGCGGGGAGAGCACCATCAAACCACCATATATGGGTATACAGGGCGAAGCGGTGGGGATAGCATCACCAAACCACCATATATCGGTCTATAGGGCCAAAGGGTGGGGAGAGCATCACAAACCACCATATCTGGGTACACAGGGCCAAGGGGTGGGGAGAGCATCATCAAACCACCATAAATGGGTATATATGGGTAAGGTGTGGGGATACCATCATCAAACCAACGTATATGTGTATATAAGGGGAAAGTGTGGGGAGAGCATCATCAAACCACCATATATGGACCTATAGGGCCAAACGGCGTGGAGGGCACCATCAAACAAACATATAGGGGTATACAGGGCCAAGGGGTGGCGATAGCATTATCAAAGCACCCTTTATGCGTCTACAGGGCCAAGGGGTGGGGAGAGCATCTTCAAACCACCATATATGTGCATACAGGGCCAAGATGTGGGGAGAGCATCATCAAACCACCATATATGAGTAGATATGGGGAAAGGGTGGGAATAGCATCATCAAACCCCCATATATGAGTAGATATGGGGAAAGGGTGGGGATAGCATCATCAAACAACCATATATGTGTATACAGGCGAAGGGGTGGGGATAGCATCATTAAACCACCATATATGGGTCTATAGTGCAAAAAGGTGGGGAGAGGACCATCAAACCACCATTTATACGTTTACAGGGTCTATGGGTTGGGAGAGCATCATTAAACCACCATATATCGGTCTATAGGGCCAAAGGGTGGCTAGAGAACCATCAAACCACCCTCTATATATGGTTAAAAGGAGGGGAGAGCATCATCAAACCACCATATATAGGTATAGAGGGCGGAGGGGTCGGTAGAGAAATATCAAACCACCAGATATGGGTCTATAGGGTCCAAGGGTGTGGTGAGCACCATCAAACAACTATATATGGCTATATATGGTTAAAGATGGGGAGAGCATCATCAAACCACCACGTATATATGGTTAAAATGTGGGGAGAGCATCATCAAACCACCATGTATATATGGTTAAAAGGTGGGGAGAGCATCATCACACCACCATGTATATATGGTTAAAAGGTGGGGAGAGCATCATCGAACCACCATGTATATATGGTTAAAAGGTGGGGAGAGAATCATCAAACCACCATGTATATATTGTTAACAGGTAGGGAAAGCATCATCAAACCACCATAAATATATGGTTAAAAGATGGGGAGAGCATCATCAAACCATGGTCTCCCCACCTTTTAACCATATATAGATGGTGTTTTGATGATGCTCTCCCCATCTTTTAACCATATATACATGGTGGTTTGATGATGCTCTCTCCACATTTTAACCATATATAGATGGTGGTTTGATGATACTCTCCCTACCTTTTAACCATAGATAGATGGTGGTTTGATGATGCTCTCCCCATCTTTTAACCATATGTAGATGGTGGTTTGATGATGCTCTCCCCTCCTTTTAACCATATATAGAGGGTGGTTTGATGATGCTCTCCCCATCTTTGAACCATATATAGAATGTGGTTTGATGATGTTCTCCCCACCTTTTAAGTATATATAGATGGTCGTCTATATATACTTATGGTTTATATAGGGCTCTGGTGGTTTGATGATGCTATCTCTACCCCTTGGCTCTGCATACCCATATATGCTGGTTTGATGATGCTATCCCAACCCCTTTGCCTTGTATACCCATATATGGTTGTTTGATGGCTCTCTCCCCACCCTTTGGCCCTATAGACCCATATATGGTGGTTGTTGATACTCTCCCCACCACTTGGCCCTGTATACCCATATATGGTGGTTTGATATTGCTGTCCCCACCCCTCGGCCCTGTATACCCATATATGGTGGTTTCATGGTACTCCCCACCCTTTGGCCCTATAGACTAATATATGGTGGTTTGATGATGCTATCCCGACCCTTGGGCCCGGTATACCCGTATCTGGTGGTTTGATGGTTCTCTCCCCACCCTTTGGCCCTATAGACCCATATATAGTGGTTTGATTATGCTATCCCCACCCCTTGGCCCTGTATATCATCAAACCACCTTATATTGGGAAAGGGTGGGGATAGCATCATCAAACCACCATATATGGGTATATATGGGGAAACGGTGGGGAGACGTCATCAAACCATCATATATGGGTTTATAGGGCAAAAGGGTGGGGAGAGCAACATCAAACCACCATATATGGGTAGATCGGGTCAAAGGGTGTGGAGAGGATCATCAAACCACCATTTATGGGTCTATATGGGCAAAGGGTGGGGAGAGCATCATCAAACCACCATATATATATATGGGGAAATGGTGGGGAGAGCATCATCAAACCATCATATATGGGCATATAAGGGCAAAGGGTGGGGAGAGCATCATCAAACCACCATATATGGGTATATATGGTTGAAAGATGGGGAGAGCATCATCAAACCACCATACACTGTATATATGGTTGAAAGATGGGGAGAGCATCATCAAACCAACCATATATATGGTTATACAAGGCAAAGGGTGGGGAGAGCATCATCAAACCAGAATATATGGGTATGCAGAGCCAAGGGGTAGAAATAGCATCATCAAACCATGATATATGTATACGGTTAAAAGATGGGGTGAGCATATTTAAACCACCATCTATATATGGCTAAAAGATGGGGAGAGCATCATCAAACCACATTCTATATATGGTTAAAAGATGGGGAGAGCATCAACAAACCATGATATATATATGGTTAAAAGATGGGGAGAGCATCATCAAACCACCATCTACATATGGTTAAAAGATGGGGAGAGCATCATCAAACCACCATATATATATATGGTTAAAGATGGGGAGAGCATCATCAAACCACCATCTATATATGGTTAAAAGATGGGGAGAGCATCATCAAACCACCATATATGGTTAAAAGATGGGGAGAGCATCAATAAACCATCATATATATATATGGTTAAAAGATGGGGAGAGCATCATCAAACCACCATATATATTTGGTTAAAAGGTGGGGAGAGCATCAATAAACCATCATCTATATATGGTTAAAAGATGGGGAGAGCATCAATAAACCATGATATATATATATGGTTAAAGATGGGGAGAGCATCATTAAACCACCATCTATATATATGGTTAAAGATGGGGAGAGCATCAATAAACCATGATATATATATATGGTTAAAAGATGGGGAGAGCATCATCAAACCACCATCTATATATGGTTAAAAGATGGGGAGAGCATCAATAAACCATGATATATATATATGGTTAAAAGATGGGGAGAGCATCATTAAACCATCATCTACATATGGTTAAAAGATGGGGAGAGCATCAATAAACCATGATATATATATATGGTTAAAGATGGGGAGAGCATCATCAAACCACCATCTACATATGGTTAAAAGATTGGGAGAGCATCAATAAACCATGATATATATATATGGTTAAAGATGGGGAGAGCATCATTAAACCATCATCTACATATGGTTAAAAGATGGGGAGAGCATCATTAAACCATCATCTACATATGGTTAAAAGATGGGGAGAGCATCAATAAACCATGATATATATATATGGTTAAAAGATGAGGAGAGCATCATTAAACCATCATCTACATATGGTTAAAAGATGGGGAGAGCATTAATAAACCATGATATATATATATGGTTAAAGATGGGGAGAGCATCATCAAACCACCATCTATATATGGTTAAAAGATTGGGAGAGCATCAATAAACCATGATATATATATTTGGTTAAAAGATGGGGATAGCATCATTAAACCATCATCTACAGATGGTTAAAAGATGGGGAGAACATCAATAAACCATGATATATATATTTGGTTAAAAGATGGGGATAGCATCATTAAACCATCATCTACAGATGGTTAAAAGATGGGGAGAACATCAATAAACCATGATATATATATATGGTTAAAGATGGGGAGAGCATCATCAAACCACCATCTACATATGGTTAAAAGATTGGGAGAGCATCAATAAACCATGATATATATATATGGTTAAAGATGGGGAGAGCATCATTAAACCATCATCTACATATGGTTAAAAGATGGGGAGAGCATAATTAAACCATCATCTACATATGGTTAAAAGATGGGGAGAGCATCAATAAACCATGATATATATATATGGTTAAAAGATGAGGAGAGCATCATTAAACCATCATCTACATATGGTTAAAAGATGTGGAGAGCATCAATAAACCATGATATATATAATGGTTAAAGATGGGGAGAGCATCAATAAACCATGATATATATAATGGTTAAAGATGGGGAGAGCATCATCAAACCACCATCTATATATGGTTAAAAGATGGGGAGAGCATCAATAAACCATCATCTACATATGCTTAAAACACGGGGACAGCATCATCAAACCACCATCTATCTATGGTTAAAAGGTAGGGAGAGTATCATCAAACCACCATCTATATATGATTAAAATGTGGAGAGAGCATCATCAAACCACCATGTATATATGGTTAAAAGATGGGGAGAGCATCAATAAACCATGATATATATATATGGTTAAAAGATGGGGAGAGCATCATTAAACCATCATCTACATATGGTTAAAAGATGGGGAGAGCATCAATAAACCATGATATATATATATGGTTAAAAGATGAGGAGAGCATCATTAAACCATCATCTACATATGGTTAAAAGATGGGGAGAGCATCAATAAACCATGATATATATAATGGTTAAAGATGGGGAGAGCATCATCAAACCACCATCTATATATGGTTAAAAGGTGGGGAGAGGAGCATTAAACCATCATCTACATATGGTTAAAAGATGGGGAGAGGATCAATAAACCATGATATATATATATGTTTAAAGATGGGGAGAGCATCATTAAACCATCATCTACATATGGTTAAAAGATGGGGAGAGCATCAATAAACCATGATTTATATATATGGTTAAAGATGGGGAGAACATCATCAAACCACCATATAGATATGGTTAAAAGATGGGGATAGCATCATTAAACCATCATCTACAGATGGTTAAAAGATGGGGAGAGGATCAATAAACCATGATATATATATATGGTTAAAAGATGGGGAGAGCATCAATAAACCATGATATATATATATGGTTAAAAGATGGGGAGAGCATCATCAAACCACCATCTACATATGGTTAAAAGATGGGGAGAGCATCAATAAACCATGATATATATATATGGTTAAAAGATGGGGATAGCATCATTAAACCATCCTCTACAGATGGTTAAAAGATGGGGAGAGGATCCATAAACCATGATATATATATATGGTTAAAGATGGGGAGAGCTTCATTAAACCATCATCTACATATGGTTAAAAGATGGGGAGAGCATCAATAAACCATGATATATATATATGGTTAAAGATGGGGAGAGCATCATCAAACCACCATCTATATATGGTTAAAAGATTGGGAGAGCATCAATAAACCATGATATATATATATGGTTAAAAGATGGGGAGAGCATCATTAAACCATCATCTACATATGGTTAAAAGATGGGGAGAGCATCAATAAACCATGATATATATATATGGTTAAAAGATGAGGAGAGCATCATTAAACCATCATCTACATATGGTTAAAAGATGGGGAGAACATCAATAAACCATGATATATATATATGGTTAAAGATGGGGAGAGCATCATCAAACCACCATCTACATATGGTTAAAAGATTGGGAGAGCATCAATAAACCATGATATATATATATGGTTAAAGATGGGGAGAGCATCATTAAACCATCATCTACATATGGTTAAAAGATGGGGAGAGCATCATTAAACCATCATCTACATATGGTTAAAAGATGGGGAGAGCATCAATAAACCATGATATATATATGGTTAAAGATGGGGAGAGCATCATTAAACCATCATCTACATATGGTTAAAAGATGGGGAGAGCATCAATAAACCATGATATATATATATGGTTAAAGATGGGGAGAGCATCATCAAACCACCATCTACATATGGTTAAAAGATGGGGAGAGCATCAATAAACCATGATATATATATGGTTAAAGATGGAGAGAGCATCATCAAACCACCATCTATATATGGTTAAAAGATGGGGAGAGCATCAATAAACCATGATATATATATATGGTTAAAAGATGGGGAGAGCATCATTAAACCATCATCTACATATGGTTAAAAGATGGGGAGAGCATCAATAAACCATGATATATATATATGGTTAAAAGATGAGGAGAGCATCATTAAACCATCATCTACATATGGTTAAAAGATGGGGAGAGCATCAATAAACCATGATATATATATATGGTTAAAGATGGGGAGAGCATCATCAAACCACCATCTATATATGGTTAAAAGATGGGGAGAGCATCATTAAACCATCATCTACATATGGTTAAAAGATGGGGAGAGCATCAATAAACCATGATATATATATATGGTTAAAAGATGGGGAGAGCATCATTAAACCATCATCTACATATGGTTAAAAGATGGGGAGAGCATCAATAAACCATGATATATATATATGGTTAAAGATGGGGAGAGCATCATCAAACCACCATATATATATGGTTAAAAGATGGGGAGAGCATCATTAAACCATCATCTACATATGGTTAAAAGATGGGGAGAGCATCAATAAACCATGATATATATATATGGTTAAAAGATGGGGAGAGCATCAATAAACCATGATATATATATATGGTTAAAAGATGGGGAGAGCATCATCAAACCACCATCTACATATGGTTAAAAGATGGGGAGAGCATCAATAAACCATGATATATATATATGGTTAAAAGATGGGGAGAGCATCATTAAACCACCATCTATATATGGCTAAAAGATTGGGAGAGCATCAATAAACCATGATATATATATATGGCTAAAAGATTGGGAGAGCATCAATAAACCATGATATATATATATGGCTAAAAGATTGGGAGAGCATCAATAAACCACCATCTGTATATGGTTAAAAGATGGGGAGAGCATCAATAAACCATGATATATATATATGGTTAAAAGATGGGGAGAGCATCATTAAACCATCATCTACATATGGTTAAAAGATGGGGAGAGCATCAATAAACCATGATATATATATATGGTTAAAGATGGGGAGAGCATCATTAAACCACCATCTATATATGCTTAAAAGATGGGGAGAGCATCAATAAACCATGATATATGTATATGGTTAAAGATGGGGAGAGCATCATTAAACCATCATCTACATATGGTTAAAAGATGGGGAGAGCATCAATAAACCATGATATATATATATGGTTAAAAGATGGGGAGAGCATCATTAAACCACCATCTATATATGGCTAAAAGATTGGGAGAGCATCAATAAACCATGATATATATATATGGCTAAAAGATTGGGAGAGCATCAATAAACCATGATATATGTATATGGTTAAAGATGGGGAGAGCATCAATAAACCACCATCTATATATGTTTAAAAGATGGGGAGAGCATCAATAAACCATGATATATATATATGGTTAAAAGATGGGGAGAGCATCATTAAACCATCATCTACATATGGTTAAAAGATGGGGAGAGCATCAATAAACCATGATATATATATATGGTTAAAAAATAGGGAGAGCAACAATAAACCACCATCTACATATGGTTAAAAGATAGGGAGAGCATCAATAAACCACGATATATATATACGGTTAAAGATGGGGAGAGCATCATCAAACCATCATCTACATATGGTTAAAAGATGGGGAGAGCATCAATAAACCATGATATATATATATGGTTAAAAGATAGGGAGAGCATCATCAAACCATCATCTACATATGGTTAAAAGATAGGGAGAGCATCAATAAACCATGATATATATATATGGTTAAAGATGGGGAGAGCATCATCAAACCACCATCTATATATGGTTAAAAGATGGGGAGAGCATCATTAAACCATCATCTACATATGGTTAAAAGATGGGGAGAGCATCAATAAACCATGATATATATATATGGTTAAAAGATGGGGAGAGCATCATTAAACCATCATCTACATATGGTTAAAAGATGGGGAGAGCATCAATAAACCATGATCTACATATGGCTAAAAGATGGGGAGAGCATCATCAAACCACCACCTATACATGGTTAAAAGATGGGGAGAGCATCATGAAACCATCATCTACATATGGTTAAAAGATGGGGAGAGCATCAATAAACCATGATATATATATATGGTTAAAAGATGGGGAGAGCATCATTAAACCATCATCTACATATGGTTAAAAGATGGGGAGAGCATCAATAAACCATGATTTATATATATGGTTAAAAGATGGGGAGAGCATCATTAAACCATCATCTACATATGGTTAAAAGATGGGGAGAGCATCAATAAACCATGATATATATATATGGTTAAAAGATGGGGAGAGCATCATTAAACCATCATCTACATATGGTTAAAAGATGGGGAGAGCATCAATAAACCATGATATATATATATGGTTAAAGATGGGGAGAGCATCATCAAACCACCATATATATGGTTAAAAGATGGGGAGAGCATCATCAAACCATCATCTACATATGGTTAAAAGATGGGGAGAGCATCAATAAACCATGATATATATATATGGTTAAAAGATGGGGAGAGCATCAATAAACCATGATATATATATATGGTTAAAAGATGGGGAGAGCATCATCAAACCACCATCTACATATGGTTAAAAGATGGGGAGAGCATCAATAAACCATGATATATATATATGGTTAAAGATGGGGAGAGCATCATTAAACCATCATCTACATATGGTTAAAAGATGGGGAGAGCATCAATAAACCATGATATATATATGGTTAAAAGATGGGGAGAGCATCATTAAACCATCATCTACATATGGTTAAAAGATGGGGAGAGCATCAATAAACCATGATATATATATATGGTTAAAGATGGGGAGAGCATCATCAAACCACCATCTATATATGGTTAAAAGATTGGGAGAGCATCAATAAACCATGATATATATATATGGTTAAAAGATGGGGAGAGCATCATTAAACCATCATCTACATATGGTTAAAAGATGGGGAGAGCATCAATAAACCATGATATATATATATGGTTAAAGATGGGGAGAGCATCATCAAACCACCATCTATATATGGTTAAAAGATGGGGAGAGCATCAATAAACCATGATATATATATATGGTTAAAAGATGAGGAGAGCATCATTAAACCATCATCTACATATGGTTAAAAGATGGGGAGAGCATCAATAAACCATGATATATATATATGGTTAAAGATGGGGAGAGCATCATCAAACCACCATCTATATATGGTTAAAAGATGGGGAGAGCATCATTAAACCATCATCTACATATGGTTAAAAGATGGGGAGAGCATCAATAAACCATGATATATATATATGGTTAAAAGATGGGGAGAGCATCATCAAACCACCATCTAAATATGGTTAAAAGATGGGGAGAGCATCATTAAACCATCATCTACATATGGTTAAAAGATGGGGAGAGCATCAATAAACCATGATATATATATATGGTTAAAGATGGGGAGAGCATCATTAAACCATCATCTACATATGGTTAAAAGATGGGGAGAGCATCAATAAACCATGATACATATATGGTTAAAAGATGGGGAGAGCATCATAAAACCACCATCTATATATGGTTAAAAGATGGGGAGAGCATCATCAAACCACCATCTAAATATGGTTAAAAGATGGGGAGAGCATCAATAAACCATGATATATATATGGTTAAAAGATGGGGATAGCATCATTAAACCATCATCTACAGATCGTTAAAAGATGGGGAGAGCATCATCAAACCACCATCTATATATGGTTAAAAGGTGGGGAGAGCATCATTAAACCAACATCTATATATGCTTAAAAGATGGGGAGAGGATCAATAAACCATGATATATGTATATGGGTAAAGATGGGGTGAGCATCATTAAACCATCATCTATATATGGTTAAAAGATGGGGAGAGCATCAATAAACCATGATTTATATATATGGTTAAAGATGGGGAGAACATCATCAAACCACCATATAGATATGGTTAAAAGATGGGGATAGCATCATTAAACCATCATCTACAGATGGTTAAAAGATGGGGAGAGGATCAATAAACCATGATATATATATATGGTTAAAAGATGGGGAGAGCATCAATAAACCATGATATATATATATGGTTAAAAGATGGGGAGAGCATCATCAAACCACCATCTACATATGGTTAAAAGATGGGGAGAGCAACAATGAACCATGATATATATATATGGTTAAAGATGGGGATAGCATCATTAAACCATCATCTACAGATGGTTAAAAGATGGGGAGAGCATCATTAAACCATCATCTACAGATGGTTAAAAGATGGGGAGAGGATCAATAAACCATGATATATATATGTGGTTAAAAGGTGGGGAGAGCATCAATTAACCATGATATACATATATGGTTAAAGATGGGGAGAGCATCATCAAACCACCATCTATATATGGTTAAAAGATTGGGAGAGCATCAATAAACCATGATATATATATATGGTTAAAAGATGGGGAGAGCATCATTAAACCATCATCTACATATGGTTAAAAGATGGGGAGAGCATCAATAAACCATGATATATATATATGGTTAAAGATGGGGAGAGCATCATCAAACCACCATCTATATATGGTTAAAAGATGGGGAGAGCATCAATAAACCATGATATATATATATGGTTAAAAGATGAGGAGAGCATCATTAAACCATCATCTACATATGGTTAAAAGATGGGGAGAGCATTAATAAACCATGATATATATATATGGTTAAAGATGGGGAGAGCATCATCAAACCACCATCTATATATGGTTAAAAGATGGGGAGAGCATCATTAAACCATCATCTACATATGGTTAAAAGATGGGGAGAGCATCAATAAACCATGATATATATATATGGTTAAAGATGGGGAGAGCATCATCAAACCACCATCTAAATATGGTTAAAAGATGGGGAGAGCATCATTAAACCATCATCTACATATGGTTAAAAGATGGGGAGAGCATCAATAAACCATGATATATATATATGGTTAAAAGATGAGGAGAGCATCATTAAACCATCATCTACATATGGTTAAAAGATGGGGAGAGCATTAATAAACCATGATATATATATGGTTAAAGATGGGGAGAGCATCATCAAACCACCATCTAAATATGGTTAAAAGATGGGGAGAGCATCATTAAACCATCATCTACATATGGTTAAAAGATGGGGAGAGCATCAATAAACCAATATATATATATATGGTTAAAAGATGGGGATAGCATCATTAAACCATCCTCTACAGATGGTTAAAAGATGGGGAGAGGATCCATAAACCATGATATATATATGGTTAAAAGATGGGGAGAGCATCATTAAACCATCATCTACATATGGTTAAAAGATGGGGAGAGCATCAATAAACCATGATATATATATATGGTTAAAAGATGAGGAGAGCATCATTAAACCATCATCTACATATGGTTAAAAGATGGGGAGAACATCAATAAACCATGATATATATATATGGTTAAAGATGGGGAGAGCATCATCAAACCACCATATATATGGTTAAAAGTTGGGGAGAGCATCATTAAACCATCATCTACATATGGTTAAAAGATGGGGAGACCATCAATAAACCATGATATATATATATGGCTAAAAGATTGGGAGAGCATCAATAAACCATGATATATATATATGGTTAAAGATGGGGAGAGCATCATCAAACCACCATCTACATATGGTTAAAAGATGGGGAGAGCATCAATAAACCATGATATATATATATGGTTAAAAGATGGGGAGAGCATCATTAAACCATCATCTACATATGGTTAAAAGATGGGGAGAGCATCAATAAACCATGATTTATATATATGGTTAAAAGATGGGGAGAGCATCATTAAACCATCATCTACATATGGTTAAAAGATTGGGAGAGCATCAATAAACCATGATATATATATATATGGTTAAAGATGGGGAGAGCATCATCAAACCACCATCTATATATGGTTAAAAGATTGGGAGAGCATCAATAAACCATGATATATATATATGGTTAAAAGATGGGGAGAGCATCATTAAACCATCATCTACATATGGTTAAAAGATGGGGAGAGCATCAATAAACCATGATTTATATATATGGTTAAAGATGGGGAGAGCATCATCAAACCACCATCTACATATGGTTAAAAGATGGGGAGAGCATCAATAAACCATGATATATATATATGGTTAAAAGATGAGGAGAGCATCATTAAACCATCATCTACATATGGTTAAAAGATGGGGAGAGCATCAATAAACCATGATATATATATATGGTTAAAGATGGGGAGAGCATCATCAAACCACCATCTATATATGGTTAAAAGATGGGGAGAGCATCATTAAACCATCATCTACATATGGTTAAAAGATGGGGAGAGCATCAATAAACCATGATATATATATATGGTTAAAAGATGGGGAGAGCATCATCAAACCACCATCTATATATGGTTAAAAGATGGGGAGAGCATCATTAAACCATCATCTACATATGGTTAAAAGATGGGGAGAGCATCAATAAACCATGATATATATATATGGTTAAAAGATGGGGAGAGCATCATTAAACCATCATCTACATATGGTTAAAAGATGGGGAGAGCATCAATAAACCATGATATATATATGGTTAAAGATGGGGAGACCATCAATAAACCACCATATATATATATGGTTAAAAGATGGGGAGAGCATCATCAAACCATCATCTACATATGGTTAAAAGATGGGGAGAGCATCAATAAACCATGATATATATATATGGTTAAAAGATGGGGAGAGCATCATTAAACCATCATCTACATATGGTTAAAAGATGGGGAGAGCATCAATAAACCATGATATATATATATGGTTAAAAGATGGGGAGAGCATCATTAAACCATCATCTACATATGGTTAAAAGATGGGGAGAGCATCAATAAACCATGATATATATATATGGTTAAAAGATGGGGAGAGCATCAATAAACCATGATATATATATGGTTAAAAGATGGGGAGAGCATCATTAAACCATCATCTACATATGGTTAAAAGATGGGGAGAGCATCAATAAACCATGATATATATATATGGTTAAAGATGGGGAGAGCATCATCAAACCACCATATAGATATGGTTAAAGATGGGGAGAGCATCATTAAACCATCATCTACATATGGTTAAAAGATTGGGAGAGCATCAATAAACCATGATATATATATATGGCTAAAAGATTGGGAGAGCATCAATAAACCATGATATATATATATGGTTAAAGATGGGGAGAGCATCATTAAACCATCATCTACATATGGTTAAAAGATGGGGAGAGCATCAATAAACCATGATATATATATATGGTTAAAAGATGGGGAGAGCATCATTAAACCATCATCTACATATGGTTAAAAGATGGGGAGAGCATCAATAAACCATGATATATATATGGCTAAAAGATGGGGAGAGCATCAATAAACCATGATATATATATATGGTTAAAAGATGGGGAGAGCATCATTAAACCACCATCTATATATGCTTAAAAGATGGGGAGAGCATCAATAAACCATGATATATATATATGGTTAAAAGATGGGGAGAGCATCAATAAACCATCATCTACATATGGTTAAAAGATGGGGAGAGCATCAATAAACCATGATATATATATATGGTTAAAAGATGGGGAGAGCATCATCAAACCACCATCTACATATGGTTAAAAGATGGGGAGAGCATCAATAAACCATGATATATATATATGGTTAAAAGATGGGGAGAGCATCATTAAACCATCATCTACATATGGTTAAAAGATGGGGAGAGCATCAATAAACCATGATATATATATATGGTTAAAAGATGGGGAGAGCATCATTAAACCATCATCTACATATGGTTAAAAGATGGGGAGAGCATCAATAAACCATGATTTATATATATGGTTAAAAGATGGGGAGAGCATCATTAAACCATCATCTACATATGGTTAAAAGATGGGGAGAGCATCAATAAACCATGATATATATATATGGTTAAAGATGGGGAGAGCATCATCAAACCACCATCTATATATGGTTAAAAGATGGGGAGAGCATCATTAAACCATCATCTACATATGGTTAAAAGATGGGGAGAGCATCAATAAACCATGATATATATATATGGTTAAAAGATGGGGAGAGCATCATTAAACCATCATCTACATATGGTTAAAAGATGGGGAGAGCATCAATAAACCATGATATATATATATGGTTAAAGATGGGGAGAGCATCATCAAACCACCATCTACATATGGTTAAAAGATGGGGAGAGCATCAATAAACCATGATATATATATATGGTTAAAAGATGGGGAGAGCATCATTAAACCATCATCTACATATGGTTAAAAGATGGGGAGAGCATCAATAAACCATGATATATATATATGGTTAAAAGATGGGGAGAGCATCATTAAACCATCATCTACATATGGTTAAAAGATGGGGAGAGCATCAATAAACCATGATATATATATATGGTTAAAAGATGGGGAGAGCATCATTAAACCATCATCTACATATGGTTAAAAGATGGGGAGAGCATCAATAAACCATGATATATATATATGGTTAAAGATGGGGAGAGCATCATCAAACCACCATCTACATATGGTTAAAAGATGGGGAGAGCATCAATAAACCATGATATATATATATGGTTAAAAGATGGGGAGAGCATCATTAAACCATCATCTACATATGGTTAAAAGATGGGGAGAGCATCATTAAACCATCATCTACATATGGTTAAAAGATGGGGAGAGCATCAATAAACCATGATATATATATATGGTTAAAAGATGGGGAGAGCATCATTAAACCATCATCTACATATGGTTAAAAGATGGGGAGAGCATCAATAAACCATGATATATATATGGTTAAAGATGGGGAGAGCATCATCAAACCACCATCTATATATGGTTAAAAGATGGGGAGAGCATCATTAAACCATCATCTACATATGGTTAAAAGATGGGGAGAGCATCAATAAACCATGATATATATATATGGTTAAAAGATGGGGAGAGCATCATTAAACCATCATCTACATATGGTTAAAAGATGGGGAGAGCATCAATAAACCATGATATATATATGGTTAAAGATGGGGAGAGCTTCATTAAACCATCATCTACATATGGTTAAAAGATGGGGAGAGCATCAATAAACCATGATATATATATATGGTTAAAAGATGAGGAGAGCATCATTAAACCATCATCTACATATGGTTAAAAGATGGGGAGAGCATCAATAAACCATGATATATATATATGGTTAAAAGATGGGGAGAGCATCATTAAACCATCATCTACATATGGTTAAAAGATGGGGAGAGCATCAATAAACCATGATATATATATATGGTTAAAAGATGGGGAGAGCATCATTAAACCATCATCTACATATGGTTAAAAGATGGGGAGAGCATCAATAAACCATGATATATATATATGGTTAAAAGATGGGGAGAGCATCATCAAACCACCATCTACATATGGTTAAAAGATGGGGAGAGCATCAATAAACCATGATATATATATATGGTTAAAAGATGGGGAGAGCATCATTAAACCATCATCTACATATGGTTAAAAGATGGGGAGAGCATCAATAAACCATGATTTATATATGGTTAAAAGATGGGGAGAGCATTAATAAACCATGATATATATATGGTTAAAAGATGGGGAGAGCATCATTAAACCATCATCTACATATGGTTAAAAGATGGGGAGAGCATCAATAAACCATGATATATATATATGGTTAAAAGATGGGGAGAGCATCATTAAACCATCATCTACATATGGTTAAAAGATGGGGAGAGCATCAATAAACCATGATATATATATATGGTTAAAGATGGGGAGAGCATCATCAAACCATCATATACATATGGTTAAAAGATGGGGAGAGCATCAATAAACCATGATATATATATATGGTTAAAAGATGGGGAGAGCATCATAAAAACCATCATCTACATATGGTTAAAAGATGGGGAGAGCATCAATAAACCATGATATATATATGGCTAAAAGATGGGGAGAGCATCAATAAACCACCATATACATATGGCTAAAAGATGGGGAGAGTATCATCAAAACATCATCTACATATGGTTAAAAGATGGGGAGAGCATCAATAAACCATGATATATATATATGGTTAAAAGATGGGGAGAGCATCATCAAACCACCATCTATATATGGTTAAAAGATGGGGAGAGCATCATTAAACCATCATCTACATATGGTTAAAAGATGGGGAGAGCATCAATAAACCATGATATATATATATGGTTAAAAGATGGGGAGAGCATCATTAAACCACCATCTATATATGGTTAAAAGATGGGGAGAGCATCAATAAACCATGATATATATATATGGTTAAAGATGGGGAGAGCATCATTAAACCATCTTCTATATATGGTTAAAAGATGGGGAGAGCATCAATAAACCATGATATATATATATGGTTAAAAGATGGGGAGAGCATCATTAAACCATCATCTACATATGGTTAAAAGATGGGGAGAGAATCAATAGACCATGATATATATATATCGTTAAAAGATGGGGAGAGCATCATCAAACCACCATCTATATATGGTGAAATGATTGGGAGAGCTTCAATAAACCATGATATATATATTTGGTTAAAAGATGGGGATAGCATCATTAAACCATCATCTACAGATGGTTAAAAGATGGGGAGAACATCAATAAACCATGATATATATATATGGTTAAAAGATGAGGAGAGCATCATTAAACCATCATCTACATATGGTTAAAAGATGGGGAGAACATCAATAA
Source organism: Python bivittatus (assembly GCF_059951505.1). NCBI lineage: Eukaryota > Metazoa > Chordata > Lepidosauria > Squamata > Pythonidae > Python > Python bivittatus. The sequence goes on along the minus strand of NW_028277094.1, from coordinate 39,008 downwards.
ACCATGATATATATATATGGTTAAAGATGGGGAGAGCATCATCAAACCACCATCTACATATGGTTAAAAGATTGGGAGAGCATCAATAAACCATGATATATATATATGGTTAAAGATGGGGAGAGCATCATTAAACCATCATCTACATATGGTTAAAAGATGGGGAGAGCATAATTAAACCATCATCTACATATGGTTAAAAGATGGGGAGAGCATCAATAAACCATGATATATATATATGGTTAAAAGATGAGGAGAGCATCATTAAACCATCATCTACATATGGTTAAAAGATGGGGAGAGCATTAATAAACCATGATATATATATATGGTTAAAGATGGGGAGAGCATCATCAAACCACCATCTATATATGGTTAAAAGATGGGGAGAGCATCATTAAACCATCATCTACATATGGTTAAAAGATGGGGAGAGCATCAATAAACCACCATATATATATGGTTAAAAGATGGGGAGAGCATCAATAAACCACCATCTAAATATGGTTAAAAGATGGGGAGAGCATCATTAAACCATCATCTACATATGGTTAAAAGATGGGGAGAGCATCAATAAACCATGATATATATATATGGTTAAAAGATGGGGAGAGCATCATTAAACCATCATCTACATATGGTTAAAAGATGGGGAGAGCATCAATAAACCATGATATATATATATGTTTAAAATATGGGGAGAGCATCATCAAACCAACATCTAAATATGGTTAAAATATGGGGAGAGCATCAATAAAAAATGATATATATATGGTTAAAAGGTGGGGAGAGAATCAATAAAAAATGATATATATATGGTAAAAGATGTGGAGAGCATCATCAAACCATCATCTACATATGGTTAAAAGATGGGGAGAGCATCAATAAACCATGATATATATATGGTTAAAAGATGGGGAGAGCATCAATAAACCATGATATATATATATGGTTAAAAGATGGGGAGAGCATCATTAAACCATCATCTACATATGGTTAAAAGATGGGGAGAGCATCAATAAACCATGATATATATATATGGTTAAAAGATGGGGAGAGCATCATTAAACCATCATCTACATATGGTTAAAAGATGGGGAGAGCATCAATAAACCATGATATATATATGGTTAAAAGATGGGGAGAGCATCAATAAACCATGATATATATATATGGTTAAAAGATGGGGAGAGCATCATTAAACCATCATCTACATATGGTTAAAAGATGGGGAGAGCATCAATAAACCATGATATATATATATGGTTAAAAGATGGGGAGAGCATCATTAAACCATCATCTACATATGGTTAAAAGATGGGGAGAGCATCAATAAACCATGATATATATATATGGTTAAAGATGGGGAGAGCATCATCAAACCACCATCTATATATGGTTAAAAGATGGGGAGAGCATCAATAAACCATGATATATATATATGGTTAAAAGATGGGGAGAGCATCATTAAACCATCATCTACATATGGTTAAAAGATGGGGAGAGCATCAATAAACCATGATATATATATATGGTTAAAAGATGGGGAGAGCATCATCAAACCACCATCTAAACATGGTTAAAAGATGGGGAGAGCATCATTAAACCATCATCTACATATGGTTAAAAGATGGGGAGAGCATCAATAAACCATGATATATATATATGGTTAAAGATGGGGAGAGCATCATCAAACCACCATCTAAATATGGTTAAAAGATGGGGAGAGCATCATTAAACCATCATCTACATATGGTTAAAAGATGGGGAGAGCATCAATAAACCATGATTTATATATATGGTTAAAAGATGGGGAGAGCATCATTAAACCATCATCTACATATGGTTAAAAGATGGGGAGAGCATCAATAAACCATGATATATATATATGGTTAAAGATGGGGAGAGCATCATCAAACCACCATCTAAATATGGTTAAAAGATGGGGAGAGCATCATTAAACCATCATCTACATATGGTTAAAAGATGGGGAGAGCATCAATAAACCATGATTTATATATATGGTTAAAGATGGGGAGAGCATCATTAAACCACCATCTATATATGGTTAAAAGATGGGGAGAGCATCTATAAACCACCGTCTATATATCGTTAAAAGATGGGGAGAGCATCATTAAACCACCATCTATATATGGTTAAAAGATGGGGAGAGCACCAATAAACCATGATATATATATATGGTTAAAAGATGGGGAGAGCATCATTAAACCATCATCTACATATGGTTAAAAGATGGGGAGAGCATCAATAAACCATGATATATATATGGTTAAAGATGGGGAGAGCATCAATAAACCATGATATATATATATGGTTAAAAGATGGGGAGAGCATCATTAAACCATCATCTACATATGGTTAAAAGATGGGGAGAGCATCAATAAACCATGATATATATATATGGTTAAAAGATGGGGAGAGCATCATTAAACCATCATCTACATATGGTTAAAAGATGGGGAGAGCATCAATAAACCATGATATATATATATGGTTAAAGATGGGGAGAGCATCAATAAACCATGATATATATATATGGTTAAAGATGGGGAGAGCATCATTAAACCATCATCTACATATGGTTAAAAGATGGGGAGAGCATCAATAAACCATGATATATATATATGGTTAAAAGATGGGGAGAGCATCATTAAACCATCATCTACATATGGTTAAAAGATGGGGAGAGCATCAATAAACCATGATATATATATATGGTTAAAAGATGGGGAGAGCATCATCAAACCACCATCTATATATGGTTAAAAGATGGGGAGAGCATCATTAAACCATCATCTACATATGGTTAAAAGATGGGGAGAGCATCAATAAACCATGATATATATATATGGTTAAAGATGGGGAGAGCATCATCAAACCATGATATATATATATGGTTAAAAGATGGGGAGAGCATCATTAAACCATCATCTACATATGGTTAAAAGATGGGGAGAGCATCAATAAACCATGATATATATATATGGTTAAAAGATGGGGAGAGCATCATTAAACCATCATCTACATATGGTTAAAAGATGGGGAGAGCATCAATAAACCATGATATATATATATGGTTAAAGATGGGGAGAGCATCATTAAACCATCATCTACATATGGTTAAAAGATGGGGAGAGCATCAATAAACCATGATATATATATATGGTTAAAAGATGGGGAGAGCATCATCAAACCACCATCTATATATGGTTAAAAGATGGGGAGAGCATCATTAAACCATCATCTACATATGGTTAAAAGATGGGGAGAGCATCAATAAACCATGATATATATATATGGTTAAAGATGGGGAGAGCATCATCAAACCACCATCTATATATGGTTAAAAGATGGGGAGAGCATCATTAAACCATCATCTACATATGGTTAAAAGATGGGGAGAGCATCAATAAACCATGATATATATATATGGTTAAAAGATGGGGAGAGCATCATTAAACCATCATCTACATATGGTTAAAAGATGGGGAGAGCATCAATAAACCATGATATATACATATGGTTAAAAGATAGGGAGAGCATCATCAAACCACCATCTCTATCTGGTTAAAAGATGGGGAGAGCATCAATAAACCATGATCTACATATGGCTAAAAGATGGGGAGAGCATCATCAAACCACCATATATATATATGGTTAAAGATGGGGAGAGCATCAATAAACCATGATCTACATATGGCTAAAAGATGGGGAGAGCATCATCAAACCACCATCTATACATGGTTAAAAGATGGGGAGAGCATCATGAAACCATCATCTACATATGGTTAAAAGATGGGGAGAGCATAAATAAACCATGATATATATATATGGTTAAAGATGGGGAGAGCATCATTAAACCACCATCTATATATGGCTAAAAGATTGGGAGAGCATCAATAAACCATGATATATATATATGGCTAAAAGATTGGGAGAGCATCAATAAACCATGATATATATATATGGTTAAAGATGGGGAGAGCATCATTAAACCACCATCTATATATGGCTAAAAGATAGGGAGAGCATCAATAAACCATGATATATATATATGGTAAAGATGGGGAGAGCATCATTAAACCACCATATATATATATGGGTAAAGATGGGGTGAGCATCATTAAACCATCATCTACATATGGTTAAAAGATGGGGAGAGCATCAATAAACCATGATATATATATATGGTTAAAGATGGGGAGAGCATCATTAAACCATCATCTACATATGGTTAAAAGATGGGGAGAGCATCAATAAACCATGATATATATATATGGTTAAAGATGGGGAGAGCATCATTAAACCATCATCTACATATGGTTAAAAGATGGGGAGAGCATCAATAAACCATGATATATATATATGGTTAAAAGATGGGGAGAGCATCATCAAACCACCATATATATATGGTTAAAAGATGGGGAGAGCATCATTAAACCATCATCTACATATGGTTAAAAGATGGGGAGAGCATCAATAAACCATGATATATATATGGTTAAAGATGGGGAGAGCATCATCAAACCACCATCTATATATGGTTAAAAGATGGGGAGAGCATCATTAAACCATCATCTACATATGGTTAAAAGATGGGGAGAGCATCAATAAACCATGATATATATATATGGTTAAAAGATGGGGAGAGCATCATTAAACCATCATCTACATATGGTTAAAAGATGGGGAGAGCATCAATAAACCATGATATATATATATGGTTAAAGATGGGGAGAGCATCATTAAACCATCATCTACATATGGTTAAAAGATGGGGAGAGCATCAATAAACCATGATATATATATATGGTTAAAGATGGGGAGAGCATCATCAAACCACCATCTATATATGGTTAAAAGATGGGGAGAGCATCATTAAACCATCATCTACATATGGTTAAAAGATGGGGAGAGCATCAATAAACCATGATATATATATATGGCTAAAAGATTGGGAGAGCATCAATAAACCATGATATATATATGGTTAAAAGATGGGGAGAGCATCATTAAACCATCATCTACATATGGTTAAAAGATGGGGAGAGCATCAATAAACCATGATATATATATATGGTTAAAAGATGGGGAGAGCATCATTAAACCATCATCTACATATGGTTAAAAGATGGGGAGAGCATCAATAAACCATGATATATATATATGGTTAAAAGATGGGGAGAGCATCATCAAACCACCATCTAAATATGGTTAAAAGATGGGGAGAGCATCATTAAACCATCATCTACATATGGTTAAAAGATGGGGAGAGCATCAATAAACCATGATATATATATATGGTTAAAAGATGGGGAGAGCATCATTAAACCATCATCTACATATGGTTAAAAGATGGGGAGAGCATCAATAAACCATGATATATATATATGGTTAAAGATGGGGAGAGCATCATCAAACCACCATCTATATATGGTTAAAAGATGGGGAGAGCATCAATAAACCATGATATATATATATGGTTAAAAGATGGGGAGAGCATCATTAAACCATCATCTACATATGGTTAAAAGATGGGGAGAGCATCAATAAACCATGATATATATATATGGTTAAAGATGGGGAGAGCATCATCAAACCACCATCTATATATGGTTAAAAGATGGGGAGAGCATCATTAAACCATCATCTACATATGGTTAAAAGATGGGGAGAGCATCAATAAACCATGATTTATATATATGGTTAAAGATGGAGAGAGCATCATCAAACCACGATATCTATATGGTTAAAAGATTGGGAGAGCATCATTAAACCATCATCTACATATGGTTAAAAGATGGGGAGAGCATCAATAAACCATGATATATATATATGGTTAAAAGATGAGGAGAGCATCATTAAACCATCATCTACATATGGTTAAAAGATGGGGAGAGCATCAATAAACCATGATCTACATATGGCTAAAAGATGGGGAGAGCATCATCAAACCACCATCTATATATGGTTAAAAGATGGGGAGAGCATCATTAAACCATCATCTATATATGGTTAAAAGATGGGGAGAGCATCAATAAACCATGATATATATATATGGTTAAAGATGGGGAGAGCATCATTAAACCATCATCTACATATGGTTAAAAGATGGGGAGAGCATCAATAAACCATGATATATATATATGGTTAAAAGATGGGGAGAGCATCATTAAACCATCATCTACATATGGTTAAAAGATGGGGAGAGCATCAATAAACCATGATATATATATATGGTTAAAGATGGGGAGAGCATCATCAAACCACCATCTACATATGGTTAAAAGATGGGGAGAGCATCAATAAACCATGATATATATATATGGTTAAAGATGGGGAGAGCATCATTAAACCATCATCTACATATGGTTAAAAGATGGGGAGAGCATCAATAAACCATGATATATATATATGGTTAAAAGATGGGGAGAGCATCATCAAACCACCATCTATATATGGTTAAAAGATGGGGAGAGCATCAACAAACCATGATATATATATGGTTAAAGATGGGGAGAGCATCATCAAACCATCATCTACATATGGTTAAAAGATGGGGAGAGCATCAATAAACCATGATATATATATATGGTTAAAGATGGGGAGAGCATCATCAAACCACCATCTATATGGTTAAAAGATGGGGAGAGCATCAATAAACCATGATATATATATATGGTTAAAGATGGGGAGAGCATCATTAAACCACCATCTATATATGGTTAAAAGATGGGGAGAGCATCAATAAACCATGATATATATATATGGTTAAAAGATGGGGAGAGCATCATCAAACCATCATCTACATATGGTTAAAAGATGGGGAGAGCATCAATAAACCATGATATATATATGGTTAAAGATGGGGAGAGCATCATTAAACCATCATCTACATATGGTTAAAAGATGGGGAGAGCATCATCAAACCACCATATATATATGGTTAAAAGATGGGGAGAGCATCATCAAACCACCATATATATATGGTTAAAAGATGGGGAGAGCATCATCAAACCACCATCTATATATGGTTAAAAGATGGGGAGAGCATCAATAAACCATGATATATATATGGCTAAAAGATGGGGAGAGCATCATCAAACCATCATCTACATATGGTTAAAAGATGGGGAGAGCATCAATAAACCATGATATATATATATGGTTAAAAGATGGGGAGAGCATCATTAAACCATCATCTACATATGGTTAAAAGATGGGGAGAGCATCAATAAACCATGATATATATATATGGTTAAAGATGGGGAGAGCATCATCAAACCACCATCTATATATGGTTAAAAGATGGGGAGAGCATCAATAAACCATGATATATATATATGGTTAAAGATGGGGAGAGCATCATCAAACCACCATATATATATGGTTAAAAGATTGGGAGAGCATCAACAAACCATGATATATATATATGGTTAAAAGATGGGGAGAGCATCTATAAACCACCGTCTATATATCGTTAAAAGATGGGGAGAGCATCATCAAACCACCATCTATATATGGTTAAAAGATGGGGAGAGCATCAATAAACCATGATATATATATATGGTTAAAGATGGGGAGAGCATCATTAAACCATCATCTACATATGGTTAAAAGATGGGGAGAGCATCAATAAACCATGATATATATATATGGTTAAAGATGGGGAGAGCATCATCAAACCACCATCTATATATGGTTAAAAGATGGGGAGAGCATCAATAAACCATGATATATATATATGGTTAAAGATGGGGAGAGCATCATCAAACCACCATCTATATATGGTTAAAAGATGGGGAGAGCATCATTAAACCATCATCTACATATGGTTAAAAGATGGGGAGAGCATCAATAAACCATGATATATATATATGGTTAAAGATGGGGAGAGCATCATCAAACCACCATCTATATATGGTTAAAAGATGGGGAGAGCATCAATAAACCATGATATATATATGGTTAAAAGATGGGGAGAGCATCAATAAACCATGATATATATATATGGTTAAAGATGGGGAGAGCATCATCAAACCACCATCTATATATGGTTAAAAGATGGGGAGAGCATCAATAAACCATGATATATATATATGGTTAAAGATGGGGAGAGCATCATCAAACCACCATCTATATATGGTTAAAAGATGGGGAGAGCATCAATAAACCATGATATATATATATGGTTAAAGATGGGGAGACCATCAATAAACCACCATCTATATATGGTTAAAAGATGGGGAGAGCATCAATAAACCAACATCTATATATGGTGAAAAGATTGGGAGAGCATCATCAAACCACCATCTATATATGGTTAAAAGATGGGGAGAGCATCATCAAACCACCATATATATATGGTTAAAAGATGGGGAGAGCATCATCAAACCACCATATATATATGGTTAAAGATGGGGAGAGCATCATCAAACCACCATCTATATATGGTTAAAAGATGGGGAGAGCATCAATAAACCATGATATATATATATGGTTAAAGATGGGGAGAGCATCATCAAACCACCATCTATATATGGTTAAAAGATTGGGAGAGCATCAATAAACCATGATATATATATATGGTTAAAGATGGGGAGAGCATCATCAAACCACCATATATATATATGGTTAAAAGATGGGGAGAGCATCAATAAACCATGATATATATATATGGTTAAAGATGGGGAGAGCATCATCAAACCACCATCTATATATGGTTAAAAGATGGGGAGAGCATCTATAAACCACTGTCTATATAAGGTTAAAAGATGGGGAGAGCATCAATAAACCATGATACATATATGGTTAAAAGATGGGGAGAGCATCATCAAACCACCATCTATATATGGTTAAAAGATGGGGAGAGCATCAATAAACCATGATATATATATATGGTTAAAGATGGGGAGAGCATCATCAAACCACCATCTACATATGGTTAAAAGATGGGGAGAGCATCAACAAACCATGATATACATATGGCTAAAAGATGGGGAGAGCATCATCAAACCACCATGTATACATGGTTAAAAGATGGGGAGAGCATCATCAAACCATGATATATATATGGTTAAACATGTGGAGAGGATCATCAAACCACCATATATATATGGTTAAAAATGGAGAGAGCATCATCAAACCACCATATATATGTTGTTAAAAGATGGGGAGAGCATCAATAAACCATGATATATATATGGTTAAAAGATGGGGAGAGCATCATCAAACCACCATATATATATGGTTAAAAGATGGGGAGAGCATCAATAAACCATGATATATATATATGGTTAAAGATGGGGAGAGCATCATCAAACCACCATCTATATATGGTTAAAAGATGGGAGAGCATCAATAAACCATGATATATATATATGGTTAAAGATGGGGAGAGCATCATCAAACCACCATATATATATATGGTTAAAAGATGGGGAGAGCATCATCAAACCATGATATATATATGGTTAAAAGATGGGGAGAGTATCATCAAACCACCATATATATATGGTTAAAAGATGGGGAGAGCATCAATAAACCATCATATATATATATGGTTAAAAGATGGGGAGAGCATCATCAAACCACCATATATATTTGGTTAAAAGGTGGGGAGAGCATCATCAAACCACCATATATATATGGTTAAAAGATGGGGAGAGCATCATCAAACCACCATATATATATGGTTAAAAGATGGGGAGAGCATCATTAAACCACCATCTATATATGGTTAAAAGATGGGGAGAGCATCATCAAACCACCATATATATATGGTTAAAAGATGGGGAGAGCATCATCAAACCACCATATATATATATGGTTAAAAGATGGGGAGAGCATCATCAAACCACCATCTATATATGGTTAAAAGATGGGGAGAGCATCAATAAACCATGATATATATATATGGTTAAAAGATGGGGAGAGCATCAATAAACCACCATATATATATGGTTAAAAGATGGGGAGAGCATCATCAAACCACCATATATATACGGTTAAAGATGGGGAGACCATCAATAAACCACCATCTATATATATTGCTAAAAGATTGGGAGAGCATCAATAAACCATGATATATATATATGGTTAAAGATGGGGAGAGCATCATCAAACCACCATCTATATATGGTTAAAAGATGGGGAGAGCATCAATAAACCATGATATATATATATGGTTAAAGATGGGGAGAGCATCATTAAACCATCATCTACATATGGTTAAAAGATGGGGAGAGCATCAATAAACCATGATATATATATGGTTAAAAGATGGGGAGAGCATCAACAAACCATGATATATATATATGGTTAAAAGATGGGGAGAGCATCATCAAACCACCATCTATATATGGTTAAAAGATGGGGAGAGCATCAATAAACCATGATATATATATATGGTTAAAAGATGGGGAGAGCATCATTAAACCATCATCTACATATGGTTAAAAGATGGGGAGAGCATCAATAAACCATGATATATATATGGTTAAAGATGGGGAGAGCATCATCAAACCACCATCTATATATGGTTAAAAGATGGGGAGAGCATCAATAAACCATGATATATATATATGGTTAAAAGATGGGGAGAGCATCATTAAACCATCATCTACATATGGTTAAAAGATGGGGAGAGCATCAATAAACCATGATATATATATATGGTTAAAGATGGGGAGAGCATCATCAAACCACCATCTATATATGGTTAAAAGATTGGGAGAGCATCATTAAACCATCATCTACATATGGTTAAAAGATGGGGAGAGCATCAATAAACCATGATATATATATATGGTTAAAGATGGGGAGAGCATCATCAAACCACCATCTATATATGGTTAAAAGATGGGGAGAGCATCATTAAACCATCATCTACATATGGTTAAAAGATGGGGAGAGCATCAATAAACCATGATATATATATATGGTTAAAGATGGGGAGAGCTTCATTAAACCATCATCTACATATGGTTAAAAGATGGGGAGAGCATCAATAAACCATGATATATATATATGGTTAAAGATGGGGAGAGCATCATCAAACCACCATCTATATATGGTTAAAAGATGGGGAGAGCATCATTAAACCATCATCTACATATGGTTAAAAGATGGGGAGAGCATCAATAAACCATGATATATATATATGGTTAAAAGATGGGGAGAGCATCATTAAACCATCATCTATATATGGTTAAAAGATGGGGAGAGCATCAATAAACCATGATATATATATATGGTTAAAAGATGGGGAGAGCATCATTAAACCATCATCTACATATGGTTAAAAGATGGGGAGAGCATCAATAAACCATGATATATATATATGGTTAAAGATGGGGAGAGCATCATTAAACCATCATCTATATATGGTTAAAAGATGGGGAGAGCATCAATAAACCATGATTTATATATATGGTTAAAGATGGAGAGAGCATCATCAAACCACGATATCTATATATGTTTAAACGATGGGGAGAGCATAATAAAACAACCGTATATATATGGTTAAAGATATAGCATCATAAACCAGATTGGGAGAGCATCAACAAACCATGATATATATATATGGTTAAAGATGGGGAGAGCATCATCAAACCACCATATAGATATGGTTAAAAGATGGGGAGAGCATCAATAAACCACCATCTATATATGGTTAAAAGATGGGGAGAGCATCATCAAACCACCATCTATATATGGTTAAAAGATGGGGAGAGCATCATCAAACCATGATATATATATATGGTTAAAGATGGGGAGAGCATCATCAAACCACCATCTATATATGGTTAAAAGATGGGGAGAGCATCATCAAACCACCATATATATATATGGTTAAAAGATGGGGAGAGCATCATCAAACCACCATCTATATATGGTTAAAAGATGGGGAGAGCATCATCAAACCACCATCTATATATGGTTAAAAGATGGGGAGAGTATCATCAAACCACCATCTATATATGATTAAAATGTGGAGAGAGCATCATCAAACCACCATGTATATATGGTTAAAAGATGGGGAGAGCATCATCAAACCACCATATATATATGGTTAAAAGATGGGGAGAGCATCATCAAACCATCATCTACATATGGTTAAAAGATGGGGAGAGCATCATCAAACCACGATACACAGTATATATGGTTAAAAGATGGGGAGAGCATCATCAAACCACCATCTATATATGGTTAAAAGATTGGGAGAGCCTCATCAAACCACCATCTATATACATATGGTTAAAGATGGGGAGAGCATCATCAAACCACCATCTATATATGGTTAAAGATGGGGAGAGCATCATCAAACCACCATCTATATATGGTTAAAAGATGGGGAGAGCATCAATAAACCATGATATATATATATGGTTAAAAGATGGGGAGAGCATCAATAAACCATGATTTATATATATGGTTAAAGATGGAGAGAGCATCATCAAACCACGATATCTATATGGTTAAAAGATTGGGAGAGCATCATTAAACCACCATCTATATATGGTTAAAAGATGGGGAGAGCATCAATAAACCATGATATATATATATGGTTAAAAGATGGGGAGAGCATCATCAAACCACCATCTACATATGGTTAAAAGATGGGGAGAGCAACAATGAACCATGATATATATATATGGTTAAAGATGGGGATAGCATCATTAAACCATCATCTACAGATGGTTAAAAGATGGGGAGAGGATCAATAAACCATGATATATATAATGGTTAAAGATGGGGAGAGCATCAATTAACCATGATATACATATATGGTTAAAGATGGGGAGAGCATCATCAAACCACCATCTATATATGGTTAAAAGATTGGGAGAGCATCAATAAACCATGATATATATATATGGTTAAAAGATGAGGAGAGCATCATTAAACCATCATCTACATATGTTTAAAAGATGGGGAGAGCATCAATAAACCATGATATATATATATGGTTAAAGATGGGGAGAGCATCATCAAACCACCATCTATATACGGTTAAAAGATGGGGAGAGCATCAATAAACCATGATATATATATATGGTTAAAAGATGAGGAGAGCATCATTAAACCATCATCTACATATGGTTAAAAGATGGGGAGAGCATTAATAAACCATGATATATATATATGGTTAAAGATGGGGAGAGCATCATCAAACCACCATCTATATATGGTTAAAAGATGGGTAGAGCATCATTAAACCATCATCTACATATGGTTAAAAGATGGGGAGAGCATCAATAAACCATGATATATATATATGGTTAAAGATGGGGAGAGCATCATCAAACCACCATCTACATATGGTTAAAAGATGGGGAGAGGATCATTAAACCATCATCTACATATGGTTAATAGATGGGGAGAGGATCAATAAACCATGATATATATATATGTTTAAAGATGGGGAGAGCATCATTAAACCATCATCTACATATGGTTAAAAGATGGGGAGAGCATCAATAAACCATGATTTATATATATGGTTAAAGATGGGGAGAACATCATAAAACCACCATCAATATATGGTTAAAAGTTGGGGAAAGCATCATTAAACTATCATCTAAATATGGTTAAAAGATGGGGAGAGCATCAATAAACCAATATATATATATATGGTTAAAAGATGGGGATAGCATCATTAAACCATCATCTACAGATCGTTAAAAGATGGGGAGAGCATCAATAAACCATGATATATATATATGGTTAAAGATGGGGAGAGCATCATTAAACCATCATCTACATATGGTTAAAAGATGGGGAGAGCATCAATAAACCATGATATATATATTTGGTTAAAAGATGGGGAGAGCATCATTAAACCACCATATATATATGGTTAAAAGATGGGGAGAGCATCAACAAACCATGATATATATATATGGTTAAAGATGGGGAGAGCATCATCAAACCACCATACACTGTATATATGGTTGAAAGGTGGGGAGAGCATCAACAAACCATGATATTATGGTTAAAGGGGTTGGGAGAGCATCATCAAACCATGATATATATATATGGTTAAAGATGGGGAGAGCATCATCAAACCACCATATATATATGGTTAAAAGATTGGGAGAGCATCATCAAACCATCATCTACATATCGTTAAAAGATGGGGAGAGCATCATCAAACCACCATCTATATATGGTTAAAAGATGGGGAGAGCATCATCAAACCATCATCTACATATGGTTAAAAGATGGGGAGAGCATCATCAAACCATCATCTACATATGGTTAAAAGATGGGGAGAGCATCATCAAACCACCATATATATATGGTTAAAAGATGGGGAGAGCATCATCAAACCACCATCTAAATATGGTTAAAAGATGGGGAGAGCATCATCAAACCATCATATATATATGGTTAAAGATGGGGAGAGCATCATCAAACCACCATCTATATATGGTTAAAAGATGGGGAGAGCATCATCAAACCACCATATATATATGGTTAAAAGATGGGGAGAGCATCATCAAACCACCATCTTTATATGCTTAAAAGATGGGGAGAGCATCAACAAACCATGATATATATATATGGTTAAAAGATGGGGAGAGCATCATCAAACCACCATCTATATATGGTTAAAAGATGGGGAGAGCATCATCAAACCACGATATATATATGGTTAAAAGATGGGGAGAGCATCATCAAACCACCATCTATATATGGTTAAAAGATGGGGAGAGCATCAATAAACCATGATATATATATATGGTTAAAGATGGGGAGAGCATCATCAAACCACCATCTATATATGGTTAAAAGATGGGGAGAGCATCATTAAACCATCATCTACATATGGTTAAAAGATGGGGAGAGCATCAATAAACCATGATATATATATATGGTTAAAGATGGGGAGAGCATCATCAAACCACCATCTACATATGGTTAAAAGATGGGGAGAGCATCAATAAACCATGATATATATATATGGTTAAAAGATGGGGAGAGCATCATCAAACCACCATCTACATATGGTTAAAGATGGGGAGAGCATCAATTAACCATGATATACATATATGGTTAAAGATGGGGATAGCATCATTAAACCATCCTCTACAGATGGTTAAAAGATGGGGAGAGGATCAATAAACCATGATATATATATGTGGTTAAAAGGTGGGGAGAGCATCAATTAACCATGATATACATATATGGTTAAAGATGGGGAGAGCATCATCAAACCACCATCTATATATGGTTAAAAGATTGGGAGAGCATCAATAAACCATGATATATATATATGGTTAAAAGATGAGGAGAGCATCATTAAACCATCATCTACATATGGTTAAAAGATGGGGAGAGCATCAATAAACCATGATATATATATATGGTTAAAGATGGGGAGAGCATCATCAAACCACCATCTATATACGGTTAAAAGATGGGGAGAGCATCAATAAACCATGATATATATATATGGTTAAAAGATGAGGAGAGCATCATTAAACCATCATCTACATATGGTTAAAAGATGGGGAGAGCATCAATAAACCATGATATATATATATGGTTAAAGATGGGGAGAGCATCATCAAACCACCATCTATATATGGTTAAAAGATGGGTAGAGCATCATTAAACCATCATCTACATATGGTTAAAAGATGGGGAGAGCATCAATAAACCATGATATATATATATGGTTAAAGATGGGGAGAGCATCATCAAACCACCATATATATATGGTTAAAAGATGGGGAGAGCATCATTAAACCATCATCTACATATGGTTAAAAGATGGGGAGAGCATCAATAAACCATGATATATATATATGGTTAAAAGATGGGGAGAGCATCATTAAACCATCATCTACATATGGTTAAAAGATGGGGAGAGCATCAATAAACCATGATATATATATATGGTTAAAGATGGGGAGAGCATCATTAAACCACCATCTATATATGGTTAAAAGATGGGGAGAGCATCAATAAACCATGATATATATATATGGCTAAAGATGGGGAGACCATCAATAAACCATGATATATATATATGGCTAAAAGATTGGGAGAGCATCAATAAACCATGATATATATATAGTTAAAAGATGGGGAGAGCATCATCAAACAACCATATATATATATGGTTAAAGGGTGGGGAGAGAGCCATCAAACAACCATATATGGGTATACTGGGAAAATGGGTTGGGAGAGCATCATCAAAGCAGCATATATGTATATGGGTAAAGATGGGGAGAGCATCATTAAACCACCATCTATATATGGTTAAAAGATGGGGAGAGCATCTATAAACCACCGTCTATATATCGTTAAAAGATGGGGAGAGCATCATCAAACCACCATCTATATATGGTTAAAAGATGGGGAGAGCATCATCAAACCACGATATATATATGGTTAAAAGATGGGGAGAGCATCATCAAACCACCATCTACATATGGTTAAAAGATGGGGAGAGCATCATCAAACCACCATATATATATGGTTAAAAGATGGGGAGAGCATCATCAAACCACCATCTAAACATGGTTAAAAGATGGGGAGAGCATCATCAAACCACCATCTATATATGGTTAAAAGATGGGGAGAGCATCATCAAACCACCATCTATATATGGTTAAAAGGTGGGGAGAGCATCATCAAACCACCATCTATATATGGTTAAAAGATGGGGAGAGCATCATTAAACCACCATCTATATATGGTTAAAAGATGGGGAGAGCATCTATAAACCACCGTCTATATATCGTTAAAAGATGGGGAGAGCATCATCAAACCACCATCTATATATGGTGAAATGATTGGGAGAGCTTCAATAAACCATGATATATATACATGGTGAAAGATGGGGAGAGCATCATTAAACCACCATCTATATATGGTTAAAAGATGGGGAGAGCATCAATAAACCATGATATATATATATGGTTAAAGATGGGGAGAACATCATCAAACCACCATCAATGGGGAAGTTGGGGATAGCATCATTAAACTATCATCTACATATGGTTAAAAGATGGGGAGAGCATCAATAAACCATGATATATATATATGGTTAAAAGATGGGGATAGCATCATTAAACCATCATCTACAGATGGTTAAAAGATGGGGAGAGGATCAATAAACCATGATATATATATGGTTAAAAGATGGGGAGAGCATCAATAAACCATGATATATATATATGGTTAAAAGATGGGGAGAGCATCATCAAACCACCATCTACATATGGTTAAAAGATGGGGAGAGCAACAATGAACCATGATATATATATATGGTTAAAGATGGGGATAGCATCATTAAACCATCATCTACAGATGGTTAAAAGATGGGGAGAGGATCAATAAACCATGATATATATATGTGGTTAAAAGGTGGGGAGAGCATCAATTAACCATGATATACATATATGGTTAAAGATGGGGAGAGCATCATCAAACCACCATCTATATATGGTTAAAAGATTGGGAGAGCATCAATAAACCATGATATATATATATGGTTAAAAGATGAGGAGAGCATCATTAAACCATCATCTACATATGTTTAAAAGATGGGGAGAGCATCAATAAACCATGATATATATATATGGTTAAAGATGGGGAGAGCATCATCAAACCACCATCTATATACGGTTAAAAGATGGGGAGAGCATCAATAAACCATGATATATATATATGGTTAAAAGATGAGGAGAGCATCATTAAACCATCATCTACATATGGTTAAAAGATGGGGAGAGCATTAATAAACCATGATATATATATATGGTTAAAGATGGGGAGAGCATCATCAAACCACCATCTATATATGGTTAAAAGATGGGTAGAGCATCATTAAACCATCATCTACATATGGTTAAA
This sequence comes from Python bivittatus, assembly GCF_059951505.1. Lineage (NCBI taxonomy): Eukaryota > Metazoa > Chordata > Lepidosauria > Squamata > Pythonidae > Python > Python bivittatus. The sequence continues at coordinate 21,116 of NW_028277094.1, read as the reverse complement.
AGATGGGGAGAGCATCAATAAACCATGATATATATATATGGTTAAAGATGGGGAGAGCATCATCAAACCACCATCTACATATGGTTAAAAGATGGGGAGAGGATCATTAAACCATCATCTACATATGGTTAATAGATGGGGAGAGGATCAATAAACCATGATATATATATATGTTTAAAGATGGGGAGAGCATCATTAAACCATCATCTACATATGGTTAAAAGATGGGGAGAGCATCAATAAACCATGATTTATATATATGGTTAAAGATGGGGAGAACATCATAAAACCACCATCAATATATGGTTAAAAGTTGGGGAAAGCATCATTAAACTATCATCTAAATATGGTTAAAAGATGGGGAGAGCATCAATAAACCAATATATATATATATGGTTAAAAGATGGGGATAGCATCATTAAACCATCCTCTACAGATGGTTAAAAGATGGGGAGAGGATCCATAAACCATGATATATATATATGGTTAAAGATGGGGAGAGCTTCATTAAACCATCATCTACATATGGTTAAAAGATGGGGAGAGCATCAATAAACCATGATATATATATATGGTTAAAAGATGGGGATAGCATCATTAAACCATCATCTACATATGGTTAAAAGATGGGGAGAACATCAATAAACCATGATATATATATATGGTTAAAGATGGGGAGAGCATCATCAAACCACCATCTACATATGGTTAAAAGATTGGGAGAGCATCAATAAACCATGATATATATATATGGTTAAAGATGGGGAGAGCATCATCAAACCACCATTTATATATGGTTAAAAGATGGGGAGAGCATCAATAAACCATCATCTACATATGTTTAAAAGATTGGGAGAGAATCAATAGACCATGATATATATATATGGTTAAAGATGGGGAGAGCATCATCAAACCACCATATATATATGGTGAAATGATTGGGAGAGCATCAATAAACCATGATATATATATACTTAAAAGGTGGGGAGAACATCATCAAACCACATTCTATATATGGTCCAAAGATGGGAAGAGCATCATCAAACCACCCTCTATATATGGTTAAAAGGAGGGGAGAGCATCATCAAACCACCATCTACATATGGTTAAAAGATGGGGAGAGCATCATCAAACCACCATGTTTATATGCTTAAAAGATGGGGACAGCATCATCAAACCAGCATCTACATATGCTTAAAACATGGGGACAGCATCATCAAACCACCATCTATCTATGGTTAAAAGGTAGGGAGAGTATCATCAAACCACCATCTATATATGATTAAAATGTGGAGAGAGCATCATCAAACCACCATGTATATATGGTTAAAAGATGGGGAGAGCATCATCACACCACCATGTATATATGGTTAAAAGGTGGGGAGAGAATCATCAAACCACCACGTATATATGGTTAAAATGTGGGGAGAGCATCATCAAATCACCATGTATATATGGTTAAAAGGTGGGGAGAGCATCATCACACCACCATGTATATATGGTTAAAAGGTGGGGAGAGCATCATCGAACCACCATGTATATATGGTTAAAAGGTGGGGAGAGAATCATCAAACCACCATGTATATATTGTTAACAGGTAGGGAAAGCATCATCAAACCACCATAAATATATGGTTAAAAGATGGGGAGAGCATCATCAAACCATGGTCTCCCCACCTTTTAACCATATATAGATGGTGGTTTGATGATGCTCTCCCCACCTTTTAACCATATATAGATGGTGGTTTGATGATGCTCTCGCCATCTCTCAACCATATGTAGATGGTGGTTTGATGATGCTCTCCCCACTGTTTAACCATATATACATGGGGGTTTGATGATGCTCTCCACATCTTTCAAGCATATGTAGATGGTGGTTTGATGATGCTGTCCCCATCTTTTAAGCATATATACATGGTAGTTTGATGATGCTCTCCCCATCTTTTAACCATATATTTATGGTGGTTTGATGATGCTCTCCCCATCTTTTAACCAAATATAGATGGTGGTTTGATGATGCTCTCCCCAAATTTTAAACACAAATACATGGTGTTTTGATGATGCTCTCCCCATCTTTTAACCATATATACATGGTGGTTTGATGATGCTCTCTCCACATTTTAACCATATATAGATGGTGGTTTGATGATACTCTCCCTACCTTTTAACCATAGATAGATGGTGGTTTGATGATGCTGTCCCCATCTTTTAAGCATATGTAGATGGTGGTTTGATGATGCTGTCCCCATCTTTTAAGCATATAAACATGGTGGTTTGATGATGCTCTCCCCATCTTTTAACCATATGTAGATGGTGGTTTGATGATGCTCTCCCCTCCTTTGAACCATATATAGAGGGTCGTTTGATGATGCTCTCCCCATCTTTGAACCATATATAGAATGTGGTTTGATGATGTTCTCCCCACCTTTTAAGTATATATAGATGGTCGTCTATATATACTTATGGTTTATATAGGGCTCTGGTGGTTTGATGATGCTATCTCTACCCCTTGGCTCTGCATACCCATATATGCTGGTTTGATGATGCTATCCCAACCCCTTTGCCTTGTATACCCATATATGGTTGTTTGATGGCTCTCTCCCCACCCTTTGGCCCTATAGACCCATATATGGTGGTTGTTGATACTCTCCCCACCACTTGGCCCTGTATACCCATATATGGTGGTTTGATATTGCTGTCCCCACCCCTCGGCCCTGTATACCCATATATAGTGCTTTGATGATGCTCTCCCCACCCTTTGGCCCTATAGACTAATATATGGTGGTTTGATGATGCTATCCCGACCCTTGGGCCCGGTATACCCGTATCTGGTGGTTTGATGGTTCTCTCCCCACCCTTTGGCCCTATAGACCCATATATAGTGGTTTGATTATGCTATCCCCACCCCTTGGCCCTGTATATCATCAAACCACCTTATATGGGGAAACGGTGGGGATAGTATCATCAAACCACCATATATGGGTATATATGGGGAAAGGGTGGGGATAGCGTCATCAAACCATCATTTATGGGTTTATATGGGGAAAGGGTGGGGATAGAATCATCAAACCAACATATATGGCTACATATGGGGAAAGGGTGGGGAGAGCATCACCAAACCACCATATATTGGTATATATGGGGAAATGGTGGGGACAGCATCATCAAACAACCATATCTGGGCATATATGGGGAAAGGGTGGGGAGAGAGCCATCAAACAACCATATATGGGTATACAAGGCAAAGGGGTTGGGATAGCATCATCAAACCAGAATATATGGGTATGCAGAGCCAAGGGGTAGAAATAGCATCATCAAACCACCATATATATATGGTGAAATGATTGGGAGAGCATCAATAAACCACCATCTATATATATCTAAAAGATTGGGAGAGCATCATCAAACCACCATCTATATATGGTTAAAGATGGGGAGAGCATCATCAAACCACCATCTATATATGGTTAAAAGGTGGGGAGAGCATCATCAAACCACCATCTATATATGGTTAAAACGTGTGGAGAGCATCATCAAACCACCATATATATATCGTTAAAAGATGGGGAGAGCATCATCAAACCACCCTCTATATATGGTTAAAAAATGGGGAGAGCATCATCAAACCACCATCTATATATGGTTAAAAGATTGGGAGAGCATCATCAAACCACCATATATATATGGTTAAAGATGTGGAGAGAGCATCATCAAACCACCATATATATATGGTTAAAAGATGGGGAGAGCATCAACAAACCATGATATATATATATGGTTAAAAGATGGGGAGAGCATCAACAAACCATGATATATATATATGGTTAAAGATGGGGAGAGCATCATCAAACCACCATATATATATGGTTAAAAGATGGGGAGAGCATCAACAAACCATGATATATATATATGGTTAAAGATGGGGAGAGCATCATTAAACCACCATATATAAATGGTGAAAAGATTGGGAGAGCATCAATAAACCATGATATATATGGTTGAAAGATGGGGAGAGCATCATCAAACCACCATCTATATATGGTTAAAAGATTGGGAGAGCATCAACAAACCATGATATATATATATGGTTAAAGATGGGGAGAGCATCATCAAACCACCATATATATATGGTTAAAAGATTGGGAGAGCATCAACAAACCATGATATATATATGGTTAAAGATGGGGAGAGCATCATCAAACCACCATATATATATGGTTAAAAGATTGGGAGAGCATCAACAAACCATGATATATATATATGGTTAAAGATGGGGAGAGCATCATCAAACCACCATATATATATGGTTAAAAGATGGGGAGAGCATCAACAAACCACCATATAGATATTGTTAAAAGATTGGGAGAGCATCATCAAACCACCATATATATATGGTTAAAAGATGGAGAGAGCATCATCAAACCACCATATATATATGGTTAAAAGATTGGGAGAGCATCAACAAACCATGATATATATATATGGTTAAAGATGGGGAGAGCATCATCAAACCACCATATATATATGGTTAAAAGATTGGGAGAGCATCAACAAACCATGATATATATATGGTTAAAGATGGGGAGAGCATCATCAAACCACCATATATATATGCTTAAAAGATGGGAGAGCATCAACAAACCATGATATATATATATGGTTAAAGATGGGGAGAGCATCATCAAACCACCATATATATATGGTTAAAAGATTGGGAGAGCATCAACAAACCATGATATATATATGGTTAAAGATGGGGAGAGCATCATCAAACCACCATATATATATGGTTAAAAGATTGGGAGAGCATCAACAAACCATGATATATATATATGGTTAAAGATGGAGAGAGCATCATCAAACCACGATATCTATATGGTTAAAAGATTGGGAGAGCATCAACAAACCATGATATATATGGTTAAAGACGGGGAGAGCATCATCAAACCACCATATATATATGGTTAAAAGATTGGGAGAGCATCAACAAACCATGATATATATATGGTTAAAGATGGGGAGAGCATCATCAAACCACCATATATATATGGTTAAAAGATTGGGAGAGCATCAACAAACCATGATATATATATATGGTTAAAGATGGGGAGAGCATCATCAAACCACCATCTATATATGGTTAAAAGATTGGGAGAGCATCAACAAACCATGATATATATATATGGTTAAAGATGGGGAGAGCATCATCAAACCACCATATAGATATTGTTAAAAGATTGGGAGAGCATCAACAAACCATGATATATATATGGTTAAAGATGGGGAGAGCATCATCAAACCACCATATATATATGGTTAAAAGATTGGGAGAGCATCAACAAACCATGATATATATATGGTTAAAGATGGGGAGAGCATCATCAAACCACCATATATATATGGTTAAAAGATTGGGAGAGCATCAACAAACCATGATATATATATGGTTAAAGATGGGGAGAGCATCATCAAACCACCATCTATATATGGTTAAAAGATTGGGAGAGCATCAACAAACCATGATATATATATGGTTAAAAGATAGGGGAAGCATCATCAAACCACCATATATATATGGTTAAAAGATGGGGAGAGCATCAACAAACCATGATATATATATATGGTTAAAAGATGGGGAGAGCATCAACAAACCATGATATATATATATGGTTAAAGATGGGGAGAGCATCATCAAACCACCATATATATATGGTTAAAAGATTGGGAGAGCATCAACAAACCATGATATATATATATGGTTAAAGATGGGGAGAGCATCATCAAACCACCATATATGGTTAAAAGATTGGGAGAGCATCAACAAACCATGATATATATGGTTAAAGACGGGGAGAGCATCATCAAACCACCATATATATATGGTTAAAAGATGGGGAGAGCATCAACAAACCACCATATATATATATGGTTAAAGATGGGGAGAGCATCATCAAACCACCATATATATATGGTTAAAAGATGGGGAGAGCATCAACAAACCATGATATACATATGGCTAAAAGATGGGGAGAGCATCATCAAACCACCATGTATACATGGTTAAAAGATGGGGAGAGCATCAATAAACCACCATATATATATGGTTAAAAGATGGGGAGAGCATCATCAAACCACCATATATATATGGTTAAAGATGGGGAGAGCATCATCAAACCACCATATATATATGGTTAAAAGATTGGGAGAGCATCAACAAACCATGATATATATATGGTTAAAAGATTGGGAGAGCATCATCAAACCACCATCTATATATGGTTAAAAGATTGGGAGAGCATCAACAAACCATGATATATATATATGGTTAAAGATGGGGAGAGCATCATCAAACCACCATATATATATGGTTAAAAGATTGGGAGAGCATCAACAAACCATGATATATATATGGTTAAAGATGGGGAGAGCATCATCAAACCACCATCTATATATGGTTAAAAGATTGGGAGAGCATCAACAAACCATGATATATATATATGGTTAAAGATGGGGAGAGCATCATCAAACCACCATATATATATGGTTAAAAGATTGGGAGAGCATCAACAAACCATGATATATATATATGGTTAAAGATGGGGAGAGCATCATCAAACCACCATATAGATATGGTTAAAAGATTGGGAGAGCATCAACAAACCATGATATATATATATGGTTAAAGATGGGGAGAGCATCATCAAACCACCATATAGATATGGTTAAAAGATTGGGAGAGCATCAACAAACCATGATATATATATATGGTTAAAGATGGGGAGAGCATCATCAAACCACCATCTATATATGGTTAAAAGATGGGGAGAGCATCAACAAACCACCATATAGATATTGTTAAAAGATTGGGAGAGCATCAACAAACCATGATATATATATATGGTTAAAGATGGGGAGAGCATCATCAAACCACCATATATATATGGTTAAAAGATTGGGAGAGCATCAACAAACCATGATATATATATATGGTTAAAGACGGGGAGAGCATCATCAAACCACCATATATATATGGTTAAAAGATTGGGAGAGCATCAACAAACCATGATATATATATATGGTTAAAGATGGGGAGAGCATCATCAAACCACCATATAGATATGGTTAAAAGATTGGGAGAGCATCAACAAACCATGATATATATATATGGTTAAAGATGGGGAGAGCATCATCAAACCACCATATATATATGGTTAAAAGATTGGGAGAGCATCAACAAACCATGATATATATATATGGTTAAAGATGGGGAGAGCATCATCAAACCACCATCTATATATGGTTAAAAGATTGGGAGAGCATCAACAAACCATGATATATATATATGGTTAAAGATGGGGAGAGCATCATCAAACCACCATATAGATATGGTTAAAAGATTGGGAGAGCATCAACAAACCATGATATATATATATGGTTAAAGATGGGGAGAGCATCATCAAACCACCATATATATATGGTTAAAAGATTGGGAGAGCATCAACAAACCATGATATATATATATGGTTAAAGATGGGGAGAGCATCATCAAACCACCATCTAAATATGGTTAAAAGATGGGGAGAGCATCATTAAACCATCATCTATATATGGTTAAAAGATGGGGAGAGCATCAATAAACCATGATATATATATATGGTTAAAGATGGGGAGAGCATCATCAAACCACGATATCTATATGGTTAAAAGATTGGGAGAGCATCAACAAACCATGATATATATATGGTTAAAGACGGGGAGAGCATCATCAAACCACCATATATATATGGTTAAAAGATTGGGAGAGCATCAACAAACCATGATATATATATATGGTTAAAGACGGGGAGAGCATCATCAAACCACCATATATATATGGTTAAAAGATTGGGAGAGCATCAACAAACCATGATATATATATATGGTTAAAGATGGGGAGAGCATCATCAAACCACCATATATATATGGTTAAAAGATTGGGAGAGCATCAACAAACCATGATATATATATATGGTTAAAGATGGGGAGAGCATCATCAAACCACCATCTAAATATGGTTAAAAGATGGGGAGAGCATCATTAAACCATCATCTATATATGGTTAAAAGATGGGGAGAGCATCAATAAACCATGATATATATATATGGTTAAAGATGGGGAGAGCATCATCAAACCACCATATATATATGGTTAAAAGATTGGGAGAGCATCAATAAACCATGATATATATATGGTTAAAGATGGGGAGAGCATCGTCAAACCACCATTTATATATGGTTAAAAGATGGGGAGAGCATCATTAAACCACCATCTATATATGCTTAAAAGATGGGGAGAGCATCAATAAACCATGATATATATATGGTTAAAGATGGGGAGAGCATCATCAAACCACCATATATATATGGTTAAAAGATTGGGAGAGCATCAACAAACCATGATATATATATGGTTAAAGATGGGGAGAGCATCATCAAACCACCATATATATATGGTTAAAAGATTGGGAGAGCATCAACAAACCATGATATATATATATGGTTAAAGATGGGGAGAGCATCATCAAACCACCATATAGATATGGTTAAAAGATTGGGAGAGCATCAACAAACCATGATATATATATATGGTTAAAGATGGGGAGAGCATCATCAAACCACCATCTATATATGGTTAAAAGATTGGGAGAGCATCAACAAACCATGATATATATATATGGTTAAAGATGGGGAGAGCATCATCAAACCACCATCTAAATATGGTTAAAAGATGGGGAGAGCATCATTAAACCATCATCTACATATGGTTAAAAGATGGGGAGAGCATCAATAAACCATGATTTATATATATGGTTAAAGATGGAGAGAGCATCATCAAACCACGATATCTATATGGTTAAAAGATTGGGAGAGCATCAACAAACCATGATATATATATATGGTTAAAGATGGGGAGAGCATCATCAAACCACCATATAGATATTGTTAAAAGATTGGGAGAGCATCAACAAACCATGATATATATATGGTTAAAGATGGGGAGAGCATCATCAAACCACCATATATATATGGTTAAAAGATTGGGAGAGCATCAACAAACCATGATATATATATGGTTAAAGATGGGGAGAGCATCATCAAACCACCATATATATATGGTTAAAAGATTGGGAGAGCATCAACAAACCATGATATATATATATGGTTAAAGATGGGGAGAGCATCATCAAACCACCATCTATATATGGTTAAAAGATTGGGAGAGCATCAACAAACCATGATATATATATATGGTTAAAGATGGGGAGAGCATCATCAAACCACCATCTATATATGGTTAAAAGATTGGGAGAGCATCAACAAACCATGATATATATATATGGTTAAAGATTGGGAGAGCATCAACAAACCATGATATATATATATGGTTAAAGACGGGGAGAGCATCATCAAACCACCATATATATATGGTTAAAAGATTGGGAGAGCATCAACAAACCATGATATATATATATGGTTAAAGATGGGGAGAGCATCATCAAACCACCATATATATATGGTTAAAAGATTGGGAGAGCATCAACAAACCATGATATATATATATGGTTAAAGATGGGGAGAGCATCATCAAACCACCATATATATATGGTTAAAAGATTGGGAGAGCATCAACAAACCATGATATATATATATGGTTAAAGATGGGGAGAGCATCATCAAACCACCATATAGATATGGTTAAAAGATTGGGAGAGCATCAACAAACCATGATATATATATGGTTAAAGATGGGGAGAGCATCATCAAACCACCATCTTTAACCATCATCTATATATGGTTAAAAGATTGGGAGAGCATCAACAAACCATGATATATATATGGTTAAAGATGGGGAGAGCATCATCAAACCACCATATAGATATGGTTAAAAGATTGGGAGAGCATCAACAAACCATGATATATAGATGGTTAAAGATGGGGAGAGCATCATTAAACCACCATATAGATATGGTTAAAAGATTGGGAGAGCATCAACAAACCATGATATATATAGATGGTTAAAGATGGGGAGAGCATCATCAAACCACCATCTATATATGGTTAAAAGATTGGGAGAGCATCAACAAACCATGATATATATATATGGTTAAAGATGGGGAGAGCATCATCAAACCACCATCTATATATGGTTAAAAGATTGGGAGAGCATCAACAAACCATGATATATATATGGTTAAAGATGGGGAGAGCATCAACAAACCATGATATATATATGGTTAAAAGATGGGGAGAGCATCATCAAACCACCATATATATATGGTTAAAAGATTGGGAGAGCATCAACAAACCATGATATATATATATGGTTAAAGATGGGGAGAGCATCATCAAACCACCATATAGATATGGTTAAAAGATTGGGAGAGCATCAACAAACCATGATATATATAGATGGTTAAAGATGGGGAGAGCATCATTAAACCACCATCTATATATGGTTAAAAGATTGGGAGAGCATCAACAAACCATGATATATATAGATGGTTAAAGATGGGGAGAGCATCATTAAACCACCATCTATATATGGTTAAAAGATTGGGAGAGCATCAACAAACCATGATATATATATATGGTTAAAGATGGGGAGAGCATCATCAAACCACCATATAGATATGGTTAAAAGATTGGGAGAGCATCAACAAACCATGATATATATATATGGTTAAAGATGGGGAGAGCATCATCAAACCACCATATAGATATGGTTAAAAGATTGGGAGAGCATCAACAAACCATGATATATATATATGGTTAAAGATGGGGAGAGCATCATCAAACCACCATATAGATATGGTTAAAAGATTGGGAGAGCATCAACAAACCATGATATATATATGGTTAAAGATGGGGAGAGCATCATCAAACCACCATCTATATATGGTTAAAAGATTGGGAGAGCATCAACAAACCATGATATATATATGGTTAAAAGATTGGGAGAGCATCAACAGACCATGATATATATAGATGGTTAAAGATGGGGAGAGCATCATTAAACCATCATCTACATATGGTTAAAAGATTGGGAGAGCATCAACAAACTATGAGATATGTATATGGTTAAAGATGGGGAGAGCATCATCAAACCACCATATAGATATGGTTAAAAGATTGGGAGAGCATCAACAAACCATGATATATATATGGTTAAAGACGGGGAGAGCATCATCAAACCACCATATATATATGGTTAAAAGATTGGGAGAGCATCAACAAACCATGATATATATATGGTTAAAGATGGGGAGAGCATCATCAAACCACCATATAGATATTGTTAAAAGATTGGGAGAGCATCAACAAACCATGATATATATATATGGTTAAAGATGGGGAGAGCATCATCAAACCACCATCTATATATGGTTAAAAGATTGGGAGAGCATCAACAAACCATGATATATATAGATGGTTAAAGATGGGGAGAGCATCATCAAACCACCATCTATATATGGTTAAAAGATTGGGAGAGCATCAACAAACCATGATATATATATATGGTTAAAAGATGGGGAGAGCATCAACAAACCATGATATATATATATGGTTAAAGATGGGGAGAGCATCATCAAACCACCATATATATATGGTTAAAAGATTGGGAGAGCATCAACAAACCATGATATATATAGATGGTTAAAGATGGGGAGAGCATCATCAAACCACCATCTATATATGGTTAAAAGATTGGGAGAGCATCAACAAACCATGATATATATATATGGTTAAAGATGGGGAGAGCATCATCAAACCACCATATATATATGGTTAAAAGATTGGGAGAGCATCAACAAACCATGATATATATAGATGGTTAAAGATGGGGAGAGCATCATTAAACCACCATCTATATATGGTTAAAAGATTGGGAGAGCATCAACAAACCATGATATATATATATGGTTAAAGATGGGGAGAGCATCATCAAACCACCATCTATATATGGTTAAAAGATTGGGAGAGCATCAACAAACCATGATATATATATGGTTAAAAGATGGGGAGAGCATCAATAAACCATGATATATATATATGGTTAAAAGATGGGGAGAGCATCATCAAACCACCATATATATATGGTTAAAGATGGGGAGAGCATCATTAAACCACCATATAGATATGGTTAAAAGATTGGGAGAGCATCAACAAACCATGATATATACATATGGTTAAAGATGGGGAGAGCATCATCAAACCACCATCTAGATATGGTTAAAAAATTGGGAGAGCATCAACAAACCATGATATATATAGATGGTTAAAGATGGGGAGAGCATCATTAAACCACCATATAGATATGGTTAAAAGATTGGGAGAGCATCAACAAACCACCATATATATATGGTTAAAAGATGGGGAGAGCATCAATAAACCATGATATATATATATGGTTAAAGATGGGGAGAGCATCATCAAACCACCATATAGATATGGTTAAAAGATTGGGAGAGCATCAACAAACCATGATATATATATATGGTTAAAGATGGGGAGAGCATCATCAAACCACCATCTAGATATGGTTAAAAGATTGGGAGAGCATCAACAAACCATGATATATATAGATGGTTAAAGATGGGGAGAGCATCATTAAACCACCATCTATATATGGTTAAAAGATTGGGAGAGCATCAACAAACCATGATATATATATATGGTTAAAGATGGGGAGAGCATCATCAAACCACCATATAGATATGGTTAAAAGATTGGGAGAGCATCAACAAACCATGATATATATATATGGTTAAAGATGGGGAGAGCATCATCAAACCACCATATATATATGGTTAAAAGATTGGGAGAGCATCAACAAACCATGATATATATATGGTTAAAGATGGGGAGAGCATCATCAAACCACCATCTATATATGGTTAAAAGATTGGGAGAGCATCAACAAACCATGATATATATATATGGTTAAAGATGGGGAGAGCATCATCAAACCACCATATAGATATGGTTAAAAGATTGGGAGAGCATCAACAAACCATGATATATATATATATGGTTAAAGATGGGGAGAGCATCATCAAACCACCATCTAAATATGGTTAAAAGATGGGGAGAGCATCATCAAACCACCATATATATATGGTTAAAGTCTGGGAGAGCATCATCAAACCACCATATATATATGGTTAAAAGATGGGGAGAGCATCATCAAACCACCATATATATATGGTTAAAAGATGGGGAGAGCATCATCAAACCACCATCTAAACATGGTTAAAAGATGGGGAGAGCATCATCAAACCACCATATAGATATGGTTAAAAGATTGGGAGAGCATCATCAAACCACCATATATATATGGTTAAAGATGGGGAGAGCATCATCAAACCACCATATATATATGGTTAAAAGATGGGGAGAGCATCATCAAACCACCATATATATATGGTTAAAAGATTGGGAGAGCATCATCAAACCACCATATATGGGCATATAGGGCCAAAGGGTGGGGAGAGCATCATCAAACCACCATATATATATGGTTAAAAGATGGGGAGAGCATCATCAAACCACCATATATATATGGTTAAAGATGGGGAGAGCATCATCAAACCACCATATATATATGGTTAAAAGATGGGGAGAGCATCATCAAACCATGATATATATATGGTTAAAGATGGGGAGAGCATCATCAAACCACCATATATATATGGTTAAAAGATGGGGAGAGCATCATCAAACCATGGTCTCCCCACCTTTTAACCATATATAGATGGTGGTTTGATGATGCTCTCCCCACCTTTTAACCATATAAAGATGGTGGTTTGATGAGGCTCTCCCATCTTTCAACCATATATAGATGGTGGTTTGATGATGCTCTCCCCATCTCTCAACCATATGTAGATGGTGGTTTGATGATGCTCTCCCCACCGTTTAACCATATATAGATGGTGGTTCGATGATGCTCTCGCCATCTCTCAACCATATGTAGATGGTGGTTTGATGATGCTCTCTCCACTGTTTAACCATATATACATGGGGGTTTGATGATGCTCTCCACATCTTTCAAGCATATGTAGATGGTGGTTTGATGATGCTGTCCCCATCTTTTAAGCATATATACATGGTAGTTTGATGATGCTCTCCCCATCTTTTAACCATATATTTATGGTGGTTTGATGATGCTCTCCCCATCTTTTAACCAAATATAGATGGTGGTTTGATGATGCTCTCCAAATTTTAAACACAAATACATGGTGTTTTGATGATGCTCTCCCCATCTTTTAACCATATATACATGGTGGTTTGATGATGCTCTCTCCACATTTTAACCATATATAGATGGTGGTTTGATGATACTCTCCCTACCTTTTAACCATATATAGATGGTGGTTTGATGATGCTCTCCCTATGTTTTAACCATATATAGATGGTCGTTTATTGATGCTCTCCCCGTCTTTCAACCATATATAGAATGTGGTTTGATGATGTTCTCCCCACCTTTTAAGTATATATAGATGGTCGTCTATATATACTTATGGTTTATATAGGGCTCTGGTGGTTTGATGATGCTATCTCTACCCCTTGGCTCTGCATACCCATATATGCTGGTTTGATGATGCTATCCCAACCCCTTTGCCTTGTATACCCATATATGGTTGTTTGATGGCTCTCTCCCCACCCTTTGGCCCTATAGACCCATATATGGTGGTTGTTGATACTCTCCCCACCACTTGGCCCTGTATACCCATATATGGTGGTTTGATATTGCTGTCCCCACCCCTCGGCCCTGTATACCCATATATAGTGGTTTCATGGTACTCCCCCCACTCTTTGGCCCTATAGACTAATATATGGTGGTTTGATGATGCTATCCCGACCCTTGGGCCCGGTATACCCGTATCTGGTGGTTTGATGGTTCTCTCCCCACCCTTTGGCCCTATAGACCCATATATAGTGGTTTGATTATGCTATCCCCACCCCTTGGCCCTGTATATCATCAAACCACCTTATATGGGGAAACGGTGGGGAGTGCATCATCAAACCACCATATATGGGTAGATAGGGCCGACGGGTGGGGAGACCTTCATCAAACCAACATATAAGGGTTGATAGGGACAAACGGTGGGGAGAGAATCATCAAACCACTATATATGGGTATAAAGGGCCAATGGGTGGGGAGAGCATCATCAAACCACCATATATGGGTATATATGGTTAAAGATGGTGGAGAGCATCACCAATCCACCATATATTGGTATATATGGTGAAATGGTGGGGACAGCATCATCAAACAACCATATCTGGGCATATTTGGGTAATGGGGGGGGAGAGAGCCATCAAACAACCATATATGGGTATACAAGGCAAAGGGGTTGGGATAGCATCATCAAACCAGAATATATGGGTATGCAGAGCCAAGGGGTAGAAATAGCATCATCAAACCACCAGAGCCCTATATAAACCATAAGGATATATAGACGACCATCTATATATACTTAAAAGGTGGGGAGAACATCATCAAACCACATTCTATATATGGTTCAAAGATGGGGAGAGCATCATCAAACCACCCTCTATATATGGTTAAAAGGAGGGGAGAGCATCATCAAACCACCATCTACATATGGTTAAAAGATGGGGAGAGCATCATCAAACCACCATCTAAACATGGTTAAAGATGGGGAGAGCATCATCAAACCACCATCTAAATATGGTTAAAAGATGGGGAGAGCATCATTAAACCATCATCTACATATGGTTAAAAGATGGGGAGAGCATCAATAAACCATGATTTATATATATGGTTAAAGATGGAGAGAGCATCATCAAACCACGATATCTATATGGTTAAAAGATTGGGAGAGCATCAACAAACCATGATATATATATATGGTTAAAGACGGGGAGAGCATCATCAAACCACCATATATATATGGTTAAAAGATTGGGAGAGCATCAACAAACTATGAGATATGTATATGGTTAAAGATGGGGAGAGCATCATCAAACCACCATATAGATATGGTTAAAAGATTGGGAGAGCATCAACAAACCATGATATATATATATGGTTAAAGATGGGGAGAGCATCATCAAACCACCATCTAAACATGGTTAAAAGATGGGGAGAGCATCATTAAACCATCATCTACATATGGTTAAAAGATGGGGAGAGCATCAATAAACCATGATTTATATATATGGTTAAAGATGGAGAGAGCATCATCAAACCACCATCTAAACATGGTTAAAAGATGGGGAGAGCATCAATAAACCATGATATATATATGGTTAAAAGATGGGGAGAGCATCAATAAACCATGATATATATATATGGTTAAAAGATGGGGAGAGCATCATCAAACCACCATCTACATATGGTTAAAAGATGGGGAGAGCATCAATAAACCATGATATATATATATGGTTAAAGATGGGGAGAGCATCATTAAACCATCATCTACATATGGTTAAAAGATGGGGAGAGGATCAATAAACCATGATATATATATGTGGTTAAAAGGTGGGGAGAGCATCAATTAACCATGATATACATATATGGTTAAAGATGGGGAGAGCATCATCAAACCACCATCTATATATGGTTAAAAGATTGGGAGAGCATCAATAAACCATGATATATATATATGGTTAAAGATGAGGAGAGCATCATTAAACCATCATCTACATATGGTTAAAAGATGGGGAGAGCATCAATAAACCATGATATATATATATGGTTAAAGATGGGGAGAGCATCATCAAACCACCATCTATATATGGTTAAAAGATGGGGAGAGCATCAATAAACCATGATATATATATATGGTTAAAAGATGAGGAGAGCATCATTAAACCATCATCTACATATGGTTAAAAGATGGGGAGAGCATCAATAAACCATGATATATATATATGGTTAAAGATGGGGAGAGCATCATCAAACCACCATCTATATATGGTTAAAAGATGGGGAGAGCATCATTAAACCATCATCTACATATGGTTAAAAGATGGGGAGAGCATCAATAAACCATGATATATATATATGGTTAAAGATGGGGAGAGCATCATCAAACCACCATCTACATATGGTTAAAAGATGGGGAGAGCATCATTAAACCATCATCTACATATGGTTAATAGATGGGGAGAGCATCAATAAACCATGATATATATATATGTTTAAAGATGGGGAGAGCATCATTAAACCATGATATATATATATGGTTAAAGATGGGTAGAACATCATCAAACCACCATATATATATGGTTAAAAGATGGGGAGAGCATCAATAAACCAACATCTATATATGGTTAAAAGATGGGGAGAGCATCAATAAACCATGATATATATATATGGTTAAAGATGGGGAGAGCATCATTAAACCATCTTCTATATATGGTTAAAAGATGGGGAGAGCATCAATAAACCATGATATATATATATGGTTAAAGATGGGGAGAGCTTCATTAAACCATCATCTACATATGGTTAAAAGATGGGGAGAGCATCAATAAACCATGATATATATATTTGGTTAAAAGATGGGGATAGCATCATTAAACCATCATCTACAGATGGTTAAAAGATGGGGAGAACATCAATAAACCATGATATATATATATGGTTAAAGATGGGGAGAGCATCATCAAACCACCATCTACATATGGTTAAAATATTGGGAGAGCATCAATAAACCATGATATATATATATGGTTAAAGATGGGGAGAGCATCAATAAACCATGATATATATAATGGTTAAAGATGGGGAGAGCATCATCAAACCACCATCTATATATGGTTAAAAGATGGGGAGAGCATCAATAAACCATCATCTACATATGTTTAAAAGATGGGGAGAGCATCAATAAACCATGATATATATACATGGTTAAAGATGGGGAGAACATCATCAAACCACTAGAGCCCTATATAAACCATAAGTATATATAGACGACCATCTATATATACTTAAAAGGTGGGGAGAACATCATCAAACCACATTCTATATATGGTCCAAAGATGGGGAGAGCATCATCAAACCACCCTCTATATATGGTTAAAAGGAGGGGAGAGCATCATCAAACCACCATCTACATATGGTTAAAAGATGGGGAGAGCATCATCAAACCACCATGTTTATATGCTTAAAAGATGGGGACAGCATCATCAAACCAGCATCTACATATGCTTAAAACATGGGGACAGCATCATCAAACCACCATCTATCTATGGTTAAAAGGTAGGGAGAGTATCATCAAACCACCATCTATATATGATTAAAATGTGGAGAGAGCATCATCAAACCACCATGTATATATGGTTAAAAGATGGGGAGAGCATCATCACACCACCATGTATATATGGTTAAAAGGTCGGGAGAGAATCATCAAACCACCACGTATATATGGTTAAAATGTGGGGAGAGCATCATCAAATCACCATGTATATATGGTTAAAAGGTGGGGAGAGCATCATCACACCACCATGTATATATGGTTAAAAGGTGGGGAGAGCATCATCGAACCACCATGTATATATGGTTAAAAGGTGGGGAGAGAATCATCAAACCACCATGTATATATTGTTAACAGGTAGGGAAAGCATCATCAAACCACCATAAATATATGGTTAAAAGATGGGGAGAGCATCATCAAACCATGGTCTCCCCACCTTTTAACCATATATAGATGGTGGTTTGATGATGCTCTCCCCACCTTTTAACCATATAAAGATGGTGGTTTGATGAGGCTCTCCCATCTTTCAACCATATATAGATGGTGGTTTGATGATGCTCTCCCCATCTCTCAACCATATGTAGATGGTGGTTTGATGATGCTCTCCCCACCGTTTAACCATATATAGATGGTGGTTCGATGATGCTCTCGCCATCTCTCAACCATATGTAGATGGTGGTTTGATGATGCTCTCTCCACTGTTTAACCATATATACATGGGGGTTTGATGATGCTCTCCACATCTTTCAAGCATATGTAGATGGTGGTTTGATGATGCTGTCCCCATCTTTTAAGCATATATACATGGTAGTTTGATGATGCTCTCCCCATCTTTTAACCATATATTTATGGTGGTTTGATGATGCTCTCCCCATCTTTTAACCAAATATAGATGGTGGTTTGATGATGCTCTCCCCAAATTTTAAACACAAATACATGGTGTTTTGATGATGCTCTCCCCATCTTTTAACCATATATACATGGTGGTTTGATGATGCTCTCTCCACATTTTAACCATATATAGATGGTGGTTTGATGATACTCTCCCTACCTTTTAACCATAGATAGATGGTGGGTTGATGATGCTGTCCCCATCTTTTAAGCATATGTAGATGGTGGTTTGATGATGCTGTCCCCATCTTTTAAGCATATAAACATGGTGGTTTGATGATGCTCTCCCCATCTTTTAACCATATGTAGATGGTGGTTTGATGATGCTCTCCCCTCCTTTGAACCATATATAGAGGGTCGTTTGATGATGCTCTCCCCATCTTTGAACCATATATAGAATGTGGTTTGATGATGTTCTCCCCACCTTTTAAGTATATATAGATGGTCGTCTATATATACTTATGGTTTATATAGGGCTCTGGTGGTTTGATGATGCTATCTCTACCCCTTGGCTCTGCATACCCATATATGCTGGTTTGATGATGCTATCCCAACCCCTTTGCCTTGTATACCCATATATGGTTGTTTGATGGCTCTCTCCCCACCCTTTGGCCCTATAGACCCATATATGGTGGTTGTTGATACTCTCCCCACCACTTGGCCCTGTATACCCATATATGGTGGTTTGATATTGCTGTCCCCACCCCTCGGCCCTGTATACCCATATATAGTGGTTTCATGGTACTCCCCCCACTCTTTGGCCCTATAGACTAATATATGGTGGTTTGATGATGCTATCCCGACCCTTGGGCCCGGTATACCCGTATCTGGTGGTTTGATGGTTCTCTCCCCACCCTTTGGCCCTATAGACCCATATATAGTGGTTTGATTATGCTATCCCCACCCCTTGGCCCTGTATATCATCAAACCACCTTATATGGGGAAACGGTGGGGATAGTATCATCAAACCACCATATATGGGTATATATGGGGAAAGGGTGGGGATAGCGTCATCAAACCATCATTTATGGGTTTATATGGGGAAAGGGTGGGGATAGAATCATCAAACCAACATATATGGCTACATATGGGGAAAGGGTGGGGATAGCATCATCAAACCACCATATATGGGTCTATATGGGGAAAGGGTTGGAGAGCATCACCAATCCACCATATATTGGTATATATGGGGAAATGGTGGGGACAGCATCATCAAACAACCATATCTGGGCATATATGGGGAAAGGGTGGGGAGAGAGCCATCAAACAACCATATATGGGTATACAAGGCAAAGGGGTTGGGATAGCATCATCAAACCAGAATATATGGGTATGCAGAGCCAAGGGGTAGAAATAGCATCATCAAACCACCAGAGCCCTATATAAACCATAAGTATATATAGACGACCATCTATATATACTTAAAAGGTGGGGAGAACATCATCAAACCACATTCTATATATGGTTCAAAGATGGGGAGAGCATCATCAAACCACCCTCTATATATGGTTAAAAGGAGGGGAGAGCATCATCAAACCACCATCTACATATGGTTAAAAGATGGGGAGAGCATCATCAAACCACCATGTTTATATGCTTAAAAGATGGGGACAGCATCATCAAACCAGCATCTACATATGCTTAAAACATGGGGACAGCATCATCAAACCACCATCTATCTATGGTTAAAAGGTAGGGAGAGTATCATCAAACCACCATCTATATATGATTAAAATGTGGAGAGAGCATCATCAAACCACGATATCTATATGGTTAAAAGATTGGGAGAGCATCAACAAACCATGATATATATATATGGTTAAAGATGGGGAGACCATCATCAAACCACCATATATATATGGTTAAAAGATTGGGAGAGCATCAACAAACTATGAGATATGTATATGGTTAAAGATGGGGAGAGCATCATCAAACCACCATATAGATATTGTTAAAAGATT